>NC_050450.1:106516631-106849566 GCF_903995425.1 Onychomys torridus | reverse complement strand
TTCCTCTACAACACTGGTGTATCCATCTTCAGTCTATAGGCCTAGAATATCAGATGGACTTCTCTGTGAAGCAGAAATTTTGAGAGAATGTCCCACTTTGTCATGGCAAAGTCCAGCAGTTGCTTTCTTTTGTGTCCTGCTTGTCCATTTTGGACAAGCAGTCAAGACAAGGGCAGTTTCTTGCCCAGTGGTTAACTTTGCCATAGTGAAATCAAACTCCATAAGGAGGTTCTTTGGTGTCTTAGTGTCATGGAAAGTTTGTTATTAAAACATTTAAAAATGCCATATTCTGTAGGTCTCTGAAGTGTTTGAAGACCTCCTGTCTATCTAAAATATATCTGTGTTTGACCTTGAAAATACACCTAACATGACTCTAACTTTGATTGTTATAAGTGACTATTAACCTGCACTTCTTAATTATCCTAAATAGTTTGTAGTAATAGCTTTCAAGGACTAGAAAATTACATTACATTGTTAAATGAGCTGCATAGGTACAATACCTTAAACAGGAAGTAGAAAAAAATATATATGCTATAACAAAAATAACCTTATATGTGTATCAATATACAAAAATTCATACCAATGGAAACTATTTGAGATTAATAGTTGTGTTTTACATTCTATATTCCTATATTCCCCCCCACACACTTTAAAAATCTTTTTAGAAAGGGATCCCTGACTCTAACCTCCTTTGCTTAGTTTTTTCTCAGACCATGACCAATAACAACTTGTAACCAACACCTCCTAAATGATGACAAATGTCCATAATCCACCAAATGGCCAAAAACTACCCATCCCACCTCTTGGGTATGTGGGCATTGTGTGTTCTCTAGACTGCTTCCTGTTGTCTGAGGGTGATGGCATCTTTAGGGGACCCTGAAAAATTTAAATAATGGTCAAATCCTTGGAAAGCTAGTTTTTTTTTTTTTTTTTTGTTAAGTCTCTGAGTAATGAGAAAGTACAGAGCTTATCTGCAGTCTTAGCTGGATAGTCCGTGAGGATGGACCATCTTAGCTAGCAGCTTTGAAGTTGTTCCGGGTGCAGAATTCTGAGGAAACCGCAACAGAGGCATTCCGAGAGGCTGGGTCACCTGGGCTGCTCGTCTTCACTGGTGTCTGGTTCCTTTTTTTCTGAAAATGCGGCCAGCTCCTCGAGCAGCGAGGAAGAACGACCGCCATTCGAGGATTCTTCTCAGATCACACTTTATTGGAGCGCCTCTTGATTGAGGGAGAGCGGGAGGTGAGGGGCCCCAAGAACCAAAAGGCAGCTGCTTTTATAGGGAACCAAGTGAATGGGTCAATCTGTGATTGGATCCCGCCAGAATGCAAGCACGGGGAGCCACGCGATAGGCTGAGGACATAAGGCCAAATTACCATATACGCACATGCGCAAACCTCGAGGCGCGTAGCCCAGCAAGCACAGCCAAATATGGAGTTGTTTACAGCAAAGCTGTCAGGAAGTCGGCGCCATCTTAGAATGGCAGCTCCCTACATGAAAACACACACACTTTTAAAGGAAACACACCCACACCCACATATAATACATATATGTGCATTAACACAGGTCTGAAATGCGCAGCATGCACAGGTCAGTTAAAGATGACATTTTGGGAGCTGCAGGCATCCTTACTTTTGCATCTTTTGTTTCCTTGAAGCCGGTGCGGAAATGCACAGTGCAGCCAGGATACAAGAGCTTCTGTAATGAAGAAATTGATGAAGAAAATGTGAATTTAATGCTGGTCCCAGTGACAGAGGAGCCTACCATAGAACTGTCTACCGAATCAATTATTTCTTTACCCATCAGCCTCCAGCCACCAGTTCCCCCTGTGCCAACTTCTGAGGCTATCAAACCTCCAGTATCCCTACAAGTGCTCCATCTGCCAGCTGTGCCGCCTCCCATTAATGATGTGTCCCAGAACACTTCAGGAATGGTGTTGCTATCACAACTTGAATACAGATGGCAAGAAAATTGACGTTTACAAGAGACTCCAGAAAAATTTGTATTCGAAACAACAATGTCACATTCCCGATACATCTTTTGAAGCCAAACTGAAGCCACTTCCTAGGAAACCCAAGACTGTTGTCACCAAAGGATCCAAGCCTCAAAGTCTCAAGAGTAGTAGGAGAGAGGAGACCGTATAGTTGAAGTGATAACTTCAGAGAGGGAGTCCGTATTCGCAGCCTGGGGAAGGATTGCCATGAGGGCCGCCCAGCTTAGAACTGTGAACCGACAGCCTCTTCCCTCTAATGTAAAGGCCTTTCTGCCCCCAGCCACTGGATGCAGGTGGTGTGTTGTCCACGGCAGAATGCTCCCTGCAGATAAGGCAGGCTGAGTTTACCTGCAGATGCATGCAAGTCATACCTGGGTTCCAGATACCCTCCAGAGGGTGATCTGTCACTTCCTATTACCAGCCTGTGTTTTCCCGACCCCAGGAGTGGAAGACAATATGCCATGTCCTGAATGCGTCCACAGCAATAGGAAGATGTTGAGAAATTTTGCAAGCAAGAAACGCTCTGCAAAGAAACACAAAAAGCTGTCTCCAAATTTGCCACCTTAGACTGATGTCAAGGTCTTCTGTTCTGAGGTGAATGGAAGAGCCCTACAATAGCTGAGAAACTGGACATCCATCTCTGCAGAAACTGGACATCCTTCCCTGTGTTGGACTTGCTCAATGCTATCTTGTTAACAGGGTCCAGAGGACAATTTGAGTGGAAAGATGTCTTATAACAAAATAAAATCCCCAGTCTTCAAGCAAAAAAAAAAAAAAAGATGTTTTTTTTCGTTCTATGTTTGAGCAGGTAACTTTATAGATTTGTTAGGACTGAATAACTAAACCACTATTCATGCCATATGAAAGGATGGCATGTAAATAATAAGTCATGGGGACTCTGTAGCCAACAAGATTCATCATGTCTCATCCAGTCTTAGAGCTGTTCCTGTATAGAGGGATCAGCATACACGTCACCTATCCTGTAGTCTTTTCTTTTTCTTTCTCCTTCATGTCTGCAGGCAAGATCCTCAGAAGGTCTCCCCTGGTCAAATCTGATCTCAGTTAACTTTGAAGGAATCCATAACTTTTTGTTTCCCGTGGAAACAAAAGGACAACCTCTCTCCAAATGCAACATGTTGTCTGACTTCCATTCTGAAGCCAAGGCACTGCTAAACTATATGAGGTGGTTTAGTTCAGCAGTCCCTTCCACAATCCCATGTTTCTCTTAGTTGTTGTTCTCTGTTCACTAGCATTTAAAAATTTAAAATCAACAAAGAACCATATAAGGTCCAAACTCCCTGCGTTATAATATTTTTCATTCTTATGTGGCTTATTTTTTATATTACTTATTTTATCTTTAAAGATTTTATTATTTTAAACTTTTTAATGACTATCTATATCCATTTTCTTTAACACCTAAGCACCTTTTTAAGCATATTGTAACTTTTTAGAGGATTTTTGTGTCTGGACCTGGTTTTCTGTGCATCTGCAGCATTTTCTGACCGTGTGAGCCAAGCCGTAGAGGGCCAGTCTGTCTGTCATGAGGTTTCATTTAGATGACACTGGCGGCTGGCTCAAGACCTCAGGCAGTGGGCAGAAGTTGCACCTCTCTGTACACTGTGAGCACCAGCCAGCCTGAGAGATTGTGGATCTAGAATGCTACATCAGGATCCTTGTCCAGAACCTTTTGTAGTTTTCTGAGGCCCTATGGTTGGATATGCAAGCCCCATGTTGGGTACCATATGTAGTAGTACTTTCTTGTCTGCACTGCCAGCCCCAAATAACAACATGGAGACTTATTATTAATTATAAAAGTTCAGCCTTACCTTAGGCTTGTTCCTAACTAGTTCTTATAAACTTATATTAAACCCATATGTTTAATCTGCATTCTTCTACGAGGCTTGTTGCCTCATTCTCCATTCTGCTCATCCTGCTTCCTCCGAGTCTGGCTGAAAACCCCACCTATCTTCTTCCAGAGTTTTCTCTCTGCCCAAAAAGTCCCCACCTATACTTTCCTGTGTGAATTTTTTAGAAACTACCCAGTTGTGTTTCATTAAGGCAGCCTCAGGACACCTGTGTGTGGGCAGGCTTCGATTGGAGAGACATGGAGTGCCCTGCCTCATGTGCACAGGTACTTACGTGGTTAAACTCTCCCTAGGAAAGTTTTATTCCCACAGTTGAGCACAGTTGGGGGGCATAGTAGGCAATCAAGATGTAAGGGGACCCCCTTTTAGGTGGGGATCAAAGTCCTTATGACATGAGGTGAGCTGGAGAGACGTTCTTAGCAGGGAGAAGCCACTTGATGCTCTTATGGAGGACTCAGGTTCAGTTCCGCACCCACATCCACACTCCCACACCCCCACACCTACACTGGGAAGCTCAAAACTGCCTGTAATCCAGTCCCAGGGCACCAAGGCGTTCTGGCCTCTGCAGGCATGGCACATATGGTGGTTTTAGATGAGAATGGACTCTGAAGGCCATATGTCTGAATTCTTGGTTCTCAGTTAGTGGAAGTGTTTGGGAAGGATTAGGAAGTGTGGCCTTGTTGGAGGAGGTGGGTGATTAGGGGCGGGCTTTGAGGTTTTCAAAAGACCCTCCCAGTGTGCCTCTCTGCTTCCTGCTCTCAGCTGTTTCTGCGGCCATGCCTCTGCTCTACTGTCATGGACCCTGTTAAATGCCTCTTTAAAATAGGTTGCCCTGGTCATGGTGTTTTTATCACAGTGATAGAAAAGTAACTGAGACATGAGGCACTCACATGTACATATAAAATAAAACAAAACGTGTTTTTAAAATAAGAATTCATAAGGGCCGGGAGGGTGGAGACAGAAACATCAGGAATGCAGAGTATTCAGTATTATTCTTGGCTACATTGTAGGTTCTTCTTGTCTGAGCTACATGAGGCCCTGTCTTAAAAGAAAATCTACCCCACCCATTCCTCTCTCAAGAAGAGGAGGAGGAAAAGGAGGAGGAAAGGAGGAGGGGAGGAGGAGAGGGGTGAGGAGGAAAAGATGGAGGAGTAAGAAAAGCATGAGGGAGCAACTCCCCGCCCCCCCTTGTCTGTCTGCCTGCAGTGGAGGTAGGGAATAGCCTTGACCAGACATCAGCCCTGCTGGTACCTTCATCTGGACTTCTTGTCCTCCAGACTCCTGAGCGATGAATTCTTCTTGTCCACAGTGACCCGTCTGGGATGTGCCATGCACACCCTCACATTGGCTTCTGCACTTGTGTAATCACAAAGGTCTTGCTCTCCCCATGTGCAAAATGATACGAAATGCCCCATTTTAGCCAAGAGGAGAGTGGATGCAGAGAGTGTGCTGTGGCATGCTGTCCTCTGGGCATGACACAGCCACGCCCCCTGAATTCAGAGCAGCTGTTGATCACATGCATGAGAGTTTTGCGGCTTCCTGGGAACCTGGACTCTACAGTGAGAATTCCATCACTGACCCTTGCTTTTCTCATCTCAGTCTGACATGTAGGGTTTGAAGGTTTCTTCTGGCCCATCAGGGACAGACAAAGGAGAACTGGGCCGCCTGCGTTCTCTCGTGATCTCTCTCTCTCTGTTCTCTTGCAGTCCTGCTTTTTCACATTCTTCCCAAGGGTTCTTCCCTTCCCAGAGGTACTAGCCTCTTTCTTCCTCTGGGCAGTGTTAGAATTGTGCCAGAAAAGTGTCTGTAATATCTGTGAGGCCAGGCCACAGCCTCGGCCACAGTCACAGCCACAGCCACAGCCACAGCCACAGTCACAGCCACAGTCACAGCCACAGACAGTCACAGTCACAGTCACAGCCACAGTCACAGCCACAGTCACAGCCACAGTCACAGCCACAGTCACAGCCACAGTCAGCCACAGTCACAGACAGCCACAGCCACAGCCACAGCCACAGTCACAGCCACAGTCACAGTCACAGCCACAGTCACAGCCACAGACAGTCACAGTCACAGTCACAGTCACAGCCACAGACAGTCACAGTCACAGCCACAGTCACAGCCACAGACAGTCACAGTCACAGCCACAGTCACAGCCACAGTCACAGCCACAGTCACAGCCACAGTCACAGCCACAGTCACAGTCACAGTCACAGTCACAGACAGTCACAGTCACAGTCACAGCCACAGCCACAGCCACAGCCACAGCCACAGTCACAGTCACAGTCACAGTCACAGCCACAGCCACAGTCAGCCACAGTCAGCCACAGCCAGTCACAGTCACAGCCACAGCCACAGCCACAGTCACAGTCACAGTCACAGCCACAGCCACAGACAGTCACAGCCACAGTCACAGTCACAGCCACAGACAGTCACAGTCACAGCCACAGCCACAGACAGTCACAGTCACAGTCACAGTCACAGCCACAGTCAGCCACAGCCACAGTCACAGCCACAGTCACAGCCACAGTCACAGCCACAGACAGTCACAGCCACAGCCACAGTCACAGCCAGAGACAGTCACAGTCACAGCCACAGACAGTCACAGCCACAGTCACAGTCACAGTCACAGTCACAGCCACAGTCACAGTCACAGTCACAGTCACAGTCACAGTCACAGCCACAGCCACAGTCACAGTCACAGTCACAGTCACAGTCACAGTCACAGCCACAGTCACAGACACAGTCACAGCCACAGCCACAGTCACAGCCACAGCCACAGACAGTCACAGTCACAGTCACAGTCACAGTCACAGCCACAGTCACAGTCACAGTCACAGCCACAGTCACAGCCACAGTCACAGTCAGCCACAGCCACAGTCACAGTCAGCCACAGTCACAGTCACAGTCACAGCCACAGTCACAGCCACAGTCACAGTCACAGCCACAGTCACAGTCACAGTCACAGCCACAGTCACAGCCACAGTCACAGCCACAGTCACAGTCACAGCCACAGTCACAGTCACAGTCACAGTCACAGTCACAGCCACAGTCACAGCCACAGTCACAGTCACAGTCACAGCCACAGTCACAGCCACAGTCACAGCCACAGTCACAGTCACAGCCACAGTCACAGCCACAGTCACAGTCACAGCCACAGCCACAGTCACAGTCAGCCACAGTCACAGTCACAGTCACAGTCACAGCCACAGCCACAGCCACAGTCACAGTCAGCCACAGTCACAGTCAGCCACAGTCACAGTCACAGTCACAGTCACAGCCACAGTCACAGTCACAGCCACAGTCACAGTCACAGTCACAGTCACAGTCACAGCCACAGTCACAGTCACAGTCACAGCCACAGCCACAGTCACAGTCACAGTCACAGCCACAGTCACAGTCACAGCCACAGCCACAGTCACAGTCAGCCACAGTCACAGCCACAGTCACAGTCACAGTCACAGTCACAGTCACAGCCACAGTCACAGTCACAGTCACAGTCACAGCCACAGTCACAGCCACAGCCACAGTCACAGTCATAGCCACAGCCTCCAGCTCGGGCAAACTCTCTCTCTCTTTTAATGTTTTTAGATTTATTCTTTTTGTTCTGTTTTTTTTTTTTTTTTTTTTTGAGAGACAGGATTTTTTTTTTTAACAAAGACTCTTTTTTTTCCCACTTTACATCACCCCATTTAAGGAAGCATATGTTCTCATGACACTGCCCAGATAATAACACAAAGTTCAAATGACATTTTCAAGGTGATACAACCTAATTTGCATATTCAGCATCTGACCCTATAGTTGCCAATCCGTCTTTTTAAAAAATTTATTATATTTGTGTTTTAATTTTACACATCAGCCATGGGTTCCTCTGTCCTCCCTCCTCCCGCCCCCACCTTACTCCCATCCCCTCCCCTCCATTCCCATCTCCTCCAGGGCCAAGATTCCCCTGGGGATTCAATTCAACCTGGTGGATTCAGTACAGGCAGGTCCAGTCCCCTCCTTCCAGGCTGAGCAAAGTGTCCCTGTGTAAGCCCAAGGTTCCAAACAGCCAGCTCATGCACTAAGGACAGGTCCGGGTCCCACTGCCTGGGTGCCTCCCAAACAGTCCAAGCTATTCAATTGTCTCACTTATCCAGAGGGCCTGATCCAGCTGGGGGCTCTACAGGCTTTGGTTCATAATTCATGTGCTTCCATTAGTTTGGCTATTTGTCCCTGTGTTTTTTCCAATCTTGGTCTCAACAATTCACGCTCTTACAGTCTCTTCTCTTTCTCGACAATTGGACTCCTGGAGCTCCACCTGGGGCCTGGCCGAGGATCTCTGCATCCACTTCCATCAGTTACTGGATGAGAGTTCCACGTAACAGTTAGGGTGTTTGGCCATCTGATCACCAGACTAGGTCAGATCAGGCTTTCTCTCGACCATTGCCAGTAGTCTACAGAGAATGTATCATTGTGGATTTCTGGGGACCTCTCTAGCACTTTGCTTCTTCCTGTTCTCATGTGGTCTTCATTTATCATGGTCTGTTATTCCTTACAAAGAGCTGACAATATTCTGTTGAGAGTTGTGGTCTATCATTTTAATAAGCATTTCCCCCTTGAAAACCTCACTCAAAACATCCTATTCCTTGAGGTAAAGAACTTTAAAAAAATTCCTGATTTTTTCAAAGAAAAAGTTATTAAAATTCCTTTAGCTTGATAAATAGAAATAATCTTTTCTTGTTTTACACTGGTGAACATATATGCATTTTATATAGCAAAGTAATCCATCGCTTATTGGCAAGCCGCCGTGCTGACTCATCAGGGATCACAGTGCAACAGTGCCACGTTCGTACAGACTTCAAAAAGAATGGTTATCGATACTTCCGGCAGAACAACAGAGGTTTGGGAATGGCAAAAGCAAAAGGAGTTTAGGCATCGAAGCAGCTCCGGGAGGGATCGGTCTGAGTCTTCGTCATCAAGGTAGTCCCCGGCATTGCTTGATGTTTGAACCCCATCTGTCCCTTGCTTCTTTTTCAGGAGTGACACACAGGCTGCATTGGTGGCCATCTCCAAGGCCAGCTTCTCCTTGTTCCTCAAGTCTGTCCTGGCACCTTTTGCCAGTAGCAACTGGACAATGTCTGCTTAACCCTTCCAGGCAGCTGCGTGTAGAACATGTCTCTCAGCTTCTTCTGCTGGTTCAGCTCCACATTCGGCTGAGTAAACAGAACCTCCACTTTGTCTTTGTGGCCTCCATGGCAGGCCCAGTAGAGGGCTGTGCTTCCAGCTTGTCCAGGCCATTCACCCCCACTCAGTTGTCCCTCAGCCAGCTCAAGTTGCCTCTTTTTGCAGCTTCATGCAATGGATTGTCGATAGATTCTGCCTGCTCAGCCACATAGTTGCTCAGGATCAGTTCGAGAGACAGGGTTCCTCTGTGTAGCCCCAAAGCCCTGACTGTCCTGGATTGCACTTTGTAGACCAGGCTGGCCTCGAACTCAGAGATCCGCCTGCCTCTGCCCTGCCCCCCCATGCCTGTCACTTACTCATTTATTTTTGTGTGTATGTCAATGTAGGATCCTGTGGGGGCAGAAGAGGGCATCAGATCTCCTGGACCTGGAATTACAGATGCTTGTGAGCTGCCCTGTGGGCCCTGGGAACCCACCCTGGGTCCTCCGCAAGAGCGGCAGGTGCCATCTCTCTAGCATGCCTCTGCCTCTGACCTTTTTGGGTCTTTCCTCTCCCACCTCAGGCCTCCCTCTGATTTCTTCCACAGAACTTACTTGTTTACTTAATTTTTTTTTTTTTTTAATTTTGTGGACTGCCTCATTTTATCACAGACTGGCCTTAGACTCACTAGGTATGGGAGGATGACCTTGGACTTCTGACCCTTCTGCCTCCCCCTCCCAAGCCCTGTGGTGACAGGTGTATGTCACCACACTTGACTTCACAGAACTTTATTACCAAAATTATTCTTTATTTTAAAGTAATTTACCAGTCATCCAAGCATATGCCTACAAGGAGAACATATACATAATCTAAATTTAAAAAGCATTACTTCCTGTGACCTCTAGTGCTCAGTGGTTACAGAAAAATGGGAAAACCCATTTTCCACTCAGTGATTAACGAATTCATTAGCTGGCAGAACCCGCAAAAGTGCATTAAAATTCTGACAGAGGTTTATCATACATAAAAATTAAAAGTCGATCACATCTCTTGGGGAGAGCACTGGCTGTGATATTCCTTTGTCCTGAGAGAATCTTGCCTCTGAGAAGGAGCCCAGAGTCAGAGCCATCCCACTGTTTCTGTTTTGTGGTGTAAGCTGTGAGGAAGCTGTTTCACCCTGTTTCCCATGTGGACGGGGAGGAGCCCAGGTCGACGCTTTGCACATTTCCCTAGTGTGAGGCCAGGAGCCACAAGTGATCATCAGTCGAAATACAGAAATGACAGGCGGTGCTCGCTATGGGTCTGAGTCTTGACCTCAGGGAAGGGTGCTTGTATCTCAGCTAGGTGAGGACCAGGTTCTTCTTGCCTTCCTGTCTTTCTATCTCATGCGGGTAGCTAACCTGGGGAGGTCCCGCTGGAATCAGAAAGAGAAGGTGACCTGTCCCTCCTAAGTTCTGCTGAAGCCCCCACAGTCAGTTCCAGGTATGCAACCCCGATGGCCCCAATGTGGACAGTGGGACCTGGCCAGATGCCTGTCTGTCCATGCTGGCAGTAGACATGGGAATGCTGGGGAAGTTTCCTGTCACCATGGAGAGGCAGGACACCTATGGTGACCACACTTAACAGTCTAGTCTTGGGTGCCAGGCTTTACCCACCGCATTCAGGTAACAGAGAGGATCTCCATGTGCAATCACAACATGATGGGGCAGTCAAATTGGACAGCAAGGCACGTGCTTACTGCACATGCACAGACCCAGGTGTGTAACCTTCTTCATTAGGGTCTACTTCCTCCACTAGACCCTGAGGGGGTTTCCAGAGTGCATTCTGAAACGTCGAAATCCTGAGGGACGTGCTTGCAATCTGCACACGAGTGTGTGGTGACCAGCGTGCGTGGCTAGAATGTGTGGGGCTCAACGTGTAAGATGTCTGTGCTAGGTGCCAGTATCTAGCGTGCTTTGTGTGTATTTCCGTGCCCAGCGGGTGCACGGGATAGGGAGGTGTGTGCAATGGTGTGAGCCATGAAGTGCAGTGTGCACGGATTCCTGCACAGCATCTGCTTCCACCTTGCTCCTGCTCTGGGCTCAGCTCACTTCGAATGCAATGGTCCAGCCCCAGGCGCGGGAAACAGGCCGCAGGTTACCATGGCAACAGATGCTCCTCCAACCCGGCGCCACAGAGAGCTGCTGGGGCCAGGCGTGGGAGAGGGCTGAGTATCCGTACGGGCGACATGGGGGAGGGGAGCCGCGTCCCCAGAACCGAGATAAGCGGGGTGTCCCAGACACGCCCCTGGGAATCGTTTGCAAGCCCCGCTGCTAAGAGCTATTGTTATATTGTTATTCGTTGGGCAGCGGCAGGCGTGTGTGTGTGTGTGTGTGTGTGTGTGTGTGTGTGTGTGTGTGTGTAGGCACCTGGTGTCCCTCCTGCTGGCCATGCACTTGTTCGTTAACCGTAGCTCAAAGAACTCTGTACCTCATCACAAGCTGACCAGTTGGTTAAGTAACCTGCGGATCTTCATCATGGGACCCCGCCAGAATACGAAACGGAGGCTGACCGTGATTGTGAGCCACAGGCTCACTGGTTTGTGGAAGGACTCAACTCCATCGCATTAGCACCTCTGGGAGGGCTGGCCAGGTCTCACCGGGATCAAACTCAGAAATGACTATCTTTATTTCGTTCACCGTGGGGAAGTTGGGTGAGACTAATTTCCATTCACTCATCCACCCGTTCATTTCAGACAGTGGTGTCCTGGCCGGCGGAGCGAGAAGTACCTGGACACGCAGATTCCCAGGCCCACCCAGACATGGATTCAAAGGTGTGCGAGCGACCTCATGAGTGTGCAGTGTGTGCCCCGAGTTTGCTCTGCGAGGTCCTCAAATCTCAGATCTACTAATGAGGCATCGTTGGTGCTGAGTATGAGGAAGCAGGGATTTCCCTGAGGGGATTCTGAACGAGGCCTGGGCCTCAGCATCCTGGTTCTGAAATTCTCTAAACCACCGCATTCACTTGGGAGCACCCTGCCGACATCCCGGAGAGGCTGGGTCTGAGCAATCAGAAGCTGCCATAGCTGAGGTCTCTCTCCCACTGCAGAAGCAGCCTGGGAAAAGCTTTTCCGGAGCGCCACCTCCTGGCGACAGCCGGCATTACAGAATCAACAGTGAGGAGGCTGGGCCTCTTGACAAAGGGGGCCTTCTATGTCCCCACACGGACCACCCAAGTGGGACCCAGGATGTTTCATATGCTGCTTCCGGTTGACAAAGGCCAGTGAAAGGGTGGCATGTTTCTACCACTGACCAACCATATCACTGTGGCTGCGGGATGCGGGCCATGGCTTTGTTTCCGTGCGTGGGGTTTGTGCAGAGTCTGATCTGGGCCAGTGATACGCGGACCTTTGGGCAGAGGACTCCCCACGCGGTGTTGGGGAATGTGCTGACAGCCCGAGGCAGCTAGGACAGCCCAGGAAAACCGAGCATCTCTGTAGCATGGATGCTGGCTCTGGGGAGTCCAAGTGCCTCCCTGCAGACCTTCACAGATGACCCCCACACACTCACCTGCTGTGTCATATAGTCAACATCTTATTTTAAATTCACCCTTTTTTCTTACTTAAATTTATTTATTGCCAGGCCTGGTGTGGCGCACTTTTAATCCCAGCACTTGGGGTCAAGGTAGGTGGATCTCTGTGAATTCCAGGACAGCCAGGGCTACATAATGAGACTCTGTCTCAAATTAATTAATTAATTTATTGTTTTTATGTATGTGCCCCTGCACTTGTGTGTGCACTTGCCTGTGGAAACCGGAGGTTAACATCAAATGCCTTCCTTCATTGTTTCTTAACTTATTTTTAATTTTGGGACTTCACAGTACAGCCCTGGCTGTCCTGGATCTTGCTCTGTAGCCCAGGCTGGCCTCGAACTCCCAGAGATCCACCTGCCTCTGCCTCCCGAGTTCTGGGATTAAGGTGTGCGCCACTGGTCTTGCTTGCCTCCCACTTTGATTTTTAAATTACATCTTAGTGTGTGTGTGTGTGTGTGTGTGTGTGTGTGTGTGTGTGTGTATGCCAGGTGGAGGTCAGAAGGCAACTTCCAAGGAGGCAACTCTCCGTCCATCATGGGGATTCTCACTATTGACTCTGGTCATTGGGTCTGGTGGCAGGTGCCATCCCCAGTGAGCCACCTTCCCTTTGCCTTATTTTCTCTTGAGACAACGTCAGTGTTTGGTTACAGCTGGGCACTGCTCTACCTGTTTTTGTTGGTTTGTCTTGTTTTGGTTCAGTCCTGGTTTGGTCCAGTCTCAGGTTCTTAGGCTTGGGAAGCAGGCATTTACCCACTGAGCCATCTCCCTGGCCCCTGGAGTTCATCTTAAAAGGAAACAGTAAATAATGTGCATACGTAAATTGTCAAGGGTGGTGCTAACCAGAAATGTCAAGCAGGTGAAAGGGTTGTGGTGCCATTGGGTGTGGCCATGTGCAGGGTGAGCTGGGACCTGTGAAGGGCAGATGCTTGACTCAGGAGGAGGAGCTGAAGCCCTGCTTCACAAACAAGCAGGCGCAAAGGGGAGGGGGAGGGACTTCCTCACTGTTTTGGCATTTGTCATCCCGTCTCTTAGGAAACATGTTTGTGAATTCTAACTCCCATCACCATGGCCACATGAGGTTTGTTTGCTTGTTTATTTGAGACAGGGTTTTGCTGTGCAAACAAGACTGGTTTCAAACTTGCCATCCTCCTGCCTCAGCCTCCCCAGGGCTAGAATTACAGGCATGTGCTGCCTTTCTGGGTTATGATCCCTGATTTCACAGATGAGAGAGTTAAGACCCACAGGAAATTGGCAACTTGCCCAGCACTGAGGAGTTGGCAAGGGAGTTGGCATGTTCTGAGTGATTCTGTATGTACCTCATCTCTGTTTCTCACAGGAGAAGCTCAGTTCTGCAGGGAGGAACCCTCAGGAGTAAGAAAAGGGAATGTCAGTCAGCTCTCCCTGATCTCCATCCAGCGAGGGCGGGCTCCCAGGGTCTGAGACTGGAGTGAAGCCTGTGTAGGCACGGTTGGAGCCAGAGCTGGTGTGTGTGTGTGTGTGTGTGTGTGTGTGTGTGTGTGTGTGTGTGTAGTCTTCTCCAGAATGGGCCTAAGTGATTGCTGGGCTGGTCAGTTCCAGGCCTCCAGGCAGGGAGCTCTGGAGGGTAGGTCAGACCGGGTCCCAGGGGCAGAAGTTAAAGCCAAGCACAGAAGCAGATCAGGGCAGGGGACAGCCTTCAGCCCCACAGTCGGTCACCTGACTGGCATAGTCACAGTGGGAATCACTGTGGAGGGAGTTGGGCCTGTCCATCACAGGCCCTCTGCAGGATGGTGACATCCCCTGTCATGTCGCATTGAGTGCCGACTTGGGTCCTGGTATGTGGCGCTGCCTTCCCTTGGGTAGTGGTCAGTTCTTACACTTACACACAGAGAATCAGCTCCAGCCAGGAAGCCAGGCCTGGCGGAGCTTGCCTGTTGGCGGCCAGGCCTGGGACATGTTTGACTGTCAAACCCATGCCACCCAGACACAGCTCTCGATATGGAGAACGAATAGATCTCCCGCTGAGGCCCTGGCCACCCAGCCCTGCACCGGAGCCCGTCACCATGGCTGTGTTTGCGCTTCCCACCTTGTATGTTTTTGCTGAGCGCTGTGGCCCACGGACAACACTAGCTCCCTGTCAGCTCACAGAGGGCCTCCTCACTCCTTTTCCTCCTTTAGTGTAAAGATCCCCTTGTGCCAGGATCGGCCTGGCCAGCCAAAGGGGCCTACCTTGTAGCAAGAATGAACCGCTTCTGCTGTGTTTGGCCACTGTCTTAAGGACTTAGCTATTTATGACACACCCTTAATGGTCATAATGGTATAATGACACACTCTCCCCACCTTGGCTCCTGCAACTGTTGCAATGTCTGGGTGTTTTGCTGGACAGTGCCCTCTTGTGGCAGATGTCAGAAGCCCAAAGTTGCAGATGCTCTGGAGAGACAGAAGACCAGAGCACAGGGGACCAGAGTGCCCTCCACTGTCCAGTACCCTGCCCTGCCCAGGCTCAGCCCTACAGGGCTCTGGCATGCTCCCATGTGGCCCCAGGGGCAGCGCTGTTTCCAGGGGAGGGCTTTGTGGGAGGGGGGAGTTGAGATGCTGGTAGTTGGTTTAGAGTGGTAAACCTGGGTAGGTGGTCTTATTTCCAGTCAATAATGGGTACTTGTGAGCTGACACCATGAGGGAGGGGGGAGGGAGGGAGGGAGGGAGGGAGGGAGAGAGAGAGAGAGAGAGAGAGAGAGAGAGAGAGAGAGAGGAATTGGTAATCTGGGGAGGCTGGGTCCATGCCTGTCTAGTGAAGAGTTTGACAGCCTGCTTGAAGCCAAAGAGACAGCTTCAAGAAGCCTCTTGGAAAAACAGGTATCATGTTTTGGCACAGGAGAGACAGGTCTGGGGAGGAGATGACGCAGAGATGAGGTCAGAGTGTCAGAGTTTTGTCCTTAATTACATCATCATTCTGGGATGAGGGCCAGCCTAAAAAGCGGGTGGACCCTCTGTGTGCCCCCTTCCCCCTTCTCTCTTCCCTCCGCGTGGTCTCTCTGTCTCTCTCTGTCTCTCTCTGTCTCTCTCTCTGTGTCTCTCTCTCTGTCTCTTTATCTCTGTCTGTCTGTCTCTTTCTCTCTCTCTCTCTCCCTCTCTCCCAATAAAGCTCTAGAAAGGTAACCATGGCTCGTGATTCTTCCGCCAGCACGCTCCTCTGGCTGGCCGCCGCCCACCAGCAGCGCCACTTTAACCAACATTTGGTGTTTAACTAACACAGAGGGGAGCCAACTGGGAAAGTTCCTGGTTCTCGTGTCTCCCAGGTGGATCCTGGAAGATCCAGGCATATACATGCAGGTTGTTTACGGTGGGGTGGGGTGGTGGTGGTTATGTAGGCTCTAGACTAGGTGCCAATCTGTGACCCCATGAGCTGCATGCACCTCACCAGGACAGTGATGACTGCTGCCCAACCCAGAATCATTAACATACTTAAAACATGAGGTAACTTAATTACCTGTGAACCTGTTGTGTTGTGACATTAAAAGGTTGGTCTAGACCCCACTTCTGCTGGAGGGTGAGTGGGAAGAGGACACTTCTCCAGGCCTGGCTCTGGAGTGCACAGACTTCAGGATGGAGTGGAGAATCAGCCTGCTATTCTTCTGTCAGACTCTATCCAGAGGCAGAGAGGGCTGCCATATTTGGGGTGACACCCCTTTCCCAGTGACAAGTGTGTGGGTAGAACCTTTGGAGAAGACACTGGCGGAAAGACACTGTGTTTAGCTCTGCACTGAGTCTGTCCTCTGATGCCAGCGTCTCTCTGAAGTGGCCTTGTGTTGGCACCCGCCGTCCATGTGAGAGAATTCACACCTCAAGAGTAGGCAGGCGCTACATGTCTACACCTTGGTTTCTTTCTTTTTATCTAGGGAGTGGTTTTGCAGACACACTGCATGACCATCTCCTAAGGGGAAAAGTCCTCTGTGGATGCAAATCGCCTAATCTGTTTTGCTTTAGTCTCCTTGACTGAGAGTTTGAGGCTTAATGTCTGTGGTGCCCTTGGCATGCAGAACAAGGCCATGAGTGTGTTCCTCAGACTCTGGCACGGTGGGATGTCATCACCTCCCTGCCTGGGTGGGGACGAGAACTTCTGGAAGCAGGCTCAGAAATGACAGCATTTCTGAGGTGTGCTGGGACTAGTCAGCTGAGGGGTCTGTCTTCAGAATCCTCACCTCTAAGAGGGAGTTGGGTGAAAAGATCTTTGGGGTCCCTTCTAGATCCAGTATTCCTCACCTCCCTCCCACCTATATGCTAGTCCTGTCTTCTCACTGAGAGACTAGTCTCCTTGTCTTTGCCCTCTGGCAAGGGACTCTAATCTGGTCTCATGGTCTGACAAGCCATCACTGTCCTGATGAGTCTTATGTGTGAACTGCCAGCCCAGGTCACAGTGGGTGCCAGGCTCCTGGGCACACAGGGATGTTCTGCTATGGCTTCAAGTGGAAGCCTCACAGGCGTGGAAGATGGATCTGGATCAAAACAACCTGGGGCCTCTGCCTTCCCCAGCATCTTTGCATTGAGAGTGCCTCTGCCCACTATGGGGCCCAAACCTCTGGCCACCCTTCATCTGTTTTTTTCTTACCCCCTGCACCCAGGATCGGCCTCCATTCTGAATGCTCAGCCTCCTGAAGGAGTCCTCAGCTTGTCATCCTTAGAGCGCCTTTATCTACCCTTGTCTGCTTGAGTCTCTTGTCTGGCCCTGGGTTGAGTCTCTTGTCTGGCCCTGGATTGATGTCTTCCCTGGCTCTGGATTGGTGTCTTTCCTGGCCCTGGGTTGAGTGTCTTCCCTGGCTCTGGATTGGTGTCTTCCCTGGCCCTGGATTGGTGTCTTCCCTGGCTTTGGATTGGTGTCTTCCCTGGCCCTGGATTGGTGTATTCCCTGGCTTTGGATTGGTGTCTTCCCTGGCCCTGGATTGGTGTCTTCCCTGGCTTTGGATTGGTGTCTTCCTGGCCCTGGATTGGTGTCTTGCCTGGCCCTGGATTGGTGTCTTGCCTGACCTGGGGTTGGTGTCTTGCCTGGTCCTGGATTGGTGTCTTGCCTGACCCGGGGTTGGTGTCTTGCCTGGTCCTGGATTGGTGTCTTGCCTGACCCGGGGTTGGTGTCTTGCCAGGCCCTGGATTGACCTAACTTCCTCACTGGTTTTGTGCTTCACCCTGGGTTAGAGTCCCACTCCACCCACTGTAGTCTCCCTTGGGTGCTTAACCCTTGCACACAAGAATCTTGCACACACCCTCCCTTGCACACAAGCATCTTGTATACAGGCATCTTGCACGTTGCTTTCCAAACCACTGGCTTCTTTCACTTTCTGAATCTTGCCAAACCTTGTGCACCTGGGATCCCCTGTTTCACCTTGTGCTGGGCATGGCTATCTTAGCCTCTCACCCCAAGTGCACCCCCACCCCCAGAGAGGCATCTTTCAGGTTCAGGGACCCTAAATGCAGCCATCACCTGCCTCTGCCTGAGGCCACCCTGTCTGCCATCATCTCCATGGGCACTGGTGTGGGCTGGTGACCACTGTGCCTTCTTATGCCCCCAAGTTACAAACAGGACCACTTTTCCTTTTCTTTCTTTCTTTCTTTTTTTCTTATGGTTCTGAGGATGAGCCCAGGACCTGTGCATGTGGCCAGGGGCTCTACCCCAGAGCCACAGCCCAGCCTGGACTGTCATGTTCACTCTGTGTCCCTGAATCCCAGCCCCACCAGCCTGGCGTTGAGCAGGCTCCTAGTTTGTGTTTCTAAAAGAACTGAATGACTTTCTTCTGCTCTGGCCAATGGTTGTGACTGCATGGGACAGAGAAACAGGGTGGTCTTGTCACTTGTCATGCTGAGATGTCCTCAGAGTGAGGCTGGCTCCTGGGGCATTCTGGAACCAGCTAGCCTTGTGGTTCTCCTCAGACCAGCTCAATGTGAGGCTTGAGGTCCTCTCCACAGGAACTCAGGATGGAGGCAGGAAGGAGTGGGGACTCCAGGTGGAGGCATCTAGAAGGCAGTAGGGTTGTGGCAGGATCTGATAGCCTGTCTGCTTTGCAGAGATGTCCTCCAAGCCCGTGCTGGAAGGGACCTCAAGAGAAGTTCTCCGGCTGCCAGGCTGGTTGGCGTCATTAGTGTGGTGGAATCCAGAAGCTGTATTCTGGCTCCTGGACTGGAGGTAGGAGTGGGTGAAATGGGGAATGGGGAGGGCAGGGAGCTGGGAAGTGGCCTGCAGGAGAGGGGACTTCAGGCTGAGAAGCAGGAACCACCTCTGCCTTTTGGGCCTCTGAACTTGACTGAGTGGGGCATTATGTAATGGCCAGAACCATTAGGATCCCCATCAACACCATCATCAAGTGGAGCTGACTGCTGAGTAGGAGAGCGGACCCTAGGAAAGACAGAAGGTCCAGTGAGAGAAGGAGAGAGAGGATTGTATCTCAAATCCACAGGCTTATGGGGTACCAGGGGCCCCAGCTGTCCCCATGAGCTCACAGGCTTCTCTCTCCACAACTGCACTGGAGTGTGTGCAGTGGCCTGGTTGCAGGCTTGCAAGCTCCCAGGTATGTACATGCCAGCATGGACCCCAGAGGAGGGGTGTCCCCACCTCACCTGATCGGAGCATGGGTTGCAGGGTGCCAGGATGCCCATCATTGGGCTCTGGCACAATGCCCAGCAGCTGGCACATGAGCTCATACACATGGACACTCTCAAAGGGCTCCACCTCTAGGCCTGACTTGAAGCTGGGACCCACAGCACGGAAGATGGTCTTCATATCCACGTCTTGGTTGTCAAAACCATGTTCACCCTTGTTGAACTGGACATTCATTCTCTGCAGGGAGAGGCAAGAGTTCTGGGTCGTTATTGAGGGCCACACTGTCCCCAGCACCTCCTTCTCAATCTTTCCCTGCTCCCCCATGGGTTGGCACCTGTGTGGGTGAATGACTTCAGGAGAAAATTTATATTGTGTGGTTAGACAGCTTCTAGACTCTTCTGAATTCTGAGCCCCCAAAGATGGAGCCTCAGTGAATAACTGTGGACCACATGGAGACCAACACTGAGTGGGATAGAAACGTCAGCCTGAGTTAATGATTCAGGATGTATGCCCATATGTGCTACTTCTGGGATTCCCTCTCTGGTGTGGGCTCTATTTCCTGTCTTTCCCCCCTGTGATCCATGCCACCTGTGAGCCTGGGATCCCCACACTTTACCCTATACGCGCGCGCGCACACACACACACACACACACACACACACACACACACACGTATGTACAATACACACTCTTGTTGCACAGTGCTGAGTGTGTCCCTTGGGTGGCTGACAGCCACTAGTGAGTAGATAGAATCAGGTGCCACCCACAAGCCGTGCAGCAGCCCACTGACCCCGTGGATGACGTAGCCGAGGTCACTGTACATGAGCAGGGATGTGATCCTGGAGTGGTTGGCGTAGTGGAAGCTCCTGGGGAAGTCTTCCTTCTTGTACACATGCAGCCTGGGGTGGGCATCCTTGAGGACACTGTATACCTTCTCCAGCATCCCTTCCTTGGGGATCAGCATCCCGTTGGGCCCGTAGTCTAACAGCTCAAACTCGATGTCCTGGAAGGTGAAGTTGGGGAATTTGTGAAACTCAACTAGGTCGCTGGCTTTCTGGTTGACCGTTGTCATGCCATGGTCGGATGTGATGATCAGGTTCAGGCTGTCCGTGAGGCGGTGGCGAGTGATGCTTTCCCGGATGTAGCCCACAGTCCTGTCCACCTGTTTGACCATATCCTTTCTCTCCTGGGACTCAGGGCCGTATTTGTGGCCGGTGGAGTCTGGCTCCCCAAAGTAGAGAGTGACCAGGGCCACATCCTCCTCCGTGAACCACTTCATCACGGTGTCCACATTTTCCCTCCACTCCGTCTCGTTTTTGTAATTGTGGAAGACGCCTTCCTTTCGGCTCATTGTCACGGCCTCTCCTTGGTAGGTGACGTTCCCACCAGGGTAGAAGAAGGAGCCGGTTTTTAAGCCCTGCAGGATAAGGTAGCATAAGCTTCATGAGCTGCCAGCTTCTCTCTGTGCCCCCTCATCTGCTTTGCCCACTACTTGAGGCCTTTTGTTTTCTAAGTAGATCTTATTTCACAGATCAGGGAAAGGGACAATTGGCCCAGGGGACAAGCACCCAGTGTCCTCCAGCTTGAACTGAGACTGTGGATGGGCGATGACCCCACACGCCATGCCTTCAGCATCCTTGCCCTGAGGCTCAGCTGTTTCCTGACCTCCTTCAATGTCTTCTCCTCTGTCCACCCTGTCCCATCCACCTGCTTATCCACTGCCCCATAAATCCTCACTGCCCATTCTGTCTGTCTCCAACCCCCTGTTTTCACGAGCCTGTGGTTCCTGTCAGTTGCTTCTGCCCAGTTCCCTCATTCTTGCCTCTGGATGGAGCATCAGGGCAGCTGAGTTCTCGCTTTGTTTTTTGGCTCTCGAGCTGGAGGTCCAAGTGCCACATAACCGGAGTCACTTACTCAGGTGGAAGTGGAAACATGGGCCGTGGGCTGAGGGTTGTTCCTGCCCACATGGAAATCCTCCCTTTGACCTGACTGACTAGAAGCCTCACTTGAAAAATCCTCTGGGGCGATGCAAATTGGGGTGATTTCTGGTCTCACACTGCACCTGCCTGTTTAATCTTTAGCGTCCAAATGCCCAGTGTTGGACTGGAACCAGATAAAGGCTCTTTGCTCAGCACTTCCTTATTGAGTTAGCTACCCAGTGTGAAGGTGATCCTCCTCTTCAGAGCCAAAGGGCCTGAGGGTGTGGCCTGCCTCCCTCCCCTGCCCTCTCTCCCTCCTCCTTTTCTCCTTCCTTCATCAATAGGGTCTTGCATATCACAGATTGGCCTCAGACTCATTATGTAGCCAAGAATGACCTTGAACTCCTGATCCTCCTGCAGGTGTGCCCCACCACACCTGGCTTTCTGCAGGGCTGAGGCTAGAACCCAGAGCTTCATGCTGCCAGGCAAGCCCTCTGCCAACCCAGTTCCACCCTTCGTCCTGCTCCCTCTTGAGACCATAGCTGAGCCTGCATGGTCATCAGGAGCTCACTGGGCAGCCTTCTATCCCAGGAGGCAGGGGTGCATGTGCCCGCTGTGGATCCCCCTCAGTCATGACCTCAGTTTCCCTGTGGGCAGGGGTGTCTTACCTGCCTCTGGGCTGTGATCCAGATAGGTATGCTGCCGTTGTCCCACCACCTTTGGATACCGAGCGTGGTGTGGTAAGGCCACCTCACCTTGGTGGTGGTGTTGTAGAACATGTTGTGGACGACCCCATGGTTCTCAATGTATCTGCCTGAGGGGGGAGCAGAGGGGCAGGGTGTGGTGGTATTGTGTTCCCGAAATATTGTGTGTTCCCCGAAATAAACTTATCTGGGGTCAGAGAACAGGACGGCCACAATATTAAACATGAGAATAGGCAGTGGTAGCACACGCCTTTAATCCTAGCATTCCAAAGACAGAAATACCTCTGGATCTCTGAGTTCAAGGCCACATTAGAAACAGCCAGGCATGGTGACACACGCCTTTAATCCCAGAAATCCAGCCTTTAATGCCAGGGAGTGACAGCAGAAAGTAGAAAGATATATAAGGTGTGAAGACCAGAAACTAGAAGCTTTTGGCTGGTTAAGCATTTGGCTGGTTTAGCATTTGGCTGGTTAAGCTTTTAGGTTTTGGAGCAGCACAGTTCAGCTGAGGTTCATGTGGATGAGGACTCAGAAGTTGGCAGTCTGAGGAAACAAGACCAGTTGAGGAACAGGCAAGGTGAGGAAGCTGTGGCTTGTTCTGCTTCTCTGATCTTCCAGTGTTCACCCCAATAACTGGCCTCTGAGTTTGCTTTTATTAATAAGACCTTTTAAGATTCATGCTATAGCAGGGCATGTGTGGAGCAAGCCCAGGGAAGAGACTTGTGAGCCCACAGTCACCTGAAGGTCCTATAGCACACCCTGATGGGACAGCTGTGGAACAAGCCCCTGACTAGGTGCCACCAAAGAAGACTCCTAAAGGGCCCTTGTCTGTGCTCTAGCTCCCACTGGAGGCCCCCTCCTCAAAGCAATGACCTCTTACTTTTGACCAGGGTGCTTCCCACTTGCCACCTGATGCCGCAGGCTCCTTCCATCCCCAAGCCCCAGACTGACACTCACCAGTGACGATTGTAAAGTGGCAAGGGCTGGTCATGGTCACAAAGGCAGGGGTCATGTGTCGCGCTTTGACCCCTTCCTGAGCCATGGCGTCCAGGTTGGGGGTGTCCACATCTTGGTCATAGTTCCAGCGGAAGCCATCAAAGGATACGAGGAGTAACTTGCGCTGCCTTTGGACAGGAGCCCCAGTCCCACAGGCCAGGAGGATGGCCAGAGCCACAGCAAGGAGGACAGCCGAGTGTCCCATGATGGGCTCTTGGATGAACAGGTGCACGGACAGCTCAGGCCAGGAGTGGAGCAAAGTCCCAGGGTCAGCCAGGCCTTTTATCCTATGCATCACCAGCCTAGACTTTGCACGTGAGGGGTGTGTGAGCCTGGGATGGCTTCTGTCTCTAATGGAGTCCCCTGCTGCCTCCCTCCCTCTCCCTTCATCCTCCCGTGTCCTTCTAATGGAGGAGGGGTCCTGTGTCTCAGAGTCTGGAAGGCTGACTATCATGGGAAACTGCCCCCCACCCAGTCTTCACAGCAACTCCCAGTTCCTCTGATCTTAGAGTAGAACCCAGCTAGAGTCAGGGTGGGTGGGCCTCTGTCTTAGTTAGGGTTCTGTTGCTGTGAAGAGACGCCATGACCATGGCAACTCTTATAAAGGAAAATCAATTGGGGCTGGCTTACAGAGGTTTAGTCCATTATCGTCATGGCGGGAAACATGGTGACACACAGGCAGTCATGGTGCTGGAGGAGGAGCTGAGAGTTCTACATCTGGATTCTCAGGCACCAGGAAGAGAGGGTGAGCCATTAAGCCTGGCTTGAGCTTCTGAAATCTCAAAGCCCACTCCCAGAGACACACTTCCTCCAAGAGGGCCACACCTCCAATAATGTCACTCCCTATGAGCCTATGGGGCCATTGTCATTCAGACACCACAGCTTCCTCTCCAACCACTGATGCTAGAAGGCCTGGGGGTCCTCAGCATAGCTGGGTGAGAACCTGTGGGACCAGCTTCTCGGGCCCAGGTCTGCACTGACCCTAAGGTTAACCTTGCCCACAGGACATCCAAGCCTGGACCCCTCTCCCCTCCTTGGTCTTGTAAGGAGCTCTGGGCTGTGGTTAGTCAGGAAGGGTAACGGGAGTGAGGGAGTGGGTGAGCGGAGTCAGACACAGTGGGGATGGTGGGAATGAGGGGATGTGGGAGTGAGGGAGTGGATGAGCAAGATGTACAGGTTTGGCAGCAAGAAAAAAAGGGAGCACTTGGGGTGAGTCATGAGGTAAAACTTTGTGAACTGCAGCTCCACCAGCAGCCCTTCCTCATGACTCCGGCTCCAGGCAGACACAGCCAGCAAGGGACGACCCTGCACGTTGTGACGCAGAAGCCATCAGAAGCCTCTGCTAAGGTGCAGCCTGCACCCACAGGACACAGATTCCCTCTTCTGGGACCCACAGAAACACACTTTCCAATTCCTTCTGGAGGCTGAGGACCTCGGTGAACAAGGCACTAAGGCATCAGAACTGCTGTTCAGAACTGTGGGCCTTCCCTGGTGGGGAGACATCTGTGCAGGGCAGGCACACATGAGTGCTGGCTGAGGAGGACCTGTGGGCTGCTCAGAAGAGTACTGGAGGGTTTCAGGTCCACCAGCATGGGGCACAGCCCTGAAGGCTCCTCTGAGGACAATGCCATTTGCTGGGGCCTAAAGGATGCAATAGGTAGACAGGAAGGCTTCCTGGTGGGGGATGGGCATGAAGGTGAGGGAGTTTCCTGTGCTAGGAGGTGGGATGGGGTGGGTCTTCAAGGGAATGAGGACTGTGGAGGGGTCAGAGCCCTATACTGTGCAGGACGTTCAGGTTATATATAAATACTTAGAATATACGCTCTTCAGTGGTAAGATGATGGGAAGAAAGACCCTGTATCGCAGCATCCTATGCAGTGAGGTTCGGCCATGTGATCTCATCCTGACCAATGGAATGGAAGCAGCAGTCACTTGCTAGTTCTCAGCCTCTTCCTAGAGCCCTGTTTGCTCATTTTATTATTTATTATTTAATTAATTTATTATTTACTATTATTTAATATTTTCTCTCTTGAGCCTGTGCCCCCAGGCCGCTCTGATCTTTCTGGGATGGAAGGATGCAGATGTGTGCAGCTGCCCTCTGATATTCGTCTGTCTCACTCCTCCCGGGCTGTGCAATCCTCTGTTTCCATTAGGCCTGGCTGCTTCTTCACTAACAGCCCCAAGAAGCCAGGCATTTTTTCACCTTACACGTTCTTACTTAACTGCCTGTCTAGGTCAGAAGAGGGCATTGGATCCCGTGGGACTGGAGTTACCGATGGTTGTGAACTACCACGTGGGTGCTGGGAACCAAACCCTGGTCCTCTGCAGGAGCAACACATACCTTAGCTTCTGAGCCAACCCTCCATCCAGCCCATTTTTTAAAATAAAACCTTGTTTTTGAGATAGGCTTGCACATGTCCCAGGCTGGCCTTGAACCTACTGTGTTACTGGGATGACCCTGAACTCCTGACCCTCTTGCCTCTACTTTCCCCATGCTAGGATGAAAGACATGTGCCAACAGGCCCAGTTTATGTGGCGCTGGTCCTTGAACCCAGGGCTTCCTGCATGCTAGGCCAGCACTCTACTAACTGAACTACATCCCCAGCTATGTAAAGCTTTGATTTTTATAAGAGTTTTGTGGTATGGAAGAGTGGTACAGATGGTATAGGGGATACCCACACTCCCCGTGTCTCTCTCCTAACACCCCTGCACTGTGATGCATTTGTGGTTTGTGAACCACATCGGTGAGTCACTCTAGCAACCCATGTCTGTACCTTCCTGAGGTTTCCTTAAGTTTTACTCTGTTCTTTGTCCCATCCAAGACTCCAAGGACATTCCATGGGCACATGTCCTCACTCCTGTGAGTGGCCTTGGCAACTGGCCAGGGCTTGTGTAGGATTGCTGTTGAGAGGGGAGTGAAATCACGGCACAGGGAGGAAGCACACAGATTCTGAGTGTGTGTCCATCACAGTCTATCCACCTCAGTTCCAGATACAGAATCCCAGCAGGCTCCCACTCAACCCACTGATCAGATGTCACCGCCATGGGGAGGACTGTGCCCATATGCATGTACTTGCCCTGTGTGTGCACCTGTAAGGTGTGTGTGTGTGTGTGTGTGTGTGTGTGTGTACTTGTGCCTCTGGCTGGTATGAATATTTGTTTATATATTCACATTCATGTATATATTCATTTATATGCATTGTCCTATGTATATGTGCCTACATGTATGTCAGACATATGTGCATGCATGGATGTTTATATATGCATATATATGAATATGTATAATTGGGTGTGCATGTGTCTCACACATGTGCATAAGGAACACACATCTATACATATTTTTGATGCAAAAAATTTATTCTCAAAGGGAATAAGAGGTAGTTTATTCTGGAGCCTAACATGAGTGACTATGGCCTGGCAACAGATTCAGGCTGTCACATCAACGTGAGTTTTGCAAAGTTTTTATAGTAACAAAGAAAGTCATAAACCAAGATGCTTTTAAAATACACTGGTGGGATCCGCAGAGAGGGGCCACAGCAAGCTGGGATCTCAGCTACAATCGGCGGCCTCGGCTGCTGTCCAATGACATTCTCAGCGTCTGGGTTGGTGGAAGTTCCTGGTCTGCTAAGTTGACACACTCCAAAAGGTTTTATCTGTTGCTCCCAGGTGTTAGGTCTGCCACAGAGGTGGGCTAAAGATACCACATCACCGGTTCTCACCACTCAGACTGCAGATGTATATATATAGACATGTGCATGCACACAAACGTGCACACAATTGCATGCTTACACATGCCTTACATATATTTGTACAGGGATATATATTTGATATGTGTGTACATGAATTTATATGTGCATGTTGTGTGTATAGGTGTGTAAGTGTCTGATGTGTGTGTGTTGAGCACTTCCTCACTCACTGGCACTCTCAGGCCCAGGCGCTTCATGCTCACCCACACATTTCCAGCCTCTAAGACTCAGACTTGTATAGAGACCAGATCTGGGTCTGCGCTGCTCTTTGCCTCCAGTGATATCACCTCTAAAGTCACGGATCTGCTTGTGTACCTTTCAGCTTAGTCAGCAGGTGTGAGCCTGGAGAAGCAGGGCCCTGTGCAACTCTGGGTGTGGCATTTGTGGCAGGGGGCGTCTGCTGAGCACACACAGGAGCTCGGGTACACGTCTGCTTTCCTTGCTGGGGACACCCTTGGTGCTCCGAGATTGACACCAGCGTGGGTGACGATGGTCCGGGGCAGCCAAACCACACAGGCTCAGGCCTGGAGAACCACTTTTCTCTACTGATGGCTGAGGGACTTTTGGGTGCTGTCCTTCACAGGCCCAGCACCCTGTTCTCTGCAGTGGATGGTGTGTGTGAATGACTTTTGTCCGCGTTTACCCCATGAGGCTGAGCAGCACAGTCCCCAGCTCCTGGCCCAAGGCCTGAGTTAGTAGAGGATGCTGGACTGGTTCTGCATAGCATCAGGGTGGGCCTGTCTGGACTTCTTGGCTCTCTCCTTCTCTGGTGCAGTTGGGTTGATGCTGCCAGGGACGCTGGTGCCCCGGAGGCAGGGAGGGAGCCTGTCCCTTCTGTTGGAGGTACACTGGATCAGGTCAGGTTTCCCAGTCTCCCAGTGTGATGTCCTCTGGGGTGTCATGGCTGACAGTTTGCTCTAGGGCATGGGGTGGTAAAGAGACGGTGCAGCTTAGCTGTAGTAGAAACTCCCCACGGGGAGGGAACTGGGTCATAAAGACCTAGGCTTTGAGACGTGGCCGAGTCCCCAAGACAGATCTTATGCTTTTCCAGACAGGGTCTAGGACATGCTGTCACTCTGAATATCCTTGGGGGAATTCCTGTGGTGCACAGGGTGTTGTCAGGGACCGTTTCTCATGCTTCTGGGACAGGAGTCTGGGGACAGCAGGGGCTAGCAGAGACAACAGGTCCCATTTCATCACTATGCTTTTGGGACCATCCAGTGCTCAGAAGGGCTGTGCTCTGATGACCAGGGCTTTGGTGGAGAGGCACTATGCTCCTGGGTGGTGGTTCCTCCAGGTGGTCCCCCTCCAGGATCTAAGAAAGCCAGGTTCCTTCTCTCTGCCCCTGTCCCTCTGCAGGCACTGACTCTTGCTGCATCTGGCTCCTGTGTCCAGAGCCCTGGAGCTGGCTTGCAGATTGCCAGGCACTCACTGACCTTTGAACTGTGGGGTTTTATTAGTGGCCTTCCCACTTTATCAGTTGCTTGCCTTTTATTGCTTCTGAGGGGCTGTGTCTCAGCCGCTGCTGCCTCTCCTCCAGATAAATGAGGATTAATATCTTAACAGGATTATGTGCTGTTGGCTCAGTGTCTATCTAGAGACACACGTGCTTCCTCCTCCCTCCCTCTCTGTCCTCACCCGCCCCAAGCCTTCCTAGCTTGTTTGCAGGGAGCACAGCCACAGTTAGGACACCCATGATTGGTGCTGTGTGTATGGGTGCCTCATTGTTCCAGACTCTGGAATGGGGTGTGTGGGAAGGGTGTGTATGTGGGAGAGGTGTGTGTGTGTGTGTGTGTGTGTGTGTGTGTGTGTGTGTGTGAGAGAGAGAGAGAGAGAGAGAGAGAGAGAGAGAGAGAGAGAGAGAGAGAGAGATATGGGGATGTGGCAGGGGTGGGGTGTGTGGGAGGGGTAGAGGTGTGTGGGAAGGGTGTGTGTGTGTGTGGGGGTAGGGGTGTGTGGGAGGACCAGGCTGGACTCTGAGTGCAGGATGAGGCTTCTTCAGGGCTGGGACTTGGAGCCTGACTGAAGAGTGGGGAGCATGCCCATTTCTGTCCTTGTCGCTCCCTGTTGGGACCGCAAAGCTTGTGCTGGGTCACTGTACCCTCTGCCTCCATCTTCAATGGTGTTTTTCTGAGACAGCGGCTCATGTAACCAACACTGGTCTTGAACTTGCTGTAACTGAGGACGACACTGAGCATCTAGCCTCCCCACCGTTACCTCCCAAGTGCTGAGATTGCAGGTGTGAGCCACGCCCGGTTTCACACAGTGGCTTTTCTGCAGCTGTGGTGAGTGACTTGTGAGGAAAGTCATTACCAGGGTCAGGGCACAGGGTAACCAGGGTGGCCTCATCTCTGTGCTTTGGCTCATTGATATGTGAGAAGACCTTTATCCCAACTAGCTCATGCCAACAGCTCTGAAATCAGTACATGGACGTATCCTCTGAGGGCCTTCCATACCTCAGTGCTTGAGAACTACCTACCTTTTCCTTTCCAGGAACTTCAGAGTTGCCAGGTCCAAGCTTTCTGTGACCTCCTGTGTTCTGTGTGTGCTGCAGCTGGACTGGGCTTGGCCCTCAGAGCTGGGGGGATTGTCAGTGTAGTATGCCCAGCAGGGGACCCCAGGTCTGCTCCCTTGGGGCTGAATCTCACAGTGGAGACTAACCCACTTTTCCAGTATGTCCTGCCTACACCTGCCATGTTGGCTAGAGCCAGGAGAAACATCAAATGAATTCACCCTCCTGAATTTGACAGAACACCCCAGATATTGGGTCTGTGGTTGACTTAGGGTGACCCTGTGGAGCCAGGTCTACAGTTGTGGGTTTGAGAGACATGCCCCTATGCTCCCTCTGGCTCTGTTCCTCTTCTCCTGACTCACAGATACAGGGAGAATGTGTGTGTGCGCGCGCGTGCGTGCTTTTGTGTGTGTGTGTGTGTGTGTGTGTGTGTGTGTGTGTGTGTGTGTGTGTTTGTGGTCACATACGTGTGGGAGTATGTGTGTGTGTACTTGTGTGTGGAGGCTGGAGGATGGCCTTGGGTGCGGGGCCTCAGTCCACCTTCTTTTAGACAGGGTTTCTTGTTGTCTTAGAACTCACTGATTTGGCTAGGCCAGCTGGCCGGAGAACACTAGGGACCCACCTGCCTCCAACACCCCAGTGCCCAGATTACAAACACATGCCACCAAGCCTGGCTTTTTAATGGGTACTGGGGATTAAACTCAGGTTCCCATGCTTTTGTGACAAGCACTTAATCAACTGAGGCCTTTTGTGGCCGCTGGCTGATCCCACTCCTATATGGTGTCTAAAGAGCAGGGCTCAGAGACGGTAGAGTGGGAGTTTCCCGGGATTTGGAGGAGGAGCAGAGGTTCAGCTTTTTAAAGATTTACTTTTATTTTTAATTGTGTGTATATGTGCCCATGTGTGGGTATGTGCATGTGAGTGCAGTTCCTACAGAGGCCCGAGGCCTCAGACTCCGCTGGAGCTCGAGTTATAGGGGGTTGTGAGCCACCTGAGGTGGGTGCTGGGAACCAAACTCGGGCCTCTGCAGGACTTGGTGCTCTTCAAGGCTGAGATGGGAGTTTGGAGCTCGATGGGTGAGTGTAAACACAGTGTGCATTTTACCACAGCTGGAATTAAAAATGGAAAAGAATAGAGTCTGGCCTTTTGAGGATGACAAGGAACCTGGGGCTGGGTTCAGAGAATGCCACATTCTGTCTGGACGGAGACAAGCTCCCCAAACAGGGGCTTGTCAGGGTTGGGGGCTGGCAGTGTGGTATTGATGTAAAAATAGCCAAGTGTCCCAGGGAACAGAACAGAGGGCTCACACCTATAATCCTAGCAGGAGAATTGCTTCAAGTATGAGGCCATCCTGGGCTACATAGTGAGTTCTAGGAGGCCATCCTGGGCTACAGAATGAGACTCTGTCTCAAGAAACAAATCAAGGGAGGCTGGGGAGATGGTTTAGCTGCTCTTCCAGAGGACTTAGGTTCAGTTCCCAGCACCCTTGAGGGGCGGCCCACAACTTCCTGTGACTCCAGACTCCTCCAGCTTCAGGGGATCCGAAACTCTCTCCTGGCCTCCTTGAGCATCATGTACACGCATCATGTACACACACACACACACACACACACACACACACACACACACACACACACAGGCACACGCATGCACACACACAAGCATATGTACATGCACACACACACAAGCACATACATAGACACAATGAAAATAAATCATAAACAGAGAGCTTAGGTGTCAACCCACATTCCTGCAACCAATTGTGTTTTAGCGGCGGTGCTGGGAACACATGTTGGATTGTGTTTTAGCGGCGGTGCTGGGAACACATGTTGGAGAACGGACAGTGTTTGAGCAAGTGGTGTTGAGACTGGGGAAATCCACATCCGCTTGAAGAATGGAACTTTTTTTTGCTTCACCAGCCACAGAAACCAACTCAAAACGGATGGGTGAGTGGGAGTCAGACCTGAGACTAGAACCAAACAGGAAACTCTTTGGGACACTGGTGGGAAATATAAACAAAATGAACCGTCTCTTCTGTCTTAGGGTTAAAGGAGACACAACTCCATTAAAAAGTTAAAGTGCAAGGGAACTGCTTGGCAGAAATTCAGATTCCTCGGGTCAGCACTTGAAGTCAAGATATGTGCTCAAGCTTCATTTCTCCCTAGAAGCCACGCCCCTCCGTGCTAGCCAATCGGAAAGAATGTGAGGCTGAGCGCTGGCTACTCAGAGCTAGGCACAGGACCCCCTGGGTGTACTTGCCTGCTGGGTTAGATAGAGCTGTGCACATTTTTTTCCCCCTTGGTGAAATACTTTGCATTGTATAGACATTTTCTTGAGACTCCAGACACGTTTATCATACACTGGAGAGGGGAAAGGAGTTTTTAAATAAGACCTCCAAAGTACAGGAAGCAAAAGCAAAAATAGACCAAGAAAGGCTGCTTAGAGCAAAGAGAGGCTTGTATAGTGGCGGAGAGTGGGGTGGTGGTCTGAGGAGGCGTCTCCAGAGCACAGAAGACTACATAGAAGATAGAGAGGTCAAAAAGCTGCTAGGTGGACATGGACCTCGTTAAAATCATGGGCAGTGTCTGGCCATGGTGGCATGCACCTTTAAATCGTAGCTATGGAGAGGCAGAGACAGTAGTGGTTCCATGAGTTCAAGGCCAGCCTGGGCTATATACTGAGTTCCAGGTCACCCAGGGCTATACAAAGCTACTGTCTGAAAGGTGGAATAAATCCAATTGTACCCACTTCCGGGGAAATGCAAGTTAAAACCACAAAGAGATATTGCCACATTCTTATGAAGATGAATGCCACCAAAAAGTCTGCATAACAGGTGTGTGGGCTGGGGAGAGCTGCTAGCTTCCAGCTTAACTCTTTGTGTGTGACAGATGTGGTGTAAGTGTGTGTGTGTGTGTGTGTGTGTGTAAATGTGTGTGTGGTAGATATGTGTGCGCCCCTGCACAAGTATGCAAAACCCAGAGGTGCATGTCAAGTGTCCTCTATCACCTTCCATCGCATTCTCTAGATAGTCTTTCACTCTATCTGGAGCTTGAAGCTCTTCCCTCAGGCTGACAACCAGCAAACCCCAGTGGTTCTGCTGTCCACCCTTCCCGCCCCTAGCACTGGCGTGAGAGGCATGCACAGCCACAGCTGACCCAGGGTCTCATACTTGCATAGCAAGAACTCTTATCTACTTACTGAGCCAGCTCCTCAGCTGCTTGGTTCTCAGTCCTTATGTAAAACAGGCTCCAAGTCAGGAGGCTCCTGACTCAAGCCAGAATGGAGACAGGTGGAGGGGAGTCCAGGAGCCCCTCTGCAGGTATCCATTGGCCATGGTGGGGGGATTTTGAGGGCAGTGGATGGTGGATGGTCTCTGGGGGGTAGATGAGTAATCTTCAGTGTCAGATGGAAGGGGTTTAGAGTCACCTATGAGACACACCTCTGAGTGTTTATGAGAGTGAATTGGGGCGGTTCACCTTGTGAGCTAGCATCTCAGACTAAATAAAAAGGAGAGGGCTAGAAGGCAGCTCAGTGGTTAGGAAAACTGTTTGCTCTTCCAGAGGACCCGAGTTCAGTTCCAGGCACTCATATGGTGGCTCACAACTGCCTGTAACTCTAGTTCCAGGGGATCTGATGCTGTCTTCTGGCCTCTTAGGGCTCCTGTATGCATGTGGTCCCCATGTATTCACTCAGGCACATGCACATATACGTGAATAAAAATAATTAAGCAAACAAATCTCTTAAAAACACCCCTTTAATGACAGGTGTGGTGGTATACAACTTTAATCCCAGCACTCGGGAGGCAGAGGCAGGTGGATCTCTAAATCTGAGGCCAGCCTGGTCTAGAGTGAGGTCCAGATCAATCAGAGTTGCATAGTCCTGTGGTGCTGTGAATGAGAATGGCCCCCATAGGCTCATAGGTTTGAATAGTTGGTCTCCAGTTGGTGGAACTGTTTGGGAAGGATTAGGAGGTGTGGCCTTGTGGAGAAGGTGTGTCACCATGGGCCAGCTTTGATGTTTCAAAAGACTAGAACCATTCCAGTGTGCTCTCTGCTTCCTGATTGTGGATCAAGATGTGAGCTCTCAGCTCCAGCTCCAGTGCCATGCCTGCCCGCCTGCTGCCATGGTCCCTGCCATGGTGGTCATAGACCCACCCTCAGAAACTGTAAGCCCCTTCAAACTCTTTCTTCTATAGGTTGTACCTTGGTCATGGTATCTTATCACAGTGATAGAAAAGAAAAGACAGGCCATGTCTCAAATCAATCAATCCATTGATACATCAATCGATCAATCAGTGAAGCTGAGTACCAACATTCATCTCTCTGCTTTCTGAGTGCTGTAGATACAATGTGACCAGCTGCCTCATGATCCCTGGCCATGTGGACTACACCCTGAACACCTGAGACAAAGTAAATGCATCTTTGATTAAGTGACAAGAACAACCAGGACAGTGACAAACAGTGGTGCTGTGTAATCTCTGGAGCTGCTTTAATTTTTTTTTCTTTTTGAGGCAGGGTATTAATATTATGGAGCCCAAGCTATTCTTAAACTCAAGGCCATCCTCCTGCCTCCATTTCTGAGTGCTGGGATTATAAGTGTGTACTGCTAGATCCATTTTAGAAGGTCTTTTATTTTTAAAAATTTATTTATTTATTTATTGATTGATTGTATAGGTGTTTTGGCTGCATATGTCTGTGTAACACATGTGTACAGTACCCACAGAAGCCAGAAGAAGACATTGCATCCCCTAGAACTGGGTTATAGACGTGAGTGTTGAGACTCAAACCTGGTTCTCAGCAAAAGCAGCAAGTGCTCTTAACCGCTGAGCCGTCTTTCCAGCTAGGGTCTCCTTTTAAAACCCACAATCCCATCTCTCACTTGAGACCTCTGCAGCCACCAGGCCCTGTCTCTGACCTGGCTCTTTATTGGGACAATCCCAGCCTGTCCTTCCATCTCTTCTCTCTGCTCCCCCCTCTTGCCCTCAGGTAGCTGTCCCAAGCCACATGCCTCACACATATGCATCTGTCCATTATTCGATCAGGGCCACCAGCTGCATATTAAATAAGAATCAGTTCAGAGTCCCAGAGGGTGTGCCCTGGGGCAGTTTACCTTGTGTTGGTTATGGATTGGCTGTGCAGAGGTATGGATCAGTTTAGCTCTGCCCCTGGGACCCTCTGTTCAGCAGGGCCTTCTCATGGTCTCCAGGTCTACTGAGCAGTTTGGGGGCATTGGGCAGAGGTGTGGGTGGCTCTATCTGTGCCCTCTCTCTGAGATTCTTGGTAGGCTCATTGTGACAGCTAATCATGCTGTTAGCGTCCTGTTTGCAGACCTTTGACTAGGACGGAGAACCTTCTAGAGGCCACAGATGGAGAGTCAAGGCGTCTGCTCGGGAAAGGAGGCTGAGGATGGCTGGGCCTGGGGTTCTTTTCTGAGCTCAGCCCTGGGATACCCCAGCTCTATAGGCCCCCGACTTGTGTCTGGGGGCCTGAGAATCATCAGCACCCCTTTGCTGCTTGGCTTTGGGGGCTCAGCAAGGCATGTGCCTTATGTTTTTACTGAGAGTGGATGAGTGGGGAAGAGGCCTGAGCCAGCCGTGGAAATGGTGAGATGGGATTCAGTGTATGCTGAGCCCAGCTCTAGCGTGAAGCCTGTCTCTTCAGCTTTCCAGTAGCCCTGTAAGAGCCCAGGGGCTGCATGGCCAGAGGCAGGCTGCAGGCCTCTGTGGTCATGGTGGAGGTGGTAGAGGTCCCGAGGAACAGGACGGGAGCCAAGAGCAGTGCTTTGTACCTTTCCCCTGATGCTGCTCGGCCTTCACCCATGTGCTCAGCCTGTGGAGGACAAACTGGGGCCTCCTGCTCTTCCACCTGGGGTCTGGTGGCCTTCAATGTTCCCTAGCCCTGAGGATCTTTCCTCTAGGGGTCCCTTATGGCATGGTACTGCTCCTTGGCTCCACTGCAAAGAAGTGAGAAATGCATTTCGAATTCTGCTGCTGAAAATCCCCATCAGGATCTCCAGAGCTGGCAGCTGGGCCAGGAGGCCACCTCTTTTCCTCCCTCCCTTCCCTCCCTCCCTCCCTCCCTCCCTCCCTTTCTTCTTGATTTCCTTCCTCCTCCTCCTCCTCCTTCTCTGTGGTTGTTAGCTCTCAAGCATCCCCTGGCTCCCTCCATCTGCCTCCTCCCTGAGGCCATTCTGATCCCAAGACACAGGTCATGGTGAGGAGGTACTTAGCAGTCCAACTGCTTGGATGCCACATTTGCTGGACTCACCCTTGTAGGACCTTGGAGGGCCACTCAGTTTTTGACAGCTTGCAGAGGAGCCTAGTGTGAAGCCACCTCTTCGGAAGTCTGCGGCCCTTCACTACCTGCATCTGAGGGGTTCCCTGGGCTCCTCAGAGCTTGCTGAGGGGAAGCCACTTTGCCTCCGGCCATGGTTGCTTTGGGTTTCGATCTTCTCCACTGTGATTTCCCAGCACCTCTGGCTGCTTCAGTTCCAGGACCTCCATCCTGTTCCTGTGCTGTGTGCTCCAGGAACTTGGAACTCAGGCCTGCACTTTTCCAGGCTCTTCCTGGGCATCTAGCTGTGGTAGCCAAGCACTGAGGGTGGGTGTGAAGGGTTAGGTGGGGAAGGTGAGAGGGTTGGGGGCCATCACGGGGACAGTGACCAGAGCCTGTTGAGTGTCTGGTGCCTTCGGCTGGTGAGGGTGGCAGCAGGGGTGGGGTGGGGGGTGGAGCAGGAGTGGCCGGTGTTGACTTTGCCAGAAGGCCAGAGGTTCTCTGGTTCTTCTGGAAACACATGGGTGACAGAGATATAACTGAGATGCGTTGTGATCCTGAGATCTCCCCAGAGACTCTGGACCTGCTATCTCTTGAGATGTCTATTTTACAGCCTCATGGCTTTCTCTCTGTGCCCCGATGGAACAGAAGGGATGAGCTCGGACAGATAAGTGGCTACCTTTGGCCATCTTGTGTAGATAAAGAGTGGCCAGCCCATTACTGCCCTGCCTATGCCATTGTGGGAGGAGAGGGTTCCACTGGGAAAATCGCTGGGTAGGAAACATCCTTCACCTTGGCCCCATGCTCATCCTCAGGAGCCTTCTTGTTGATAGCAGATAGTCAGTCAAGCAGGACATCAGGTGGGGGTGGGGTATCAGGGGAGAGGTGAGCTGGGCTGCAGGTGAACTTGAGGACCTTCACATCCAGCTGCGGCTAGGTCTCACAGGAGACCAGAGGGGAGGTTGAGGTGGAGATGCCTGCCACCACAACCCTGAGGCTGGAGTTTTGGCAGCCAGTTTCACATCTGTGTCTGCTCCAAGTGAACCAGTCCTGGAACCCAGTCTGCTCCTTCGGCATTTATTCGGCACCTACTATGTGAAGGGTGAGGAGAGAGGCACGAACTGGCATCCCGTGGTCCCAGGGCTTGCGGTGAAAGGGAAAGGTTGCATCCCTGGGCAAATTAGCTCAGACTTGGAAACGAGACAGGGAAGTGACTACTGACGCCAGCTTGTGAGCACTCGGCTGTGACATCTCTGAGCTCTAGGCCACAGCTGTGCCCTCAGTGGCCGCAGAAGCAGCTTTTCTAACCAACACTGTTTTGCCAACCGTGTCCCACCTATTTCCGGGAAAGGTGAGATGAGGCTAAATCATCAGTCCTGGGCTTGAGGGAGACACTGTGGTGCTGAGCATGCCTGGTGCCAGGGTCACAGCCTGAGCCAGCCCCCTGGGTCCACTGTCTCTGTCTAAGGGTGTCACATGGTGACTCACGCAGTTCTGGGAATCTCCTGTGTCCATGTCTCATCTCCTGATAGGGAGATTACAAGATTACAGATGCCTGTTGCTGCTGCCTTGTCTGGCTTAATGTGGACTCTGAGGATCCAAACCCAGGTCCTCATGCCTTACCCACTGAACCATCTCCCCAACCCCCTGGACAGTTTTTTCTTTTTCTCTTTTTCCTTTAAAAATATTTGTCAATTTTTGTGTGTATGTGTGTTTTACATATGTGCCGTGGCTCTGTGTGTGTGTGTGTGTGTGTGTGTGTGTGTGTGTGTGTGACAGAGGACAGCTCTTGGGGAACTGATTCCCTCTGTCCACTCTGTGGGTCGTGGGATTGAACCTGGGTTGTGACACTTGGTGGCAAGTGCTGAGCCACGCCTCCTTTAACTCTCTATTTTCTAAGTAGAGAGTCAGGGGCCCTGTATGTTTCCGGTGTAGCTCTGTTCACTTTGGTCCCCGAGTTGGTGTTTGTGTTACTGTGGTAAACACTATGACCAAAAGCAACCAGGGATGACAGAGTTTATTTCCGTTTACACTTCCACTGCCGAAGGAGCAGGAACTGGAGGCAGGTACTGAAGCAGGCGCCACAGATGATGCCTAGGGTTGGCACTGCCCGCAGTGGGCGGGGCCCTTCTAGATCAGTCAGCAACCAATGCCCTAGAGCAGTGCTTCTTAACCTTCCCAGGGCTGCAACCCTTTAACACAGTTCCTCATGTTGTGGTGACCCCCACCATACAATTATTTTGTTGCTGCTTCGTAACTGTGGTTCTGCTACTGTTGCAAATTGCCATGCAATATTTTTGGAGATAGAGATTTGCCAGAGGGGTCATGACCCACAGGTTGTGAACCACCCTCCTATAGCTGTGCCTGCAGGCCAGTCGGATGGAGGTAACAGTACCATTTGAAACACCCTTGGGTAACTCCAGGCTGTGTGAAGATGTCAGCTGAAGCTAACGAGGAGCTCAGCATCACAGAATGCACCATGGCATCTGTGTTCAGCATGCTAGGATGTCATCCCCTCTCTGGCCAGAGGTTTCTGGGATGACCCTGAGGGCTGATCTTCTGTGACATTAGTGTACGCCTTTTAGAAAAGTGTTTATTTGCATCTTTTTGCACACCCTCCTGCCTTACTTTGAGTTCCCAGGTTGGATCCTCTGAAGCCTAGTCATAGCTGAGAGAATCTGGCTAAAGGCTAGAGCTAAGTATCGAAGATAGTGTCTCAGGGATGCTCTGCACGTGTCCTGCCACTGAGTCACACCCTCAGCACAACAGACTGTGATTTCTAGTACACAGATTCCTGCAGGGAAAAGGTTCAGAAATTTCAAGACCAAGACTAACCCAGAACCAAGAGCAAAACGTTTTGCTTATTCCTAACATGTCCACCAGGTGGCGCTGTCCAGCCACGAATCTTCCGGTTTTGTCCAGGCTTTTGAGGACGCACTCCAGGCCTGGGATATCCCGCACTATCCCACCTTACTATGCTGGTCCACACGCTCTTGCCAGGCTGAGATGACAGGGGAGCAGAGGGTCACTTGTGACCTGCAGGGCACTTGGACTTTTTTGGTGAGCGCAGCTTAGCTTTACCTGGTGCCTTCTCTCTGATTACTTTTTTTGCTTTGCTTAAAAATATATTTATCAGCTGGGCAGCAGTGGTGCATGGCTTCAATATCAGCACTTGAGAGGGAGAGGCAGATGGGTCTCTGAGTTTGAAGCTAGCCTGGTCTACAGAGTGAATTCTGGGACAGCCAGGGCTATGCAGAGAAACCCTATCTCGACCTGTATTTATATCTGGTTTTATGTACATTGTCTGTATGTGTACCACATGTGTGCGTGATGCCCACAGAGGTCAGAAGAGGGCATTGGATCACCTGGAACTGGAGTTATAGATGGTTGTGAACTACCATGTAGGTGCTGGGACTTGAACCCAGGTCCTCTAGAATAGCCAGTGCTCTTAACTGCTGAGCTGTCTCTCCAGCCCCAACCTGGAGGATTTTGAAGCAGAAAAGCAGGGATTAGTTTTCTTTCTGCCTGCTCTTGCAAGAAAGGTGGACATTGGCCACACCCAACAGATCTGGGAGGGCTAGTATGGAGTCATGGCTGGGATTACGGAGAGCCAGAGAGGCTGTGTGGGGCTGTGCTGGTCAGTGGCAGGTTAGGCCAGGGGAGGACAAACCCATGCTTTGGCTGGTGGGGAGGGCCCCTGGCTCCAGAGTTCCATGGTTACTGAGAAAGCCATCCTCCTGCACCCTGGGTGGGCAGGTGAATGTCCTTCCAGAGGGGATGGTGGGTGGTATGGAGCCATTTCCTTTAGGTTGGACATGACCCCTCACTGTCATTGTTGGAATGAGACTCTCACATACTAGACCCGTTAGTCTCTCCTCTGGGAAGGGGGCTCAGCTCTCCACAGCTTCTCATCCCTCCCTGAGGACCTAGAAGAGGCGAACATGGATTAGGGCTGGACTGTCCTCTAGTGTGGCTGCCCCAAATCACATGGCTGACTTCTCTGTGATACCCTTTCTTTGAGCGGCCCATGTTCCTGTGAGTGACTTCAGTGAGTCCATTGGTCCACCAAGCCTTACCAGAGTGGAGTCTGTTCTTCTGTTAGTGCCCTCGCAGTCTGGGGTGAATGGGTTAAAGATGCTCACACATCCATATGTGTTATGACTAGTTTAGCCATTCTAAAACATACTCATTTAAAAATATTTATCTTAGTGTGTATGAATGTTTGCACATATGTATATGTACCATGTGTGTGCAGTGCCCGTGGAGGCCGGAAAGGGTGTCAGAGCTCCTAAAACTGGAGTTACAGGCCTTTGAGAGCCACCTTGTGGATGTCGGAAACCGAATCCAGGTCCCCTGGAGGAGCAGCCAGCGCTTGTGACTGCCAAGCTGTTTTCTCCAGCCCCTTATTTGTTATTTGAGCAAGTGAGAATGTGTGTGCCTGCCTGTGCGTCACAGTGCACACACAGAGGTCAGGGGACACCGTTTCCTGGCGTTCTCCACTTCCACATTGTTTTTGAGACAGGATCTCTTGTTCTACTTTGAGTAAGACAAGAGAGAGAGGCTGACGTGCCTGGGCCTGTCCTGTGTGGCCTTGTGTGACGTTTCCTGGGAAGATAGGACATCTCTTCACTCCAGATAGGGCAGTGACAATAGACCAAAGTGCCAGTCCACTGAGTCTGCCTCCGAACTTATTACAGAGCCGGGGTCAGGGGTATGGCGTACCCCCAAAGCAGCTGTGCCGCCGTGGTCTCACTACAGCATGCATGATGGCTTCCCCAAAGCCGCTGACTTCTACAGTCTGTATCTTCTAGCACCTCCCAGGATCCAGAGACCTTGTGAAGCTGGGGCAATTATGTACAACTGGGAGGGAAGGTAGGAAGAGATTACTGGACATTCAGGCGAGGACTGAGTGAGCCTTCTCTCTCCCTTCTCCTGTGAGGAAATAATAATCTCTTTTTTAAAAAAGATTTATTTATTTATTATGTATACAGAAGAAGGCACAGATCTCATTACAGATGGTTGTGAGCCACCATGTGGGTGCTGGGAATTGAACTCAGGACCTCTGGAGGAGCAGTCGGTGCTTTCAACCTCTAAGCCATCTCTCCAGCTCCAATAATAATCTCTTAAGAGTCACTTGACCATAGTGGCAGCTGCTCTGATGGGCAGCAATGGCTGTCAGACTTGGCGGACACCATTCTATGACACGCTTTTGTGAGGATCCTCATGGGCACACCTAGGGGCTGACCCACAGTCCTCCCTGACACTGTGTTCACCTGGGGTGTAGGTGTGATGAAGGAGCCCCTTCTCTCCCCTTCTCCTCAAAAGGCAGAGCTAGCTCCTGGCCCTGGCAACAGTCACGCCTCTGACATTTTCAGTGAGGAGGGCCAGGTGGGGGCTGCAGGGTGCCATGCTTCAAATACGGAAGGGCCACACGTAGGCCTTCCAGACTCCAGGCTCTGTACACAGCCTAAGCTTCCCTGGTCTCTTGTAACCCTTCTGCCTACCTGCTTCCAGCCCAGGACTCTGGGGGCTGCTAGTTGTCCCTGGTGGGCTCTGGGCTGTGGCAGGGCCCAGTGGCTGTCCCTGTCCTCTGTCATTGGTTTCTAGGGACAGGTGAGGTCGTTCAAATCGGGGCTGGAGTTGGGGGTGGACCTTGGAGTTTCAGCTGGGGCTCCAGGTGTCCCTGAGCTCTGCCTTAGGGACTTGCATCCCTGGAGGCCACCCCTCACAGCCATAGAGTCTTTCAGGCACTTGGGGAGGGAGAGCAGCAGAAAGAAGGTGCCCACTGGTATCCCATGCCTCACAAGAGCTGCCAGACAGGGAAGGGAGTGAGGGAGGGCTATCTGGACATCTGCCATGCTGAGAGCCCCTCCTGACCAGGTTGCCTAGGCAGAGGAGGGCTACTTTTTCTGCCTCCCTCTTTTTCTTTCTCTGGTCCTGGCTCTGAGACATTCATCCAAGGCCTTCAGCTGGCTTGGAGGCACATCACACCCTGGCTGCCCCCCACCCTGTCCTGTCCCTCAGAGGTGCCAGATGGGCTGGTCCAAGGCAGCCAGGCCAGATTCTGTCCCCTGCTCTAGCCCCCCCCCCCCAGGCCCCTGGGGAGCCAGGGGGAGGGCCTGGCAGGGCAGCAGATGGTAGGTTGGGAGGAGGGGCTACCCGGCAGACGGACGACTGTCAGGACAGATGGCGAGCTGGGTAGGGGTCTGGAGCTCACCCATCTGCTTCTGCCCCTGCAGGGGCTTTTCTCAGCACCTCCGGCTGGATTAGGATGGGTCCACTTGACTTGCTCTGGGTCTTCTATGTCTGGCCCAGTGCTGGCGTTCCCTGCCCAGTCACCACTTGGGGTCTCACAGCCCCTCCTAGCAGCTAGCTCGGCCTGGATGCTCTGTGCTGGAGGGCATCTTCAGGACCTTGGGGATGCCCTAGTGGAGCACGTGACACGATCCAGGACAAAGCCTCTGTGGTAGATGAGGGCTTGCAGAAGAACAAGCCAGCTTCACAGATGGGGCCTTGACGCTCAAGGGAGGCCCAAGGACAGTAGAATACCAGAACCCCCATCCCTTGAGTTGTTCCTGGGGTGATATCAGCTGACACAAGGATGTTTCAGACACTGGGCTACAAGTGTCCCAAAGAACCATGTGTAACTGCTTCTCAGAGGGGCAGGCCCCACTGTGAGGAGCAAGGGAGAAAGAGGCACCCCCTGTTAGGAGGAAGGGCAGAAGGCCAGGCTATGGGTGCTGTCCTCAGTATGAGAAAGGAGGCCCTATAAGGGTGTCCTGAGAATTTCAAATTTAGGGTTCCAATATTGATAATCTCCAAAAATACCTTTATAATTTTTATTTCAAAGAAAAACCTTTGCAGGATGTGGTGATACATGCCTGTAATTCCAATGCTCGGGGCAGGGTAGAGACAGGAGGATCAGGTGCAGCCCTTGGCTACCTGGTGAGTTAGGGGGCCAGTGTGGGCTACATAAGACTTTGTCTCAAAAAATTCTAAGAAAAGAAAAACCCTTTATTGATGGTTAGCCCTCCCTGGTTTCTGTAGTGTAGTTTCTTCTGCCCTAAGAAGGGTGGTGCTGGTATGTGTGTCTTTCAGCTGGGTGCAGAGCAGGAACAAGGTTTGGACACCTGGCATCTGCTCCAGGACCCTCTTCGAGGGGACAGCTGAGTTCAACTATTCCTCCTGCTCATCCACCCCTGGCTCCCCTGAGCAAAGCCAGCTCTGGGCACCCCAAATTCTACCTCCATGCTGAGTGTCCCCTATCACTTCCTGTCATCTCCTGCCCTAATCCCCCTCAAACTCCATGAATCAAACCCTGAGCTGCACAGTCCTCTGCCCCTTCTGCCTCTGAGCTGCTGTGTAGCCGGAATTTTTCCTATGTTCCGCCGTCCTGCAGCCGCTCAGTCCCAAGTAAACACATAGAGACTTACATTAATTACAAACTGTATGGCCTATGGCTCAGGCTTCTTGCTAGCTAGCTCCTTCCTCTTAAATTAACCCATTTCTCTTAATCTATATGTTTCCATGTTGCTGTGGCGTTACTGGTCTGCTGGCATCTTCTTGCTCTTTGGGTGGCGGTCTGGCGTCCCTCCTCCTGCCTGCCTCGTTCCTGTCTCTCCACTTGGGTTTTCTGCCTGCCTCTAAGCTGCCTTGCCATAGGCCAAAGCAGCTTATTTATTAACCCATGGAAACAACATATATTCAGAGTGTATGGAAAGACATCCCACAGCACTGCTGGGTAGCTTTGGGTGGTGAGAAGCCATCTCTGGTGGCTGTTGTGACTATTCACTGAATCAGAGCCCTGGGGATCCTGTGACATACTTGGTGGCGACTCTGAGCCTTTGTTGAGGTGGTCAATGCTTTGACTTTTCTTAAACTTCATTTTGTTGAGGAGGGATTTGCGTGGCATAAATGGCTCCATCCAGTGGCATTTAATCACAACCCTGTGCCTCTGCCCTGCACTTCTGGAGCCCCAAGGGAAGCATCCCTGTCACTCCTCACCCCGCCCTGTCCCCTCCAAGCCCTTGGCCCCTAGGGAGGTTTGCCGGTTCTGCATGTTTTCCACAAATGGGACCCTTCAGCACACACCCTTCTGTGTCTAGTGTCTTCAGGGCCCCTGTGCCATCAGAGGTTTCTTGTTTTAGAGCTGAAGACCCCTGCGCTGTACACACAGGGCATATGTTCTACCAGTCAGCGTGTCTCTGTTGTGTTGGGCTGGTGTGAACACACACGTGCAGGTTTTACCTGGATGCCCGCGTTATCTGTTACCCTCGGTCACCCTGACATTGTCAATCTCTACAGCAGCAACATGGCTTCCTGCCACAAGGCTCTGCCTCCTCCCTGCTGCCTGCATGTGGGGAAACCAAGACTCTGGTGACTCTGGGTGTCTCTGGCATCTTCCCAGGCATGCTATAGCTCTCCTGTGTTGGGGCCTGATGTTTCCAGACTCATACAGTCACTGCAGGTGGGGTAGGACCTGTCCCTGTCCCCATGGACAGCTTTGCCTCCCTACTGTCCTGCTCCCCGGTCTGTCTATTCTCTCACCCTCCCCTCCCCTGTCTTTGCCTTACTTGGAACTCCAGGGAGTTTCTAGCCCTGCAGGTGTCACTTCGGCTGGGGATGTCACTGGTTTCTGCCTCAGCCTTTTCCTCCGGGTTGTCCCACAACTCTCTGTCCTTGAGGCCTGGAAAAGCTCTGGAGGGTCTACAAGCCTCAGCAGGGGGATTGCTCATCCTTACTGGGGGGAATTCTGAAATCGCCCTACCCAGAGACCTCTATAGACTCTGCTCACCGACAGTATGGTGACAGCTGGCACAGGGCTCTGCGGTGGCGATAACTACCATGGTGATTCATGGTCTTACCATACAGCGAGGCCCAGACCAGCTGAGGGTCTGGCAAGGTTGCTCATGCAGAAACCGGCTTTTGATTCAGGTCTCTGGGGTTTGCAGGTTAGACCTGACTGACTGAGATCTGGGAGTGCTGCCGGGACTCGGAGGACCAAGGGACCAGGGCAGAGACCCGTGTAAGGTGTATGGTAGAGAGCAAGCAGCAAGGATTGCTCCAGAAGTATGGCTTCTTCTCCATCTTCCTGTGTCCGTCCTTCCTGCAGTACCCCAAGGAAACGTGAAACACATCTATTCCTCGAAGCAGAGTGGGCTGGCAGTAGCCCTTCCCTCACATGAGGCTCTTTGTGGTTCCCAGGGGATAAGGTGACACCCGCGGGTGCAGAAGCTGAGCAAGGGTGTGGTTTCTGCAGGAAGCTTTTCCCTGAAGCCAGAGGCTCCTGTGTTCGAAAACTGTGCATGTGCACACACACGGACAGACTGTTCTAGTTAGGGTTTCTACTGCTGGGATGAAACGCCATGGCCAAAGGCAAGTTGGAGAGGAAAGGGTTTATTTGGCAGTTTATTAATCTGGAGGCAGGAGCTGATGCAGAGGCCATGGAGGGGTGCCGCTCACTGGCTTGCTCCCCATGGTTTGCTCAGCCTGCTTTCTTACAGAACCCAGTGTGGTGCTATTGTGTTCCCCCAAGTATTGTGCACCCTAATAAACTTATCTGGGGTCAGAGAACAGAACAGCCACTAGATACAGAGGCTAGAGTATGTAAATGGTGGCACTCACACCTTTAATCCTAGCTTTCTGGAGGCATGGATCTCTGTGAGTTCAAGGCCACACTGGAAATAGACAGGCATAGTGACTCACGCCTTTAATCCCAGGAAGTGATGGCAGAAAGAAGAAAGGTATATAAGGTGTGAAAACCAGGAACTAGCCTGGTTAAGCTTTTAGGCTTTGAGCAGCACAGTTCAGTTGAGATTCATTCTGGATGAGGACTCAGAGGCTTCCAGTCTGAGGAAACAAGACCAGCTGAGGAATTGGTGATGAGGTGGCTATGGCTTGTTCTGCTTCTCTGATCTTCCAGCATTCTCCCCAATAATTGGCCTCAGGTTTGATTTTATTAATAAAATCTTTAAGATTCCTGCTACAACCCAGGACCATCACCTAGAATGGGCTGGGCCCTCCCCCATCAATCACTAATTAAGAAAATGCCCCACAGCCGGATCTTAAGAGAGCGTTTTCTCAGTTCAAGTTCTGTCCTCTCAGATGACTCTAGCCAGTGTCAAGATGACATAAAACTAAGCAGCACACACAGGTGCAGAAGCACACATGCATATGCATGTGTGTGTACCCTCACAGAAGCACACATGTTTGCATATGCCAGCCTGCAGCATGCACAGGTATATACACAAGTTTGCACACAGGCATGCATGTACAACAGAAGCACAAATGTACATACAAGCATGCATATACAAACATTCATTCACATGAAGTACACACACACACACACACACACACACACTGAAACATATAAAGCCAGCAGAAATAGTTGTTTGCTGCTGCCTATGAGGCTCTGGGAAACCCCTCCATGTCTGTCACTGCTTAATTTTCACAGGCTGAGTGAGCCCAGAGAGGCTAGGCATCCTGTCTGAGACTGCATGGCTGCACAGTTGTCCATAAAGCTGCAGGAGTGGCCAGGTGGGGGTGTACTCCATCCCCCGTTTCTCCTTTGTTGGTGCAGTGGGGCTCCCTTCCCAGGAAGACCCTCTGAAAGTCCTTACATGTTTCTCTCGGGACCCTGAGCCTGGAGAAGGCAGGATGAAGCGGGCCTGGATTGGCTCAACTTTGCAGTGGTTCCAGACTGACTGTCTTGTCCTTGGTCCCGTTTACCTCACGTCATTCCTCATGTTCCTAAAAGGTACCAGCAGGTGCCAAAGGCTCTTCAGAGCACCCTGGCCACACAGGTTGTGTCGTGCAGTGCCCTGGTGGATCCTCTGCAGGAAGGCACCAGGGACAGGGACCCTGGTGTCTTGTCTAGTGGCCTCAAGCCTTTGTCAAAACTGCAGTTCACTGGGCAGCAGAACCTGTGCCAGAGTTTGCACAGAGAGGCTGGGCCACCTCCTTGGTTGAGATGTCAGCTGCTGACCCCTGCTGTCCTCTGCCGAGCCCTTTGCTGTCCGTCCTGGTTAACCAGGTATTGATTGCCGATCAGGCCTTCCTCTGCCTCTCATTTTCGAGCTAATGGCTCTGCGGCCATTGATCTGCACTAAGGGCGTATCTTGATCAACCGTCTCCTTGTTACACCCGATGGCGTCTAAAACGCACGGTCTAATCCTGGGTCACAGGTGTCCTTCCTCTCTCCCATCCTCTGTGGCACCCCCACATGCCTGTTGTCTGGCTTAGTTGAGCTGTGGTAACAAAACACCTGGGATGGGATGGCCTGGAACAGGTGTTTCTCCTCTGTGGTCCTGGAGGCTGACAAGTCCTTGTCCGAGGTTCTAGTAGGTTCCAGCCTGGGGAAGACTCAGTGTCCAAGGTGACAGTTCTTATTCTCACAGACAGTAGTCAGAAAAGGATTAGTCTCTGAATGAAGCTCTGTGTGTGTGTGTGTGTGTGTGTGTGTGTGTGTGTGTGTGCATGCACGCATGTGTGCACATGTGCATGTGTGCACACGTGCTTCCAAAGGCCAGAAGAAGGCCTAAGGCCATCTGGAATTGGAGTTACAGATGGTTGTGAGCAGCCCAGTGTGAGGCACTGGGGGCCAAACTTGAGTCCTTTGCAAGAGCAGCAAGTGCTCTTAGCCCCTGAGCCATCTCCAGGTCCCCTTTTTTATTTTTTAAATTTATTTATGTTTATTTCATGCACATTTGTGTTTTGTCTGCCTATATGTCTGTGGGAAGGTGTCAGGTCCCCTGGAACTGGAGTTACAGGCAGTCATGAGCTGCCATGTGGTTGCTGGGAATTGAACCTGGGTCCTCTGGAAGAGCAGCCAATGCTCTTAACCACTGAGCTGTCGCTCCAGCCCCTCCAGGCCCCTTTTATAATGGTCTTAATCCCAAACATGGGAGGAAACTTCATGACTCAGTCGCTCCTCAAGAGCCTGCCTCTTATTGCACCCCTTCACTCCCTTTGCTGTTGCTGGTCCCCTCTCTCCTGCATCCACCATCTCCTTCACCATCTTAAGAGACAAGGCATGAGACTGCTCTTGCATCAGGCTTGACCCTGTTCTTCTAGCACAGAAGGTAGAGGGGGCCTGTCTGGTGGGAGGGCTGGCCACCTCAGGGCTGTCCACCACCCTCCACTCTGGACCCTGTGTGCAGCCTCTCCATTCTGCCTGGGCCCATGAAGACATGCGGGGTACCCATGAGGAGCCCCACAGTTCCAGGGAAAGACCTGTTCCCCTCCGTGCCCCCACCATGGAGCTCTGTGGAGGCAAGCCCAGGAATATGCTGCCGACAGGAGTCAGCCCTGAGCAGGCAAGGCTCCCCATTGGGCCGGCCTTGCAGGTCACAGCTTGTCCTGTCTGCCTTTGGCCATCCTAGTTTCTCCTTGTTTTCCTGGAGAGCCATGGTGGGCTGACAATGGATACCATGGGAGGTCAGTAGAGGCGGAATGTCTGCAGGTGCCTCTGCTCGCTCTCATGCCCCCCCTACCCCATCTCCAGCCCTTGCCCTCCATTCCTTCTGAAACCCTGCTTCAAGCCCCACCAAGCTTTAAACTTCAAGACCTAGATGGATTTTGTCAGGGTCCCTAGGTCTCCAAATGCCCTATAGACCTGGGTGGCTGCACCCAGGTCCTCTACCCCAGTTTTTCTGCCAGGGTGTGTGGTAGGGACTCCCAGCCTCTGAAATACACTAATAGCAAAAGATCTACTGGTCTCTAACCCACTTACCTCACACCCTAAACAACTGGCTGGGGTCCCCTGTAGGCAGGACAATATGGTGGTGGGAGAGGGATGGGGGTGAGCGGGGTGACCTGGCTCAGGGTTGCAGCAGGCAGGTGAAGGGCTAGAGCTGGCATACACTCTTCCTCCCCACTCTACTCACAACTGCTTGGTGGGTCCTGGTATGACTAGGTTGTCCTATAATTTGTCAAACACCTGAAAACTAAGATAACTGGCTAGTGGCTTCCACAGTATCAGGAGGATGCAGCTGGGCAAAGCACTGGAGCTGATGGCCACAGTCCAAGGCAAGAGGCCCTGCGAGCACTTTATCAACCCAGGTGATGGGGTGTGTGCAATCCTTGGTCTGGAGTGGAGCCTGATGACCCTCACTGATGGCCCTGGAGACACGGCTCCCAGAACCCCACAGATGAGCCTAGTATTCTGGGGGAGTTTTGCCTTTTAAAGTGTTGACATCAGGGCTCCACCCCAGAAACCATGGCAGTTCCCAGGGTTCCCTGAGACTAGAAGGGGGTGTATGTATCTCCTGTCTGAGAGGGCTGTGGCCTTCAGTATAGGCAAGGACAAGGCAGCTCACTCGCTGTTTGAAGGGACCCTTGCCACCCCCTCGGTGTGTCCGTCCTTCCCTCCTGTCCCCACTGTCATGCCTGAGTTCCATTAGCGAGCATGAAATATTTACCTAACGCGGCTTTTTGCAAATATCCCTTCAGTTATTGTCCCGTGGTTGGGAACATAAATTGTGTACCACATGCAGGCTGAAAGGTTGGGTGTTAAATAATACAGTACAAGCCTGTAGGGGCCAGATGCTGTCAGTGTGTGCAGCCTCCCATGGACAGCCTACTGGGCTGGAAGACGTGGACATAGACCGTGGAGCCGGGAGTGAGCAGGCCCCTTTAATGAAAAGTGGGTGGTTAAAGTGACATTTCCAAAGCTCCCCACTTAGAAGCAAGTTTCAGGGACCCTGAAAAAAAATCAGGAGTGTTTCTGTACCCTTCCTGGAAATACTTCTGTTTTATAGATTTTTCTTCCTGTCTACCTACCTCATCCCCCATGGCTTCCGCCTAGAAAGAAGTCCTTCCTTCTCGCCCACCGCCTTGACTCCTGCCAGCGAGGGACAGCTTCCTCACCCCTCTGTCATGCCCGTCTCCTGTAAGGGGACAGGATCCAATTTAAACCTTTTGGGGAAACAGCTTGGGAAGTGGGGATGGGCCAGAGACTTTGGGAACATTGTCTCTGCCTGTGGTGGCCTGGCGCTGGGAAGATGGGCAAGGGGACTGGGGAAAGCACCTCTGGAGACAGGTTCTCCAATGCCCATGTTCTCCCCGCTTCTCCCAGACCCTGAGGATGACGGGATGGCTGTGAGGAGGTGGGATGAGGGAGTAAGGTAAGGAGAGTGAGGACCAGCCATTCCAGGTCTCTTTCCTTTACGCGCATTTGATGACATCTGAGGTGATGTGTCCGGCACCACTTCTCCTCAGAGGAGGCCTGACTTGGACATTGTCTCTTGAAAATGGGAGGGGTACCCCACAAACAGCTTCTGAACACCTGGGGGACTCCTGTGACTCCCTCCCCAGCCCCAACAGGATCTAAACTGTTCTTGTGTTCAGGACTCCGCCCGGCTCCTGTGGGTTTCAGTGGAATGTTCAGTTCCTTGAGTGTGGCTGGCGGGCCTGGGCCTCAGCAGACGCCTGTGAGAGTCCGGGTTAGCCATAGCAACGCGCCCAGTAATGGTTAATCTTCACTGTCAACTTGACAGGGATTTGGAATCACCATGGAAACACAGGTCTGGGTACGCTTAGGTAACTGTCTCCAGAGAGGTTTAGCTGAGAATGTAAGACCCACCCGAATGTGGGCGACACCATAGGCTGGGGTCCCAGGCTGGGGAGAAAAGCAAGCGATGACCAGTGTGTCTCACTCTCTGCTTCCTGGCTGACACAGTGAGACCAGCTGCCTCATGTTCCCGGTCTTCCTGCAATGGTGGACTGCACCTCAGACCGGGAGCGGAAGTCAACCTCTCCTTCAGTCGCGTTTATTAGCTATTTAGGAAAAGCAACACAAACCTCAGACTGAAGGCTGCAGCCATGGGAAGGCGCTCACTCCTAAACCAGAGGCCCACTTCTCTACTTGGGGTGTGGCAGGCTGTGGCTGTGCTCATGGTGCAGGGAGGGCCTGTCTGTCTGGACCAGCTTCCTGAAGCTGGTGACCATCCTTGGTGCTTCTCTGCTCAAGGCTGGCTCACCCCAGTCTCTGCCCCACCCTCCCTGACCTCCTTCTCTGAGTTTGTGTTTTCTCTTATAAGGGCACTGTCTGTCCTGGATTAAGGACCCACCCTACCCTGGAGAGGCCTCATCCTCCCCGATTGTATCTGTAAAAGCCCTGTTTCCAAATTAGGACACATACTGAACTACAGGGGTTAGGATTGCCACAAGGCAATTTGCTCTGTAACAGAGGACTCCCATGGTCACTGGGACAATGCCTTGGACACAGTCATCCTCCTGTGGGATGGAGGTGGCATGGCTGGGAGCTGGGAGCCATGCTGTCATCTGCAGGGAGGGCCCTGGCCCTGACAGCAGAAGCCAGGCAGATCTGCCTGGAGGAGGAAAGGATCAGGCCCTACCTTGGATGGGACCTCTAGAAGCTGCTTTCCACTCATGCAAACGTGCGTGACTCTGATGGTTCCAGGCTTGGCAGAGCCCCTGTGTGCTGGTCCAGCCTCCAGCCTGGCTGGTCTCAGAATGTTTTTTTCCTCCTCACTCTTTATTGCTTCTGTGTCTTGTACTCCTCTCAGATCCAGCATGGAGAGAGCCAGGGCTTCCAGCACAGTTAGGAGGTGACTGGACAGAGAGGGGAGGCAGGAAGGCTAATTTATGCATCAACCTGATGGTGCTGTGGGGTGCCCCGTCTGCTCTTGTTCTTGGAGGGGTCTACCCCAGGCCTGTGCTTGAGAAGCAGATGGTTGCCATGTGGGTGTGCACTCTCCCACCTGCTTGGGATCTGCACAGAACAGGACAAGAAAGGATGACTTGGGTCTTGTCTTTCCTGAAGCTTAGTGTTACTGGGACTCCAGACCTTGTTGTCTCCTCTCTGGGATGACACCATTGGGTCAACCACTCTCAGGGCCTAGACAATCTCACACCGGGGCACAGCACGTTTCTCCCTGTCCTTCGCTGAGAGCTGGGGCTTCTTGGTCTGCACAGCCATGTGAGTGGGTCTCTTACAGTTGACTCCTCTTACTCTAACTGGAGTGTAAACAATGCAACCGAGATCTCAGGAGTGTAGCCACGTAGTTAGAGGTGAGGCCTGCTGACTGTATGTCCACCATGTCCTCTTGGAGCCTCAGAAGGTATATGGATTACTGACAGATCAAGCTCCACCCCAGCTCCGGCAGCTTTCATGACTCCTTTCTCTCCCTCCCTCTTCCCCCTCTCTCTCTACTTGTCCCCTGCCTCATTTTGTGAGATAGGGTCTCATGTAGCCTCCAGGCTGGCTTGATCTTCACTGGGTAGCCCAAACTGGCCTCAGATTTACAGCCATCCTCCTGCCTTCGCCTCCACAGTGCTGGGATTGCAGAGGAGCTGCCATCCCTGGCTGGGCCCTGTCTTCTGAGAGGCTATTGTATGTTTCTTATCAACCAGCTCTAGAGCTAGAGTCCCACTCAAGCTGGCTGGTGGCAGGGCTAAGTGGCTCCCGTCAGCCTCACTGGGTCCTCACCATGGACATCCCTCAGAACAATGGCGGGTCTCTCCGAGTTCAGCTACAGTCTCACTCCAGGACTACGGAATGAGACTGTCTCAACAAAACAATAAGACAGAGATTGGCAAACCACCAGGAAATGGGTTCTGTGTGTAGCCAGTGGGTCTGGGGAGTGGACTTTCCCCTACTGAGCTCCTGATGAGGTCACAGTCCCAACAGACTCCTGTGTTGTAGTGTGCACGTGACCCTGAAGCTGCGAACAGCTGGACCGTGCCCACTCTTGGCCCACACAGTCCACTCTTGAGACACCCCTGTGTGTTTAAGGAGGAGGAAAATCCCAACTGTGCAGCCACATGGCAGCCCCCAACCTCTTCCCAGTGTTCCTTTGCTTTGAGCTGACAGAGACCAAAGTCAGACCTCACACAGGAGGGAACAGCATGGCTTCTTGGTACACTTCAGATCTTTACTTAGAGGATGGACTGGGCTGACGTCTCCCTGTTCTGTCTGTGGCTCCTCAGTCAAGGTTCTGGGTTCAGGACAAGGCAGGAAGCTACTGAAATTGCTTGACACATACTTGGTTTAGGAAATCACCAGCAGACATGAAGAGCCTGTCACTCCAGGATGTGAACCTCTATGGCTGAGTGCTCAGCATTAAAAAGACCTGCTGCCCCACTGATGTGTCTTGTATCACAGGGTACTTGGGGTCCTGAGGGACGAGAAGAGGCCGGGAGTAGTTGGTCTGTTGTGGGCCCCTCTTTGTGACATAAATGGTCAGGAAGCTGCTTCCCTGGCAGTGGTAGGTGTGGCTGAGTTAACCTCCTCAGTCAGTCCCTCTGAATTCCTGAAGGCAGCTTCTTCTCCACCACACTCACGGCTGTTGCTAGTCCTGCACAGCCAGATCCAGCAGCCAAAGGGACAGGAGTTTGGCCTTGAGACTCAGGGTATTGGGACACCTTTTGTCCTTCACCCACAGGAGAAGTGAGGACGAAGATGCATCTCTGAGATATGTGAAGCCCACCAACTTCTCTCCCATAGACTCTCTCAACTGTCACTGTGCATACCGTCCCACTCTCAGGTGGGACAGAGCCAAAGGCTTGAGATCCTCATGGGGACACTGCCCTGGGGCTGGTGCCTCTGTGAAGTTCCTGGGAACTCCCAGAGCAAGCAGAGGCAAGAGGAGTGGAGGATGGCCAGGAGTGTCCGGGTCTGGCCACATCTTAGGGACCAGAGCTCCTGTGCAGTTTGTCATGCGTGTGCATGCAAGTGCATGTGTGTCAGTGCACACTTTGCTTCTGTGCCTGGGAAGGGGTGGGAGGGGGCAGCTGAGGACAGTTTCTCATGACTGTGTGAGCATAGGCTCAGGTGAAGAAACTGGCTACAGGACCCAATGGGAAACTGCAGAGCCGGCTCTAGGGGTTCCACCACGTTCCAATGCTGAAAGCCCGTGAGAGGCCTGGTGAAGCCTCAGCCTAGGGCCTGCCCAGGCGGGTGCTTAGGGCCAGGGCTGGAGAGCAGGTCCCACCTCACTCCATTGGTTCCTGCTCTCCTCTGGGGAGACCACAAACCATGGCCCCTGAGGGGTCGCCTCTGGTCGTCAGAGACACATGCGGTGGTAGGTGAGCTGGAGTGGTGGCACCAGGACTTCCTGAACCCACCACTTTCTTCTCCCCCTGATCTCTGCTGGTGCCGTCCCCAGATCACACAAGCTCTGTCTCCCTCCCAAAGCTCTCCTCTCCCACCAGGTTGTCAAGTGTGGAGGGGGAGAAAGAATGTGTCTTTGCTTCGTGGGGTCTTCAACCTGCTGCCCTGGTCCAGGACCCCCCCAACCCCTGCAAATAGCCTCTGGGAGAGTCCTCCCTGGTTTGAACACATACATGCATGTACCCACTTGTATGTGCACTCAAACAAATGAACACACAGGGATACAAAAGCACAGGTGTGTGCACAGTTGTGTACATAGGTACACATGCACACACAGACATGCATACAAGTGCACAGGTACATAATCATACACACAAGCACAAAAGCATGCATGCACAGGCACATACGTACACACACAGAGAGGCACAGAGTGCATACATGTATCCAAGGCACATGTGCAGGCACATAGATATATGCACTCATGTACACAAGGTACACATGGGTACACACAGGCCCAAGACATACATGGAAGCACATGCACAGAGGCACACACACACATGCACACATGCACACCGCGGTTGAAGGCTCACACAGGCACTCAGTACACACATGTACACATACACACATGCACAGGGGCACATCAGTACACACAGAGGCACACAGTCACACATACATATACACACAAGCATGCACAGAGATACAGGTGTGCACAGACACATGTGCACAGACACACATGGCACAGAGGTGCACACCTGCTCAGGTGATAGCAGACCCTGAGAGCAGGGGGCATGACAGAGCCTCAGGCCCGTGGTGGGTAGAGCCGGCATGCTGGGATTACATTCCCACACGCTAGCACCAAGCATGGAGCACAGGGCAGCTCCCAGCAACCCAGCCTTGCTGTTGTCATGGAAATCAGAGAGCTTCTGCCTTGTTCTTTCATCCCTCACTGGCCTCTGGGAGTGAGGCCGCTTAGGTGTGGCTGAGGGAGGGGCTTCCAGAGTCCCTGTGCAAATCTGTGACAACATCCCAGAGGCCAACACTGAATGTCCCATGCCATCAGGCCTTGGTAGGGAAGGCAGCGGTACCAGAGATAGTTTCAGGATTTGCAGATTTGGGCCATCGAGGTGGCTTAGCAGGGAAAGGTGCTTGCTGCCAAGCCTGGCTACCCGAGTTCAATCCCCAGGACCCATATGGTAGAAGGAGAGAACAGACTCTCTTAAATTGCCCTCTGACTTCCATACGTGTACTGAGCCACACATGTTCCCATATGCACACACACAAAATAAGTGATGTTACAAACACTAAAAAACAACAACAACAACAACAACAACAACAACAACAACAAAACCTTACAGACGTCACAGCTTCTGGGAACTCAAGACCTGTAGACTCCTGTCTTGTGTGTGTGTGTGTGTGTGTGTGTGTGTGTGTGTGTGTGTGTGTGTTCCCACAAGTGTGTGCATGTGGATACACCTAGCTATTCACAGATCTCAGCACAGCCTGATTTACAGTGAGTGTCTGTGTGTGCAGAGCACCCATGCAGGCCCACCGCACAAAAGTGCTTGCTCAGAAACCAGCCGGTCACTTTTCCTGAGAGCTGTGGCAGTGGAGGCGCTGAGGGCATTTGTCCCAGGTGGCTTGCTGCATGTCACCCAGGACCAGGTGTGTGTTCCCGCTCCCAGTGGGGTTGAGACAGCAGGATCTGTGAGCCTGTACATGTGTGGCACACATGCACACATGCACGCACACATAGCTCCTATCTAGCTTGGGAGCAGGCCCTGAGATTGGAGGAGAGGAAGAGAGGAAGCTGTGGGGAGAAGGGAGGAGGGAGAGAAGGGAGGAGGGAGAGAAGGGAGGAGGGAGAGAAGGGAGGAGGGAGAGAAGGGAGGAGGGAGAGAGAGTGCCTACAAGCAAGAGCAAGGTACCTTCCACCATCTCCTATTACAAAGGTGTTGAGAGAATTCCTGCCTGCTGTTCCCCCCTAAAACTTACTGGGCTCATTTTCAGAGCTCAGGTGAGGGTTACTCCGCAGAGCACAGGTGACCCCAAGTCTTCAGCCAGCGTGGATAGCTACCCACAGCCACAGAGATAAAGGCCCCTCAGTTAGGAGAGCGCTCTGGGAATCCCCAGGCTGGAATCTCAGGTGAGGATCTATGGACCCTCCCCACCCCACTCCCCCTTCTCTTAGAGAATGTCGACTGCCCGCAGGCCCCCTCCTGCTGGTCTCTTACAAGCAGGCTTGGCTGACCTGATGAAGATGGCAGCCATTTCTACAACAGAAGGTTCAGCCAGCAGTTCGGGGGCTGTCTGAGTCCTTCTTCAGGGTCCATAGCACCACCTGACTCCTCCCAGGGGGCTTTCCTGTCACTGTGGCCACTGGCAGTGTGGGAGGGCCGGCCGAAGAAGTGGAGAACTTACTTCAAGGAGTCAGGGTGACGTCTCAGGAACAGAGCTGTATTCTGTGTGGGCTGGGAGAAGGGTGTTTGTGTGCCTATGTGAATATGTGTGCTGCTGGGTCAGAAAGGGAGGGAGGGGTCAGATTTGTGGTGTTCTTACCAAGGTTGGGAACAGACACATGAGTCAGGTCCTCGCCCGCCTAGGCACATGCTGACTTCTCCTAGGACCTTGGTCCTCTCTCACCTTCCTATTGTCAGCTGTGAGCAACTTCACCCTTCCCACAACAGCATGGAGGTTCCTCATCCAAGACCAGGCTTCTTCCTGTGTCCCCAGGAGGGCTGGTCCAATGTCTGGTCCAGGAGCTGGTGAAGGAAACTTCCTGGGATCAGTCCGAGTTCAGGAAAGGGGTCCTTCCTGGAGACTCCACTAACCCTCTCGGCTTGGGAGCAGAGAGAAGGTTTACATATCACTTGGAAGCTTGGGGTACCTGGTATCAGAGGTCAGCAGTAAGGGGGCCCAGGAAGTCCCTAGGGGGAGAGAAGGAAGGGTCCTCAGAGGAGGAGTGACTGGATCTTGGCTATTGACTTGTGATTTCGCTGGGATTAAAATCGAGGAGCGTGTCGACCCAGAGGAGACCTAATGGCCATTGGAAGGAAGAGGAGTGTGCTCCATGGGGCTGATAAGTTCATGTTTTGTTTATTTATTTTAAAATGTTACTTTTTTAAAGTGTGCGTGCGTGCGTGCGTGCGTGCGTGCGTGCGTGTGTGTGTGTGTGTGTGTGTGTGTGTGTGTGTGTATTACATCATGCATGTGAAGGCCAGAGGATGACTTGGAGGAGTCAGTTCCCTTCTTCCACTGTGTGGGATGTGGGACTGATTTCATGTTGTCACACTTGGTGGCAAGTGCCTCTGTCTGCTGGGTCACTGACCCATGTTTTATATCCCAAGAATCAAAACAGAAGGGAAATGAAGCAGGATCCAGAGAGAGGCCAGAGGGACAAGGGCAAGCGGTCTGAGCTATCACCTCCAGGAGTGTGGGGCCTGGCTTAGCACTCCAACCTCAGCCTCCTCAATAGGCCCAGGTCACCTGCTCACATGCTCCAGCTCTGTCACCACCCCAGGACTCTTTCTTTTAGGATGTGAAGTATGTTGGTGACAGGTTGTGAGCTGCCCCCAAGCAGGGCCGTGTTGTCTCTGCCCCTCTCCTGAGCATTGACTCACGTGTGCCTTTTGTCTCTATGGCTGCCCCGGCTGTGGGTTCACCTTGGCATCTCCTACTATCTGCCTCACCTCTCAAAGAGACCATAAGGTAAACAACGGCCTCATCTTTGTTCCCACAGCCCCTCACAGACACTTACACCCAGCATCACATTACCAAACATAGAGTGGACATTTCCCCCCCCCCCCCCCCCACTTGTCTTTTGTGGTTTGGTGGCAAGCCCGTCCAGGGAAAGACTGTATGCCATCTTCACGTGTCACTTGAAGTCACCTGTGCTCTTGGACATGATCCCTCCTTTCATCTGTGCTGTGGTCCAGGGAAGCAGGTGTGGACATTATCCCCCGACTTGCAGATGGGGAAATGGAGACTTAGGGTCCTCTTGTGAACAGCTCCAGCCACAGGGCCAGGGAGAGATGGAGGGGTTGGAAGCAGCCTGTTGGCTTGTCTTTCCATGTCCCTGACACAGCTCCCATGGGCTGGGTGTTTGTACGAGAAAGTAAAGCCTGGGAGATCTCTGATTTTCCTGCAGGGGCACCTCGTTATTGCTGCTGCCTTTTAATTTCCTGCTTTCTCTAGGGAAGCTGCTGTGCCTGTCACCTCAGCATGTCCCCTCAGCTTGGGGACAGTGGCTTTGACTGCCAGCCCACCCTCCACTTCCACTTGCTGAGCTGAGCTTCTTGGGGTTTGGCAGCCAAAACCAGGCGGCTGCTGTCCAGGAGGCCGGCCGCCTGCCCAGGTGTGCCCAGGCTACACAAAGGCGAGCAGCCCTCCCCTTCCCCAGGCAGGTCTAGATTTCAATAGTTTGAATAGGATGTACTTGAAAAAGGATTTCCAGCTGGCTAAATTTAGGGCCGGGGAAGAGGTCCAATTCGCAGACGCTGGCTGGCGGTGTGCCCGCCCGCACACAACCTCTTGCAGGGGAGCAAATGTTTCCAGGTTCATTTTCGCCTCTTGGTATTCCCCCCACCTTTTGAGTTAGGCAAATGAGTGCTGATGGCGTGTTGGCCTGAGAGAGGAGCGGGGAGGATTTAAAATAGTCCATTTCAGCTGGGTGATTGCCAGCTCAAGGTGGCAGGACCCAGCTGATGCCTTCCCGGGGTGGCCTCCCTTTCTGAAGTCCTTCTCTTGCCATCAGGCACCCAGCACCCTGCACCTCTGGCCTGTGGTTGTGGCCAGCTCTCCAGAGCCCTCGCTCAGTCTCATGTCTCACTTGCACTGTCCTAGACAGGATCAGGTCCCACCCCCATTAGGTCTGGGACAAGGCCCTGGGAGTTAGGGAGGCAGCCTTAAGCATGGCATTAGATCCCCTGGGACCTGGCCTGACAAAAGTGCCATCCTCAAGATGTGCCAGCTTTGCCAGACTGGGCTTCCATCACATGACCAGACCAAGGGTGTCCTGAAACTCTGTGGTAGAAGGAGGACGTTGGGAATGTAGACCAGAAAGAACCTGGGTCTCTCTCTCTCTGCATGCACATATGTGTACATGAGGGGCTGTGGGTCATAGATACTTGGTGACTCCCAGAGCATGGCTTTTTGTTTCTCTCCTGTCTCTGTTCCTGCCCCGACTACTGCAACAGAGAGAATAGTCATGGAGCCCCCAGGATCAGGCCCAGGGACCCCTGGCCCTGCTGATTCTCTGGCACTTCTGCCCTGAGATGCTGTTTCCCATTACTCTATCTATCAGAATGGAAAGTCCAGCACCAGCCTGCTCAGCACTGGCGGCTGCCACCTTTCACTCTGAGCTCTGGCTGGCAGAATAGGCTCCTCGTGAGGTCAGAGTCATAACACTGCCTGTCATGCTTGGCAGAACCTAGCTGGGCTCAGACCCGTCTCAAAGTATGTGGGGTAACTGGCTGAGTTCTAGAGAATTGTGCATAAGGCTCAAGGCTGACCCTGGGTGAGGCTACCCCTGGTGATCTCATTTCTTCCAACTAAGCTTCCTGGAGGTTTCACTACTTCCCAATAAGGGCACCCGCAGGTAACCAAGGCTGCCATCATAAGCCACGGGTGCTGTCACCACCCAGAGCACTTTCTCATTTAGTTTGCTTCTTAACTGACCAAGTAAGTGTTCCTGTACTAGCAGGACAGGGATGTTCTTGGTTCTTGCAGCCTCACATTCTTGCTCAGCCCCTGAGTCCCTGGGCCTAGGATCCTCTCCACAGCCACACTGAGGGCTTCCCTGGGGTTCTAGGGTTGCCGAGAAGGCCTGCATCTGCATTGGGGGAAAGAGGGCAGATGTGGAATTCCTGAGGCTCAGCCTATGGAGTTGACTTAAGAATTGGGGTGCATGGACAAACTAAAGGGTCCAAAGCCTGAGGGAGGAGGCCTGGCCTGTGTTAAATGGCACTGGCCATCAGGAGAAGGCCTGGTAGTGAGGTAGAAAGGATCTGCAACCTGAACAACATGAATCAACCAGGAGAGAAAAGGAGCCCAACAGAAACAGCCAATGAAACAGCGTTTCCCCTCAGTGTGTTAATTAGGACTCATTAACTGCGAACAAGCGCCCCCCCCCCCCCCCCCCCAGCTCGCCGCACAGCAGCGAGGAGGTGGCAGCCACTGTGAGGGGGCCTCTTCACCCAGCTCCCATCTGCTGGGGCTTCAGGGAAGGCCTTTTGCGTGGCCTGCCCCAAGCCTTGCAGGCCTCTCCTCTTGGCTGTGGTCTTTGTGGTTTTTGTGGGTGCTGGGATCTGATAGGAGCATGTCTGTCACCATATAAAATCCCCAGGAAAGTTCAGGAAAGTGGTAGTCTCTGCAGGGCCTGCAAGCTAAGCCCTTGCCAGGCCCTGGACATCAGATGAGGGCAAACTCCGCTTTGAGGGGCAGTCAGGGGCAGTTTCTCTCAGCTCCATCTTAACTTAGGGTTAACTGTGTTCAAAGCAAATTAAGAATGTGACCCAGCCTGTGGGGGCCACCTGTAAGTACCAGGCGGTACCTTCTAGAAGCTTTCAGGCAGGGGATTTGCTAACTCCAGTGAGTCATTCAACACTGTGTGGGGATGTCTGGGAGGGAAGCCTGGTCATAGGGGCTGCCCACTGTGGACCACCGCCCACTCAGTGACTAGTTAAGAATCTGAAGGGTGCAAAGGGATGAGTGCTCCCAGGATTTGTTTTAGGGCTTTCTGTGGGGACCTGTGAGGCGGTCTTCTGCAGAGACCCTTGCTTACCTTTGTTTGTCTACAGGGGTCCCTCTTCACTCCACTTCTCCCAGGGATTCAGGGAGTGAGCACTCTTGACTCTGGCACTCCCTCCCCTAGAGACACCTGGGGGGCACCATAAAGCCAGCCTGTGAGAGTTTCTAGCCGAGGCTTTGGGTCCCCAGGGAACAGGATGAGTGATTACTTGGGGAGAAGGAAAGATAGCATCAGGATCTATTGCTCTTGGTATCCAGGGTCAGACAGAGGAGGGGCATCCAGGTGTCAGACAGAGAGTGGGCATCCAGGTGCCAGACAGAGGAGGGACATCCAGGTGTCAGAGGCGGGACATCCAGGTGTCAGACAGAGGAGGGACATCCAGGTGTCAGACAGAGGAGGGACATCCAGGTGTCAGACAGAGAGCGGGCATCCAGGTGTCAGACAGAGAGCGGGCATCCAGGTGTCAGACAGAGAGGGGGCATCCAGGTGTCAGACAGAGAGCGGGCATCCAGGTGTCAGACAGAGAGCGGGCATCCAGGTGTCAGACAGAGAGCGGGCATCCAGGTGTCAGACAGAGGAGGGACATCCAGGTGTCAGAGGCGGGACATCCAGGTGTCAGACAGAGGAGGGACATCCAGGTGTCAGACAGAGAGCGGGCATCCAGGTGTCAGACAGAGAGTGGGCACCCAGGTGTCAGACAGAGAGCGGGCATCCAGGTGTCAGACAGAAGAGCGGGCATCCAGGTGTCAGACAGAGGAGGGACATCCAGGTGTCAGAGGCGGGACATCCAGGTGTCAGACAGAGAGCGGGCATCCAGGTGTCAGACAGAGAGCGGGCATCCAGGTGTCAGACAGAGAGCGGGCATCCAGGTGTCAGACAGAGGAGGGACATCCAGGTGTCAGAGGCGGGACATCCAGGTGTCAGACAGAGAGGGGGCATCCAGGTGTCAGTCAGAGAGCGGGCATCCAGGTGTCAGACAGAGAGCAAGCGCATTCCACATATTTCTGCAGCTGTCCGGGCACATGGCTGTGCCCCCTGTCCTTCCAGACCTTGCAGGCTCCTCTCTTCCACCCGAGTGCAGCTCATTTTCATTCTAATGAAAGATCAGAGTAGCACAACGTTAATAGACACTAGTGGAAAGATGGATTTAAGTCGGATAATATAGATGGAGTGGGACTGGCAGGATGGCTCAGCAGGGTAAACGGGCCTGCCATGCCAGCCTGATAGTCTGAGTTCAATTCCCGCATTGGATCCTACTGTGGAAGCAGAGAACCAGCTCTCTAAAGGTATTCTCTGGCCCACACACTTGTGCCATGGAACACGTGCCCACACACATATACACGCATTTCATACCCACATACAACAAAAAGAATCATTAAAACTTTATTTTGTTTTTTAATTTACGTGTGTGTGTCTATGAGAGTTATGCCATGTGAGTCCGAGTGCCAGGGGAGTCCAGAGGCATTGGATCCCCTGGAGCTGGAGTTATGAGCTGCCTGATGTGGGTGCTGGGAAGCAGATCTATCCCCTCCCAAGACAGTGTTCCTCTTCCATTAGGCATCAACTCACATATCCTCTGCTCAGGTACCAGTTATGGATGGGTGCTCAGGCGTCTCACCCCCGCCAGGCCACCTCTGGATACCCTCCTACTTTTCTCTGGACTCTTGCAGGTATTTGCAGTGACCTCAGCCTATATGTTGTTAGTGGAACTCTGTGGGACTCCTCCCCAAGGACTGGGGCTGTTCCCTAGGGCCAGCAGGGCCTGGAGCTGGGTGGGATTGGGGAGCTGATGGGCAGCCTTCTTAGCCTCAGGATGGGTTTGCAGACTGAGGCTCAGGTTTGCCCAGGGCTCCTGGCGATTCCCACTCAGGGATATGCCCACGGACCTTTAGGCTCACCCGTGACTCAGACTTCTTTACTTGGAGTTGAGTACAGCTGGAAGAACCCTCTGAGGTGGCTCTGTGGAGTCCATAAACACACAAATAATTTCCAGATCCTGATGCGGCCAGGGCAGCCGTCCTTCCTAGGAAACATTGTCATTTGTGGGAATTCTATCCCCAAGGAGCCCACGGTAGGACTGGCTGAAGAAGGGAGCTGGGGCTGTGGACTGTGACCCTCTCTGCCTGTGGGGACCCCACTCTACTCCCTCCTGTGGCAGGCAAATACCACAGGGACAGGTGAGCTTCCAGTGGGAGCTCAGACAAAACCACTTTTCTTCTTTCCCCCCTCCTGGCCAGGAGGGCCTCTGCAGCCACCTGCTCTGCCTCCTGCAATGCATTAGCATGCAAGGCCTGCAGTGCTGAGGCTGTGTGCACAGGGAAAGGCTGTGCCGGGAAGAGGCTTTGTAAGAAAGCATGAACGCTCAGGAAAGGCCTCCACTCTCCACGCTGCTAATATGGTTCAGTGTTTACAGCCAGATGATGGTGTGTGTATGTGTTTGTCAGTGTGTGCAGCAACTGTATGGTTATGTGTATATATGGTATGTGTATGTATATATGTGTGTGTTGTGTGGTATATATGTGTGCTGTGTGTAGTATTGTGTATTGTATGCATGTGTTGTGTGTGTGTGTGTGTGTGTGTGTGTGTGTGTGTGTGTTATGTGTATGTGTGTCTCACATAGCTTCACAGACATCAGTGGTGTAGCTAGGTGGGGCAAGCATAATCTGTGGCAGGCCGGTGCCTGGGCACACACCCTTAGCTGGGTTGCTCTCAGCTGCCCGGTTCTCTCCTTGTGCCACTGTGTATCTCAGGAATATATAGTGCATTGATGGCTAGGCCATTAAAAAGCACGTGGCTGGGGGTGGTCACCTGGAAGGAAGATGTTCCCACTGGAGCTGAGTGGAATTGGGAATGGCAGCTGAGCGTGGACTCAAGATCCCTAAGAGCATTCTGGTGAATGGGATTTATTCTTAAAATGCAAGCCAGGCTGGTGACCCTGCTGGTGGGTCCCTGGTAGCAGGAGGCTGCAGTACGGGGGAGATTACCACCCAGTCTGTGTTGAGGCTGGGGGACAGCTGCCTCCTGGGGACCACACACCACTTGTTTCCTCCAAACTGACTTATGAGATGTGCTAAGCTGTGTTTCCTCACGGTTCTGCATGTAAACCCACAGGCCCGGGGGCAGTGCATGGGCCAGTAACAAGACACTGAGCCTGAGAGTGGAATACCCCCAAACAGGTGCTGATAGGTGACAGGGGACTGAACGGACCACAGCATTCCTGACCGTGGCTCCTGGTGGGCGCTGCAACTGGCTTCAGCCTTCAGTCCCCACTCATTTGCGGCCTTACTCTTGCTCCGTTCAGCATGTAATCTCTGCTCCTCATGCTCAGTCTCTGGCAGTAATAAATGTTTGTCAAATGACTAAGTGAACATCTGGTATGGCTCCAGTAGGCTCCCGTGATCTGTTTGTATCCTGCCACCGTCTGACCTTTGCCCTGAGACTTCTTGGCATAGGACCTCGGGGCAGGACCAGGCCTGGTTATCCATGATTGACATCCTCTGTGTCCTTTGGAACCTCCTGTCACTTTGTCTCTTCCTCTGCGGAGCCATCTACTGCAGGGAGTTGGGCTTCTGGAACCTGTGGCATCTGGAATTTTCCACTGTCACATCCCCCCAGTGCCACAGGCTCCTCTCTCCAGCAGGGCTGGCTCTGGTTTCTGCACCTGACATATATGCCCAAGGGCTTGCCGTAAGTAGGCAGGCACAGCACTGACTTCAGCAGCTAAAGGACAGCGGCACTCAGGTGTGGCCCCTCACCACCCTTCCTCCTCAGCTGTCACCCTCTTCTGCAAGCAGGCAGAGCCTTGAGACAGCCTGTGGTCTCTCCCAGGCCTCCTGGTGAAGGACAGCCCAGCCCTGCTTCCACCTTCCAGGCTCTGGGGGCAGCCTTGGTGTTGACTTTAACCGGGCAGCTGAGGTGGTCTACCCTTCTCATCATCTTCTGTAGCCCTCATGCCAGCCTGGATCCCGAGGCCTTATCCCACCCCAGCCTTCTTGGGGTCTTTTCATCCATGAAGAGGCAATTTGGCCAAAGAGCTGTCCCAAGCTGAGCTCAAGTGGATCAGGGCGTCAGGATGGATGGAACAGGCACTTAAGCTGGCAGGTGGCATCTTCTATGTATCTTGAAATGAGCCTTCGAGGCAATAGCTGTGGGGCTGGGGGAGTCTAGGCAAGATAACCCCAGAAAAGTGTCAGTTCAGGACAGGCAGGAGGCACAGTGGTTTCCGGGAGAGGGAAGACCTGGGAGCTGCCTGGAGGCCTTTGCTGGGCCAGCAAAAGAAGGTGGGCTGGGCGGAGACAGGGCAGCCAGTCCTAAGGCCAGCAAGTGCTGGGTGTGCCTCCTTGGCTCCACCAAGCTCAGGTGCTCCACCAGGCTCAGGTGCTCCACCAGGCTCAGGTGCTCCTTTCTTGTTCAGGTACTCTACCAGCCTCAGGTGCTCTACCAGGTTTGGGTACTCCTTCCAGCTCAGGTGCTTCCAAGCTCAGGCTCCAGGAGGAGGTCAATCATGCTGCTGCCATATTGACATCTTGAAGCTAGGTCTTTCTGGCTTCTGCTCTCTTCTTCAGGTGCCCTCTGTAGCCAGGGTCTGTAGCTAGCTTTTCAAGCATAGGTGGCCTCCATCCACCTGGACCTGGGTGTCATCTGTAAGACTGTCCAGTGCCTCCTATCCTGGCCTCCAGCCTTTTCTCTCCCAGTCACACTTACCAGTCACATCTGCTAAGGTGACACATTCAGGATGGAACCTGCCCGAGCATCTCTGCTTGTAGCTAGCTGTTGGCAATCCTGGTGGCCCAGGCATCCTCTGTACTGATCCAGAGTTGCCTGTGGGTCCCTGTTGTCTGCCTCCCAGGCACAAGGCTCCTTGAGCATCTTTCCCACACTTCTACACATGGCCCGTGTGAGCCTGTTCCTGTGACCCTGCCTCGGAGGTTCCCCTAGTCTCTGGTTGGGCCGAGTGGCCTGGGGCCTCTTGTCACCAGAGCTGGGATGGCTCTGGCTTCCCTCCATCATGGCATCCCAAGGCCTCAAGCCGTGCTTTTTCTTTGAGACAAGGTATCATGTAGCACAGGCTGGCCTTGTCATTATATAGCCGAGGATAGCCTTCAGCACCTGATCTTTCTACTGCCACCTCTGGAGTTCTGGGATTGCAGGGGTGTGGCACCATGCCTGCTTTACACATCACTGGGATCAAGCCCAAGGCTTCCTGCATGCTAGGCGAGCACTAGACCAACCAAGCTACATGCTAGCACTGCAGGCTGTTTTATCCTTCCTGCACCAACAGCTTCTGATGTTCAGGGGCTCCAGAGGAAGGTCCTGTTGTCCTGACCTGGCAGGCTGCAGAGCCTTCACTGGGAAGTCAATGTGTGTCTGGCTGTGATGTCGTAGTCATGCTATCTTTGTCATGGTCAACATGAGCATGAGTGCAAGCCCCGAGGCCTCTCTCTGCATCCATACCTGGTTGCAGTTAACTAGTCTGACTGGTTTTCTCAGCCTGCTTTCTTATACCACACAGGACTACCTGCACAGGGCTGGCACTGCCTCTTCCATCAGTTGTTAATTGAGAAAATGCCCCACAGGCCAATGTGATGGGGACATTTTCTCACTTGAGGTTCCCGCTTTCCATGTATGTCTAGGTTTGTGTCAAGTTGGCAAGCACCAAACATGGTCCGTGACAGTATGTGCTTAGTGTATACTTAAGAACAGGGACACGGGGTGGGGTGCAGCTCAGGAGCAGACCACTTACTTACCTTGCTTGTGCTAATCTCTCTCTCTCTCTCTCTCTCTCTCTCTCTCTCTCTCTCTCTCTCTCTCTCCACACACACACACACACACACACACTCACACACATACAAGGTAAAATTTTACACTGTATGTTTTACTAAAATTGTAAAAGGAAGAATCATGAGTTAGAGCCTTTTCCATGCTCTTTCTACTCAGCCTATGCTCTGGCCTTTCAGGTGTGCAGTCCTGGGGTTCACGTTCAGTACCTGCCTCTCTTGGCCCAGCCCCATCTCTCTTAGGTTTCTCTCTTGCCTGTGTCTCCTCAGCTGCCACTCACCAGCAAGACAAGGCTTTAAGGAATTTCACTCGGTTCTCTTCGATTCCAGACCAACAAAGACACTTGGGGAATGGTCCTGCCATGTAATTACCTCTTCATAGGCTGGTCAGACTGGAGCTTTGCCTGTACAAGCCACATGGCCTTTCGTGTGGTTGGAACTCTGGGCAAGCCGGTGAGGGATGAGAAAATGGTGAGCTGGTCTCAAGTATCCAGGTGGGAGGAGGAGGTCACAGCCCACTATCTTTGCATCTCAGAAGTCCTTAGTGGGTTCTGACACTCCCCACTCTCCACAAAGCTCTAGGGCTAGCTTCATCAGGGGACAGAAAGGAACAGCTCTCTCTAAGTCAAAAGAGGCTCTTTAACTGCAGTAAGAGGCTGAAACCTGATGAAAGGCGATGGATTCAATCTTCCCTGCATCCGTCACCTGGGACTCCATCAGACGCAAACCGATTAGGAAAATTCGCATTGAAAGCCTCCAGTATAATGGCCTGAATCATAGAAAACATTTGGCCTGGAGGGAGGTGGAAATCCCATTTTCACCTAAGCTGCAGCCTTTAGGGAATTCCCCCAGCTCCCCACCCCCCCCCCCTGTGTTTGATAACCTTACCTCTTCCCCAAGACCGATCATTAGACTAATTAGTGGCTAATCAATGTTTAATTAAAACCTAGCCATCAATTACAGGAAGTGCTGTAGCAACTGGAGAATAAAACACCTTACAGGAAGGATCAGCTGCCCCAAGTCTGGCTAGTGACCCGGGAGAAAGCACTCTGCTCCTTCTCTGTGCTTTGCTCTGGGGAGGGTCTGGAGGTGTGGAGCCAGCAGGAGAGAGAGGTGAAGAGCTGGCTGGATGGCTTTTCTGCCCACTTCTCCCACCCACTCCATTAAGGTTTCCCCTGATATTCTGTTGTGGCTCTCGTCAGGTCCCTAAATGGATTTCACTTTTTTTTCTGTGGATCCTTTCCTGGGTCTCCACATGGTGCAGTGAGAGAGGCATAGGCCATCTGTGCCAGATGCTGAGAGACATGGATGCGACATTCCCTGCTCTGGAGCACACTGACAAGGGACTCTGAATTGTCTCACCAGGGAGTGTGGGCCCCCCTGGGCCTCCTTCAACTTCCGATTTACCTTCCACCCCATGCCAGACACAAACTAGAGTCTCTTGGGTAGAGGGAACCTCAAGTGAGGAATTGCCTCTACCAGCTCAGTCTGTGGGTAGGTCCATGAGGGCATTTTCTTCTCTATTAGTTTATATAGGAAGACCTAACCCACTGTTTCAAAAAACAAGGTGGACAGCCCCTGAGCTCCAGGAGGTGACCTCTGGTGTCCACATGGATGCACACACACATTAGCTTAGCACGTCAATTGATTTCCCTTAAGCAACAAGGGCCTACATTGGCTGAGGGAGGCTACAGGCGAGCCAGGCTCATGACCTTCTCCTCTCTGTCCACCCTGGGTCTGGGTCACACAGTGCTGGGACACTTTGTCTGCTGTTTGCCTGATCCCAAAGCCAGAGCTCTGTGGCTCTGAGAGAGGATCTCCCCTCTCTCTGGACTGGCACAGGCTTTCTTCCTGTCCCAGAAAACCATCACCATGCACAGCCTCATCACCAAGCTCCTGCCTGGGCACCTGGAAGTCTCCAGGGAGGAGCCTGGGGGAGCTTCAGGTAAGAGGCAGGGTGGATGGGGAATGTTGTACAGAGGTGTAGGGATGGAGGACACGCCCAGAGAGACAGACACAAATAGACAGAGTAAGAATATGGAGGGAGGGTGGGTGGGGAGGGGCATCCCCCGACATGAACAGGAAGGAGGAGGGAGAGGACACCAGGGCTCTTGAGTCTCTGTCTAGGTTTTCTCCTCCCCATTTAAGAGCACCCAAACCCTTCCCTTTTATGGTAGTGAACTCTCCTGGACTTTAAAAACCACCCATAGAGTCCCGCACAGCCTGTGTTGGACCTTTAGCCCAAGGTCTCCTTCATTGACATAGTTTATTTCCAAGCACACGATGTTCCCTCCCTTCACATCCCACCACAGCAGCAAGCTGGGCTCATGGGGTCTCGAGGTTTCTTACCCAGGACATTCTGTCCAGCCTTCCCTCTTGTGTGGATCCATTTGGCAAGAGAAGTTTATGATTTCTTTTAAAAAGCAAGGAAGTGTGATGGGCTTGGCTCAGTGGTAGAGTGTTTGGCAGGTTTGTGGGAGACTCTGGGTGACACCCCAGCACCACAAGAGGAGAAAATAGGTAGCTTGATAGCCCCCAGGGTGCTTAATGGCAGCCCCTATGCTCCTTCATGTGGTTCATGGCTGGCTTTATGACGGCCCCTTCCTCACACTTTGATACTGGGTGCTCAAAGTGGCTAGTTCCCAGCTTTGTGTCCATTGCAGGACCCAGGGAGGGTCACTGTGTGACTTGGACCTTGGTCACTTGTGGAGCATGGGGAGGGGGAAGGCTACCCTCTGAGCAAAACAGGTGCCATCATCATCAAATTAGCTGAATCTGTTTGCAAGCATTAATCATGATGGGCCTGTGGACTGTTGACATTCCCTCAGAGAAGGAGGAGATGAGGAGGGTCAGTGGCTCCTCACCTGAGATTCCTGCCAATCCTCCCAGGCATGAATATGCAATCTTCCCTAATTGCACATGGTCTTGGGGGGCTCAGGGAGGGGATAGGCTGGGGAAAGTCTACAGAAAGGGGGCTTCATCTATGTGGCTTTGGGGAAGCCATCATCCATGCTGGGTGCAGACCTTCCAGTGCAGCTGGTGTAGGATCATCCTCCCTGTTCTCTGTATCCCCGCACTGTGCTCTGAATATAAGCCCAATAAACTCATAGGTTCCCCAGGGTGAACTTGGGAATAATCATAGTTTGATCTGTCATTGGGATCTTATGAGGAGGGGGTACAGAAGTTTTAAATGTCCTAGTTTGGTTTCTGTGATAAATACCATGACCATAAACTACTTGGGAAAGAAATGGTTTATTTTGTTTTTACAAGTTATATATAGTCCATTCTTGATGGAACTCAATGGTGGAACTTGAAGCAGAAACTATGTAGGAACTCTGCTTGCTGACGTGCTCCCGGTGCTTGCTGATGTGTTCCCAGGCTCATATACTGTTTTCTTATGCGGCTCAGGCCTACCTGCCTAGGGATGGTGCCACCTGCAGTGGGCTGGGCCCTCCCACCTCAACCAACAATCAAGAAAATGGCCACAGCCACACTCACAGGCCAGTCTGATGAAGGCAGTTCTTCAATGAAGGATCTTTCCACCAAGAACAGCCGGTTTTCCTGTGCTAAAAGAAATGCTCCCTCACTCTCACCTCCCCATTCTCCAGCCTCTCTCCCGAGTCTCCTTTCATGCGTGGATATGTCTTGTAGTCTCCCTCTGCTCCAAGAGACATCACTGAAGAAGGCAGAGGCAATGTGTGAAGTCAAACAGGCCAGTAAGAGAGAGGAAACCTGCAGACCAAATCTGGCCCTCTGTCTGCTTTTGGACATAAAGTTTTATTAGAACAGAGATTTGTGTATTTGTTTACTTATTACTGTTGGCTGCTTTGAGTAGTTGACAGACAGAGGGATGGCTGTCTCTCTCCATCCTCACCTTTGATCCTGGGCTTTAAGTCTCCAGACTGTGTGAATACATTTGTTGTCCATAAGCCACACAGTCTGTGCAATTTGTCCTAGCAGTCTGAAGGACAAAGTCTCCACAGGATTCTCCTCTTGAACATGCCCGTCACATAGCCACCATCCCCAGTGTCAGCATAGGTCCATCGCCTGGAAAAGTGTGTTCTCTACTTCTTGTCTGTGGATTCCCCTGATTTGGACACTTATATAGTGAAAGGTCTCTTGTGCCTATCTTCTTTTACTTAGTGTGAGGATCCTAAAGTTCACCCATGGTTTTAGCAGGGGCAATGCTATATTACTTTTTAGGAATTAATAATATTCCATTGGAGCGTCCCACCACAGTCCTTTCAAATATTCCCGGTTGGTACTTTCAATCATTTAAAACAGGAATACACACACACACACACACACACACACACACACACACACTCACACACACACATACACACATACTATATACACATACACACCCCCACCCCCACACACACTCTCTCTCTCACACACACACACACACACACACACACATACACACATACTATATACACATACACACCCCCACCCCCACACACACTCTCTCTCTCACACACACACACACACACACACACACACACCACACACACACACTCACACACACACACACATACACACACACACACACACCCCACACACACGCACACACATATATATTTCTGTGAAGGGCCTAATAGCAAATGACTTTAGCTTTATGAGTCACATGGACTGCAACTATTCAACTTCATCATTGTAGCTCAAGTCACTTAGCATGTGTGAGCTAAGGCTGCTTTAAATTGTAAGTCTTTAATGATAAGCCAGATGATAGGCCGTTGTTTGTGGCCCTGTAGGTTAAAAGATTCATTAAAATATTTTTAAACCTGTCTGCTGCATGCACCTTGGACATGGACCCACAGCTCACATTTACTCAGGTGTTTCTGTGGACAGTCATTGCTGTCTTGGTTTATCCTGGAGTTGGTAATGGCTTAGGTTTTTACACACCTAACACATCTCTCCATGCATCTTTGCATATGGTCAAACCTGGCTGGCTTCTCTTCTCCCTGTAGCAGGGGCTCTGAGATGCTCTGCGGCCTCCAGACAGGGGCCTCAGCACACACAGCCTGCTGCTTTTTCCATAAGTTTCAACTTTTGTTCCCCGTCACAGTCCATCTTGCTTGGCAGCTTAATTGGATTTGAATCAACTAAGAGACACACCTCCGGGCAAATCTATGAGTTTTCCCAGGAAGGTTTACCTGAGAGGAAAGACCCTCCCCCAGGCTGGGCAGCCCCTTCCGGCAGCTGCCCGGATATAAAGAGATTTGAAGGAAGCGCTGCTTCCTGCCTTCAGTCTGCTCCTTGCTGGTGAGTGCGTCTGTGCTGTGGCAGGCCAGCTACAGCTGCTGGTGCCCTTTGCTGGCAGCAGAACCTAGCCTCCCCAGGCTTCCAGCATGCACCAGTGTCTCTCTAGAAACCCCACCCCCAGGCCTTCATACCAAACTGGGACCTCAGAGGCACCTAGCCTCATGGACTGAACAGCTATGGGGTTCTCAGCCTCGCCTGTCCAGTATGAAGGTAGTAGCTATTGTTGGAGTACCAGGCAACCTCTAGGTAACCAATGCAATAAGTCCTTTCACTGTACATCTGTTCTACCAGTTCTGCTCTGTTAGAGAACCCTGGCTGAGACACTCTTTAGTCTTGTTTTAAAATTATTATTATTATTATTATTATTATTATTATTATTATTTTTTTTTTTTTGAGACAGGGTTTCTCTGTGTAGCCCTGGCTGTCCTGGAACTCGCTCTGTAGACCAGGCTGGCCTCGAACACAGAGATCCACCTGCCTGTGTCTCCTGAGTTCTGGGATTAAAGGTGTGCATCACCACAGTCTGGCCTACTTGTTTATTTTTATGTGTATAGGTTTTGCCTGCATGTATGGCTCTGTACTATGTGTGTGCCTGGTGACCATAAAGGTCAAAGGAGGGCATCAGATCCCCTGGAACTGGAGTTACAGACAGTTGTGAACCACCATGTGGATGCTGAGACTTGAACCCGGGTCCTCTAGAAGAAAAGCCAGTGCTTTTATCCATGGAGCCACCATCTCTCCAGCCTGTCCCTGGTCTAAGCGCACCATGCTATCTGAAAATTTCCCATGGTTTCCTGTTCTTCAGGCGTCTGTTTGAAATCAGTTTTGCCTGTACTCTTGCAGCATCCCCACTAAACTCAGATTTCCTTGTAGACAAGTTCAGAGCCATTGAGATTTTGAGTCAAGCTGTTCTTTTTCTGGAAGCTTCTGTTCTTGGTGGGCGGAGTCACCATCCTGGGGTTGGCTTGGATGTGTTTGGAGTGTCCCCATGTTCCTGTGTTGGAGGCCTGGTCCCCAGTGTGGCTGTGACTGAGGTCCTGGACACCACTCTGCAGACGTGAAGTGGTTCCCGGGGACCCTGGTTGGTTCTTGGTGGAGAACTAGGTTTGTCCTGCTCTCTGGCTCTGGTCACTGTGGCACCCTTCCTGTTCACTCCCCCTGCCTTCTTACCTCCTACATGACATGGTACGCTGAGAGCTTAGCTTCTCAAACCTTTTTCTTTATAAATTACCCAGCCCCTAGTGTCTCATTAAAGCAATGGGTGGTGGGGTGGGGAAACCAATGCTCTATGCCTTTATTTTCATTTTTGGAGGCTTAGTACATCCTCCGATCTGAAGACTCACGGCCTTCAGTTGTGGGACACTTTGGGTATTATTTCTTTGATAATTTTATCCTCTTGTCTCAGAACGCTTTCTGGATTGCCTGTCAGATGTTGGACCTCCTGGCTCCATAGTCTAACTCTTTAATTAAAAGGGAAAACAAAACCCAATTCCTATTGTATATGCCTTTGCCTTTTGTTCTGTGTTCTGGGAACTTTCTCAAGTTTCTTTCCCCCCAATGCTTCTATTGACTTAAATTTGTGATTGTATTTTTAGCTTCCCAGCATTCTCCTTCCGGTCTCATGGATGTGCTGTCTTTTCTGTGTGATGTTAATGATAGATCCTTTTGAAGTCTTCTCTCTGCAGAGCATGGAGCCACGTGTCGTCTAGTATTAGGTCACAGATAACCTCCAAACACAGTAGCTTAAGACAACAAATGGTTTTCTCTCCTGGCTTCCATGGCCAGGATCTGGTAGGGCAAGGCTGGTGGCTCTGGTTCAGGGTCTCTTTGCAGCCAATGTGTCAGCCAGGTTTGACAGGGACAAGGGATCCGCTTCCAAGCTCAGTCACTTGGTTGTTGGCAGGAGGCCTGGGTTCCTCGCCACACGCGCCTCTCCATATGGCTGCCTGACATGGAAGTTGGTGTCCCTTGAGCGGGGGAGGGGGAACCAAGATGGAAGCGGTAGCTGTCTTGGAACCCTTGCCTCAGAGGGCCGATCATCCTTCCTGCTTGTTGCTTTGGTCACACAGCCAGTCCTTAGCGGAAACCCCTGCTAGGCATGAATACAGAAAGGTGACCATTGCAGAGAGGGCCACATGGTATTTGTTTTAAATTCTCCTGCTTGGTGCTCATGCTGGAGGCTTTTTGCAAATATCCGGCCTTCTGTCTGTCCCTCATGTTCAAGAGTGGCGCATCAGACTGACCTTAGGGGAAGCCTGGTGGCTGCCAGTATCTGCGCCCCTGCCCCCAGAAGCTGACCCTGAGGTAGGATTTGAGGGTGAGCGGTTTACTCGGCAGTGGAAGGGTACCACAGGGATGGGGATGTAGGTCATGAAGGGCATAGTGCTGAACATGGTTCTTTAGTCACCTAGTCCCTGTGTAACATGGTTCTTTAGTCACCTGGTCCCTGTGTAGCAATTGGCCCTGCAGGGACCTTTGAGTGGCACACAGCTCATACCTCAGGGTCACCCCACAGGTGGTAGTGGAGGAGCTGGAGAGTGTACCCCAACTGAACCCATTGATTGGTTTAGGGTAAGTCCTTGGGGCCCTTTGCCAGAGGGTGGAGCAGCTCTTTGAGCTGCAAGAAAGTGCCTGTGAGTTGAGATGGGACCCACAGCTGATGTGCAGGTATGCACAGAGGTGGCCCCGAATCACATGACCATGGGCTCCCTACAGGTCAAAGGGTAGACATCTTCTCTGTAACATAGGTCATGTGTTTGTAGGCTGTTCACCCAGGGAGATCATAGCCTTTGCAAAAAACGTGTCCTTTGATCGTGGGAGAGGCTACAGATCTGGTTCTGCGCTGGAGTTGGCAGGGGAGGATGGCTGGAGGCTGCTGCTCTGGGCAGAAACTTCTGTTTATGCCTGTGTCCTTCATGTTGTGCTTGACCCCAACCCCCGTGAACCTAATATCAACTACTGCACCCCAGACCTGCTCTGCATCCACCATTGTGCTGACTCTGGATCTGAAGGCAGAACTGGGTCACTCAGGTGACGGTGTGGTGGAAAGGTCTGGGGGGTCTCGGGACTTCAGGGCACTGGTTACTCTGCTCCATTTTGGGGTGGGGCGAGGGTGTTCTAGTGGCTTATGCTCTTTGGTGTTTCTTTAGGTTATTCGTGACCCTGGGGGGAGGTGGCAGAGAGCTGACTCGGCCTGAGGTTTCCCAGCATCCGATGGTGGCGGTGTGGGAAGCAGCTATGTTTAGAGATAATGACTGTCTGTGCGGAGGTATTCCGTGTCCTCCCTGGCAGTGCCTCCGTTAACTGGAAGCACAGGGGCCTCACTGCTGTCTGCACACTCAGCCTTGTCATGGCCAGGGAGCAGCAAAGGACACTGAAGGTGTCTGGAGGGAGAAACCGGCCACTGTCAGGGACTGTGTTCCTCAGAGCCGTTGCTGTGGACTTATCATGTGACTGACTCCCTGGCATGGACTCTGGCTACAGTCATTCAGTCCACAGGCTGACTAAGGCATCCTGGGGACACATACTGGCCACACATTCTGTGGCTCACTCTAGTGCAGGGAGATCACACAGACACAACTACACCCACAGATATACACTCAGATCACACGGACACATCCACACCATAGGTGCACACTCAGATCACACAGACATACACAGACACACTCACACACCCACAGGTGCACACTCAGATTACACAGACACACCCACACCCACAGGTGCACACTCAGATCACACAGACATACACAGACACACAATAGACACACATATACACACATAGCTGCATACTCAGCCACAGCAGGAGAAAATGCCCATGGGAAATAAGGCTGAGAAAAGGGGCCCCAGGGCTTCCTGACCCTGGTGTGGCCTGATGCCATAATCTTACACAGGGCTCATTTCTGCCAAGGCAAGGGTTGTGCAAAGTCCTGGGTAAGGGGTGTGGGAATCACACAGGCAGCTGGGGAGGAGCATTTTTAATTTTTTAAAGAGATCTATTTGTATTTAAAAAGATTTATGTGGAGCAGTCATGGTGGTGCACACCTTTAATCTCAACACTCAGGAGGCAGAGCCAGGCCGATCTCTGTGAGTTCAAGGCCAGGGCTGTTACACAGAGAAACCCTGTCTTAAAAAGCCAAAAAAAATTGTTTATGTGTCTATGTATTTCTGTGTGTATGCAAGTGTGCATGTGTGCAGGTGTCCTTGGGGGTTGGAAGAGAGCATTGGATCCTCTGGAGCTGGAGTTATGGCGGTTGTGGGTGCTGGGAAGTGAGCTGGGGTCCTTTGTCCAGCCTGAGAAGAGCACTCTGATGCTGATGGCTCAGAGAGTGCAAAGGTCCTGAGGCAGAGGGGGGCAGCGTGGTGAATAATAGAAGGCTGCAAGGGTAGTGGAGCCAGGTGTGAAAGGAGACCTCCTTAGGAAGGCAGATGGGCAGTTTGGCAGTTTGGCCTTTAAAGGATTTACTTTCTCTCACATTTAATTAGTTAATTTTCTGTTTGGTGCACACAGGTACGTGTGTGTGTGTGTGTGTGTGTGTGTGTGTGTGTGTGTGTGTGTGTGTGTGTGTGTCTCAGTTCTGCAACAGGCTGAGGCTCCTTTGCACCGGAGAATGGCTAGGTTGGCAGGTAGGAGACAGATGCGGAGCTCCTTGGCCCATGAAAGGGCAGAGGGGACCAGAGGGGAGAGAAGGAAATGGAGATGAGACAGAGAGACAGAACCAGAAGGCAGAATGCAGGAGCAGCCTGGGTGGACAGAGCTGGAGGTGAAAAGTTAAGATGCTTTTCACGTGTGCAGGAACCAAGGATGTCCAATTGTGGAGCCTTTCGGTTCTGGCAGGTGTGTCTCATGCTGTCTGAACACAGGTTCCCCCTCTTCTCAGCTACATGCTGGCTCTGGGTCCCTGGACCAGGCTCCAAGTATCATCCCACAGCAGATAGGCCCCTTAGGTGCAGGAGATTGCAGGAGGTGGCTAAGTGGATTACAGGGACCCATGTGGCATCAGGGAGGCTGATGTGTGCTCTGGCCCATAGAAGACATAGGGCTTGAAGTAGGGGTCCGAGAGAAGGGGAGGCAGGAGTGGGGTTGGTCTGTTGGGTGCTGAGCCAACTGTAGACCATCCCTGGCTATGCAGAGTCGCCCACCCCAGATGTCTCTGTGTTTCTTATTTTTTTCTTCTTTCTCTTTCCTCTGCCTTTTCTTTTCCGGTATCTCTCTTCTCTCTGCCTCATTTTCTCTCTCTGGTGTCTGTCTACCTCTCTTTCTATCCACTCCCCCGTCTCTTTCTCTTTCTGTCCTCCCTCCCCTTCTCTCTCCTGTGTCTGCATTCCTTATTCTCCACCTCTCTGCCCACTTTGCTCTTTCTGGCACCCAGGCCTCACGCGTGCTAGGCAAAGCTCCCCATTCAGCCTCCCTCTGCAGACCATTTTGCCAGGTCTTCCAGACAGACAAATGCTTGGCTGGAAGCCCTGAGGCCCATGCCACTGTGGGGTTTTGCCCTTCAGAGGTTTTTGCCCCCAACTAGTGTGCAGACTATTATCACATTCAGTCCAAGAATCTGGAAAGATCCCCTCTTTCACCTACTTCCATGAGTCAGCAGTCTCTAGCTCACACACACTGACCCTAGGGACTCACTCTGGCTGTCCAATGTAGGGAGTCCTGGCCTCTTTTGCCTTGTGGCTTTGAGTCACACCAATGTGAGACACAAGATATCAGCTGACCTCTAGAGGGGCTGGATACTGATATCAGCTATGTGGGTGCCCCCTGTGCCTCCATGATGGATCCCAGTAGACTGTGGACTCAGAGTCTGGGGACATTCCTGGCTGGCAACACCCTGCACTGTTGTACTGGGATGTGCCTGTTGGGCTCTGTGGCAAGAGACCTGGGAGCCTCTCATGCCTCTCCCCTCAGCTGGCTTGAATCTGTACTTTCTCACTATGACGACATAACTGTGTTCAGTCTATTTTGCTGGACTCTGGGTACTTCCGGCCAGGCTGACTCTGATGGTGGGCCTGGGTCCCCTCAGACTGCTGCAGGGTCAGTTGCCTTGACTTTCTGGGCTCTGTGAATTAGTGTAGCAAATTAATTGAGCTGAAGGAAGGAGGCATAAGAACCCTAATTTGTAGCTTGCTGATTGGAAGCTGAGGGGACACTGACTTGTGGCTGTATCTCAAGGGGGCAGTCTTTGGGACTGTACCCTTGACCTGTGTGCTCCAACTCAGAACTGGACAGGACTGGAGCAGAGCTGCTTAAAGGTTTTTCTCTCATGACCCCCAGTGTCTGAGAAAATTTACACGACCCTGGGTATACAGGGCTATAAAATTGGTGTACAAATCAGACAATTTGCTGATAATAAATCATAAAGGACTATATTTTAAAACAGTTTTTGATGGGGTGCATTGGGGAGATGGCTCAATGGTTAAGAGCATGTACTGCTTTTCCAGAGGACTTGAGTTCAGTTTCTGGCACACACATCTGGCAGCTCACTACCTGTAATTCCAGAGATCTGTTTTTGTTTTTGTTTCTTTTTTTTCTGTTCTTCAGGCTCTGCACTCACGTGTATATACTGGTGAACACAATAAAAAAAAACAACAATTTTTCAGTATACATTTTTTTTTTTTACCATTTATTAAAGATGAAATTAAAATTGCATGCTAATGAGATGCATGTGTGTGCTGTAGTGGGAAGTTTCTCTGGTCCTGCCTGGCCCCGTGGTCCAGAAAATCTTTCCCACCCTTGGTTCCACAGCCACTTATAAAATAATCACTCAGAGGCTTTTATCACTTACAAACTGTATGGTCTATGGCTTCAGCTTCTTGCTGGCTAGCTCTTTCACCTTAAATTAACCCATTCCTATTCATCTATATGTTGCCACGTGGCCATGGCCTTACCAGTCTGTTGGCATCTTTTTCTCCTTTTGAGGCAGGTTGGCATCTCTCCTGACTCCACCATTCTTCTTTCTGTATCTCTGCTTGGATTTCGCCCCTGACTATAAGCTTTCTTGCCATAGGCCAAAACAACCTTATTTATTATCCAGTGGGAGCCACACATGTTCATAGCATACAGAAAGACATCCCACAGCAGTGTGCTTACTTTATTTTCACATGAAGAATTAACTCTAGCTGAATGGAAGGCATCTTCAGTGTTTTTCATAGTTGATCAATATTTTGATTTTAGAATCATCAATACAGAGAATGCCTTTTTGCATAAATACACAGCATAGAATGGCGGAAGTATGCTTAGGGGCATGTCAGAAATTGTTGCAATTTCAGTTCAGTACTAAGTCAAAATTCAAGATTTTTTTGAATGTGTAACTCAAATCAGCAACACACACAGCAACTTTTAACGTCTCAAACATCGTGCAGTCCAAAGATCTATTTTGACACATGCCTAGGAAGGATGGGACAGGTTGCTTTGTTCTCTGTAATTAAGACATTATGTTTCTATAAGAATAGAAAACCGTGCGTGTCCAGTAAGAACCCCGATTTTGTAGCATACAGTCGTCATTTATCTGAGCCCAGGTATTTTGAACTGTGTTTATTGGCATGGCATGGTGGTGTGTCCTCATTCAGAACAGAGGCCACAATGAAGTCAGAAGACGCAGCACTGGTCAGCACTGCAGGGACACCTCAGACCCATCAACACGTCTGGTTTTAATTAATTTTTGGTTCAGAAATCTTTACTGTTAGCAGTTTTTGGTGGCCTCTGGCTTCAGTTACATAACCACACGTGGTCATGACCCATAGTAATGTCACAATCTATGCGTCACCCTCAAGTGCTGGGATGACTGGCATGCAGCACCGTGCCTGACTAGTGTATTTGAAAACGCCTGTCTCTTTTGTTAGAAATGTGTCGCTTAAAGTCACATTTAATATGAATGAATACCTGGGGATGTTTCCATGTCTATTGCCATTGTTAACTTCTAATTAAATTCCATGTGGCCAGTAAACATATTCAGTAAATTCCAGTCCCAGGGGATCTGATGCTTCATGGGCACTGCATAGCACATGGTACACAGACATACATGCAGACAAAATGCCCATACATATAAAATAAAATGGAAAAAAGAGGATTTAGTCATTGTCTCAGTCAGTGTTCTATGGCTGTGAAGAGACAGGTGACCATGACAGCTCTTATAAAGGAAAGCATTTAATTGGGGCTGGCTTATAGTTCAGAGGTTTAGTCCATTATCACAGCTGGGAACATGATGGCACGCAGGCAGACATGGTGCTGGAGAGAGGCTGAGAGTTTTATATCTGGATCACAGAGGAAGTCACTGGGCTTGTCTTGGGCTTTTGAAATCCCAAAGCCCACCCTCAGTGGCACACTTCCTCCAAGACCACACCCCCTCCAACAAGGTCACCCCCACCCCAACAAGTCCACACCCACTGCAACAAGAACCCATTCACTCCAACAAGACCACACCCACTCCAACAAGGCCACACCCACTCCAACGAGACCACACCCACTCCAACGAGGCCACACCCACTCCAACGAGGCCACACCCACTCCAACGAGGCCACACCTCCTAATCCTTACAAACTGTTGACTAAGCATTCAAATACTTGAGCCTATGGGGGCCATTCTCTTTCAAACCACCACAGTCACACTGATCTCTTTTTTTTAAAATTTTTTTCAGTCTCTATTGTGTGGTATTATGTTCCCAAAAATATTGTGCAGGCTAATAAACTTATCTGAGGTCAGAGAACAGGACAGCCACAATATTAAACATGAGTATAGGCAGTGGTAGCACACACCTTTAATACTAGCATTCCAGAGACAGAAATACCTCTGGATCTCTGAGTTTAAGGCCACATTGGAAACAGCCAGGCATGGTGACTCGCCTTTAATCCCAGAAATCCAGCCTTTAATCCCAGGGAGTGACGGCAGAAAGTAGAAAGATATATAAGGCATGAAGACCAGAAACTAGAAGAATTTGGCTGGTTTAGCATTTGGCTGGTTAAAATTTTAGGCTTTGGAGCAGCACAGTTCAGCTGAGATTCATTTGGATGGGGACTCAGAAGTTTGCAGTCTGAGGAAACAAGACCAGCTGAGGAACTGGTGAGGTGAGGAAGCTGTGGCTTGTTCTGCTGTCTCTGATCTTCCAGCATTCACCCCAATAACTGGCCTCAGGTTTGATTTTATTAATAAGACTTTTAAAATTCATGCTATACTATTGGACTGATGTCTGCTGTAATCTTTACTCTTTTGTCAATTTTGAGCTTAGTTTATTTTTGTAGTTCTTTTAGGCATAAAATAAGGTTATTTATTTGAAATGTTTCTTTAAAAACCTATCAGAAAGCCCGGTAGAGGTGGTGCACGCCTTTAATCCCAACATGCGGGGAGGCAGAGCCACGTGGATCTCTGTGAGTTTGAGGCCAGCCTGGTCTACCGAGCAATATCTAGGACAGGCTCTAAAGCTACACAGAGAAACCCTGTCTCGAAAAAACAAAAGCAAAAGCAAACAAACAAACAAAAGGAAAAAAGCTAACAGATTCTTTTAAAAAATTTTCTTGTGTTGGTGTGGTGTGTTCTATGCACGCGTGCGTGCGTGCGTGCGTGCGTGCGTGTGTGTGTGTGTGTGTGTGTGTGTGTGTGTGTGTGTTTGCACTCGCACACATATCACAGCACATGTGGAGGTCAGGTGACTTTGTGGTTCTCTCCTTCCTCCCTTCACAACAGTTCTGAGGATTGAACCCAGTTGGCAGGCTTGTGCGGCCAGTGTCTCCCCTTGGAGCTATCTTGCCAGCCCGTTTCTGTTTAAAGTCATTCTTGCTGTGACCTCCCTCCTGGTACTGTTTGCTGTGACAGTAAGCTTTGCTCTGCTGTCAATGTTTTCATCTGTCTTGGGATACTTAAACATTCCATTTCAGCTCCTCTGTGGCCCAATGGCTGTTTAATTTCAAGGCATTTTCTCTATTGTTACTGCTGTTGCTCTCCAGCTGAGCCCAGTGTGGTTAGAAAACAGCTCAGATGACTCTGCTCTTGCCTCTGTGGAGATGTCTTTAATGACCCCGCATGTCATCATCATGGGGTCTATGTCTGTGGAAAGAATGTGTTTTCTGTTGTTGAGTGGGAAGTTTGTCTGCTCATCCATGTGGCTCTGCTGTGCCCCCACAGGCCTTCTGGATGAGAGGGTCATGGCAGAGCAGGGTACTGACATCTATCACTACCACACTTCCATCTATCTCTCCCTTCAGACCTGGCAGCATTTACTTTATGTTTGGACACTTTTATGTTGGGTGTGTGAATATTCACAATTATTTTCATGTTCAATTCACTTAAAAATTCTTGTATAATATTAGCGGGACCAGCCTTAATATTATACATCCCAGGGGCTCAGGAGAGAGAACTACTAATGGCGAGGACTATTTTTGGGAAATAGAATCTCAGCACACTGAGCTCTATTGCCCACTTGCTTTAATTCCTCTGGCATAACATCCTATATACACAGATTTAGTTTTCTCATGCCTAGCTCCTTTCTTGCCTGATTTCTCTCTATACTTATCTATTGCTCCCTCTAAGTTCTATCTTAATTCTCTCATCTTGATTCTGCCTCACCTAGGGCCTTTTCAGCTTGTTCTTACCCAGCTAGGACTTTCCCATCTGACTCTTCTTCATCTTCCATCTTGTTCCTCTAGTACTCTCTTCTAGTCCTTCAATCTAGTCTTCCCCATCTCAGTTTGTTCCTCTCAAGTTCTTACCCATCTAGTTCTTCCATTCTCTTTTCTCTTCTCCGTCCTCCACGCTCTACCTAAGTCTCCCTGGAATCCAGTTATATCAAGCCCCTGGTAGAGCAAGGTGGTCACCAGGCTTGAATCCCCCCCCCCATCCCCGCTGTGCAGTGACCACCAGGCTTTCTTTAACCATCCAAAATGGGAGTGGTAAAAGAGAAGGTCAACTGAGTGCTAATGACCAGTTAGCATATCACTGTTAGTCCTTGAAAGTGGCTAAGGGAGATATCTGATTCCAGAGATAGCCTTTCCTGAGGCTGTTCTCCAAATACCTGGAATGTGTATGTCCAGAGAGTGATCAGTCCACACTGTTAGCCCTTCTTAGTGAAAAGTCAATTGGGGAAACTATGAAGGCACACATGACTTTCATAACAGAAGACAGCTGATATATAACAAGCCAAATAATACCAAAAACTCCTTGGAATTTGGCTTCCTCTGGAGGAATTCCCTGATCCCTCCAGGTAGTGACTTTGCCATAACCAGCTAAATTCTTATGATATATTCCTGTGGCCTGCAGCAAAAAAATATAATTAATGGTCTTCATTATCTCTGGTGGAGTTGTGATGCCACAGCTGATCTTGTTTAGTGTAAACCACAGCTGCCTCCATTCCCTTCCACTTGCATGGGATGTCTTTTCCCTTTCCTTCACTTTCAGCTTCTGTGTGTTTAATGATGAGTTTCTTGTAGACAGTGTATTGTTGGGCCATTTTTTTTGTTATTTTTGCTGTTGTTGTTGGTAGTAGAGTGTGTGTGTGTGTGTGTGTGTGTGTGTGTGTGTGTGTGTGTGGTGGTCAAAGGTCAATGTCAGATATCATCTTAAATATTTTCTTCTCTTTCTTTCTTTCTCTCTCTCTCTCTCTTTCTTCCTTCCTTTCTTTCTTATCTATTTATTTTTTGGTTTCTTGAGACAGGGTTTCTCTGTGTAACAGCCCTGGCTGTCCTGGAACTCACTCTGTAGACCAGGTTGTCTTCGAACTCAGAGAGATCCACTTGCCTCTGCCTCCTAAGTGCTGGGATTAAAGGCATGTGCCACCACCGCCTAGCTTTTTAAAATTTATTTTATTTTTTATTTTTTTCTTCACTTTATTTTTTGAAAGAGATCTCTCACTGAATCTGGAACTCACTAATTAGTTAAATTACCTGCTCAGCAATTCCTGCCTCCACCTCCCAGTGCTGGAATTACAGGCACACAAGGCCATACCTGGTTTTTTACACTGGGGATCTGAAGTCAGGTCCTCATTGAGTGATTTCCCCAGTCCCTGGACCTTGAGCCACCCTGTCCTTTGTTTGGGGAATTTAATCTGTTCACTTCTAACGTGACTCTCTCTACAGAGGTGACATAGTTGCCACTTTATCCTTTTCTGACCCTCTCAGTTCTTTGTTCTTTGGCTCATTCCTCACTGTCTTCTTCTGAGTTCTGAGGATTTACTCTATGTCAGGATACTCTCAGAGTTTATTCCTTTATCTTTTTCTCTGTCTACTGTAGTATTTCCTTGGTGTTTAGTAAGTGTTGTCTAAAATGTCATATAACATTTTAGGCTGATAATAAGCCAATACAGTAAATATTAAGACTTTCTATGCTTCTACTTCTATTATTTAAACTATTCCTTTTTCCCCGTGATTTTTCAATAAGGGTTTCTCTGGGTAGCTCTGGCTGTCCTGGAACTTGCTCAGTAGATGAGGCTGGCCTCAAACTCAGAGGTCTGCCTGCCTCTGCCTCCTGAGTACTGGGATTAAAAGGTGGCCTTAAAACTATTCTTAGTAAAATTCTCCATATGAACAAGGCATTTGCTTGTGATAAAAACATTAAACAACAGAGAAAGTTAAAAATATGGACCAAGAACATTCTGGCTTCTGCCTCTCTCAGCTCCTCAACCCCAAAATCTATCTGCAAAATTTTTATAAATTTTCTCAGAACTTTCCACACACACAAAACTACGTATATGTAAGTAGATGCACACCTGTAGGCATATTTCCTCTCTCTGCCTAATTGGGATTTTATATGTGCTAGTCCAGAACTTTCTTTTTGTTTACAATATATCTTGGACAGAGTGTTCTACCAGAACATGCAGTGCACTATCTACCTGTTTAGAGCAGTAAACAGACAATCCCATCATGCATTGCAGCTTTTCTCCTGGCTGCTGCTTTCGTAATAGGAAAGTGTTACGTTTCCAGGTCTGCCCACCTCTTGGCCTTCTAGTGAGGTCAGTGGGAGAGATGTACAGAAGTAGAATTATCAGGTCAAAAACCATGAATTTAAAAGTCGAGAGGCCACCAAATGTCCCTCCTTCAAAAATACTTACCAATGTGCAGTCAGTCTGCTGTTTATCAGTGTCTTTTACTGAGATATTAAGGTTTTTTAAAATTTAATTAATTTATTTATTACATCTTTGTGTAGGGGTACATGCATCCCACATATGTGTGGCAGCCAGAGTACAACTCGAGGGAATCACTTCTCTTCTTCCACTAAGTGGGTCCTGGGGATTGAACTCAGGTTGTCAGGCTTGGCAGCAGGCTCCCCTACCTGCTGAGCTGTCATGCTGGTTCCTTTACTTAGGTTTACCCTGTATGGAATAGTGGTAAATATTTTACCAGTTTAGTACTTAATCACTGAGTGCTGCCACCTGCCAGGTTCCTTGGAGTGACCTGAGACATCTCTGCCTGTGTGTCATGGTCACTCATGTCTCTGTATCAAACGACTGCTTTTCTTTTCTCTTCTCTTCTCTTCTTTTCTTTTCTTTTCTTTCTTTCTTTCTTTCTTTCTTTCTTTCTTTCTTTTTTTTTTTTTTTTTTGTCTCTCGAGACAGGGTTTCTGTGTAGCTTTGCACCTGTCCTGGAGCTTGCTCTGTAGCCCAGGCTGTCCTAGAGCTTGCTCTGTAGCCCAGGCTGGCAAACGGCCACTTTTCTGTTGATTGTCTTTTATGTGGCAATTTACCGGGACTTTTAGTTTATGGAGGAAATGAACTTAGCTCTACATGATGTGTTCTCTCTCATCTGTATTTCTACTTTGTCTACAGCTTATATTTCCCTATATAGAAGTGTTGGTGTTTTAGTTAGAATTCTTTGGGTTTTTTTTCTCTTTTTTTTTGGAACCTTTAAAACTACTCAGGTTATTGTCAGGTGAGGGTGCCATCCCCTGGCCTCTGGGAGTGTTGCTTTGCATCTAGGCAATAGTCAGGGCAGAATGACTTGTGTGTGCCTTGCTGGGGAAGTCCCCAGGTACAAGACCTCTGAGCTCACTGCCTTCTCAGCAGCTGATGGAGCCTCCAGGGACAGACAGTAAGGTTGCCACATGAGTCCGAAAGCAATTGCCCCCTCATGCTGGGGTCTGATATTCAGGCTGAGGGTTGGTGACACCAGGAAATCCCTTCTTCAGCCTCTACCCATTGTCAAAGCCTCTGAGCTCTGGGCCTGGCTCACCAGTGCCGTGAGCTAAGGCCTGGGTTATAGTAGTAGGTATCTTTAGAGCCTGAGATCCCAGAGTGCTTACCCAGGTCAATGCCAATGTATCACAGAGGAGACAGCAGTTCAGAGCTAGTGGCAGAGCAGGCCCAGGTCTTCCTGTGCCCCACCGACCCTCTCAGAACCCTCAGCTTTTCTTTGGCTTGGGTCAGTTGTCCTGAAGTCTCCCTGTAGATGGTCATGTCCCTGCCTCTGTGTTGCCATAGCAATCATACACTGGCTCTCTGCAAGGAGCTCCACAAACTGCCACTGATGGGCTGCAGGGACCCCTTGGCCGCTCTGAGGATGAAGCAGCTTCAATGCTGCATCCTATCCATGGTCCACAGCCCATTTTGGATGTGCATCTGAGACTGGTTTTAGAACAGCAGAACTGAAGGCTTTTGGGTCTTCTGTGATGGTAAGGGGTAAAGGAGAGCTCTTCTTTCCTGCTCAGCAGAGGTTCTGGGTAAGGAGATCAAGGCTGAGTCAGGCAGATGTGTGTGGAATTTTCCCCACCTCCTCCTCCTGAACAGGAAGGGGACACACAGGGCACAGATGTGGTTATATATTCGGGTTCCAGAATGTCCCACATGTCCCTCCTCCAGGCAGGATGCTCAAAGCCAGGCATGAGACCAGCTGGGCAATGAAGGGATGAGACACCCAAGGCTATTGAGGAACAGGTTCAGAACCATGGACAGAAGCCGGCTGCCAGTGGCATGATTATCTAATCGAACAGGAAGTGAGTGGGAGGAACAGTTGGGAAGGAAGCAGCAAGCTTCAGACTGTCCTTCAGAGAGCCGGCACCCTGGGTTACAGGCTCTAGGAAACTTCTGTGTGTTGGGGAGGGTGGGGGTGACGGGAGGAGTCAGAGCAGATGCCCCATGACACCTGCTGTCCTACTTAAAGTTATCATTGCTGTAATGAAGCACTATAACCAAACAACATAGGGGAGGAAACGGTTTGTTTGGCTTACACTTCCACATCATTGTTCATCATTAAAGGGAGTCAGGACAGGAACTTAAACAGGGCAGAAACCTGGAGGCAGGAGCTGATGCAGAGGCTGTGGAGGTGTGCTGCTTACTGACTTGTTTCCTCTGGCTTGCTCAGCCTGCTTTCTTAGAGAACCCAGCACTGCATGGTGCTGCGGCCATGTGGTGTTGACCACCAGCCCAGGAATGACACTATCCACAATGGGCTGGGCCCTCCCCTATCAGTCACTAATTAAGAAAATGCCCTACAGGCTTACCTATGGCCTGATCTTGTAGAGGTTTTTTTTAAAAATCAAGGTTCTTGCCTCTCAGATGACTTTAGCTTGTGTCAAGGTAACATAAAACTATCCAGCACATCTGTGATTCCTCAAGGGGGGAGAGCTCTGTGGTCCAGCTTCTCAACCTCATCAAAGAAATAAGGCATGGGCTCATCTGTAGGCCTGGAGTCCACCTGACACCATTGCTTTGGCAGTGGAAGCCACATCTGTATGATCTAGCGTCCAGGTTGATGGTCTCTAGAAGTGTGTCTGAAATACTTCTGTAGGGTCTGTGAGGTCAGGCACCCATGGTTGGTACTGTGGCCATGCTCTGGGCTCTCACAGGCCACACTAAGGCCAGGTTGGCTGCACTAGGCTGCACTGTAGGTTCTATATGTGAGCATGTGATGGGAAAGGTGCGGTCTGCATTGCTGTGGAGGTTGGCTGGGATGTTACAAGCCTGGATATCTCCATCCCTGCCCCACACTACAGAGAGAGTTTGTGTGTGAAAGGAAATCCAGGGGGGTGTGTAAGAGGGAAGAGGCAGGGGGTAGTGAGAGTGAGCAAAACAGAGAGCCAACAAGAGAGAAAGAGAGGGGGGACAGGAGGGAGAGAGAGAGAGAGAGAGAGAGAGAGAGAGAGAGAGAGAGAGAGAGAGAGAGAGACTAAACTTGTCTAGGCACCTTCGAATTCTCTGTAAAGTGAGTTCATGTCGCTTGTTCTTGAATATTCTGCAGCCTGACACACACCTAGCTTTCCTTGATCAGTTCCCACTGGGAAATTATCCTTTCTTCTCATCAGGAAGTGAGTAGTGTTCAACTTCCCATCCTGTTCTTGACCCTTCGTGAGCAACCCGAAGAGCTACACCAACACATTACCTTGGGGATGCGATGGAATCTTCATTTCTCTACTCGTTTCTCCCTGAGGCCTGGGTTTGTGCACACTTATGCATCCCCAGGAATTACATTGGTAATTCCTGATCCTTCCATTTAGTCAGGCAGCATGTCTATCAGTGTCCCTGTCGATCAGAGAGCAGTAACTAACAAAAGCAGAGGCCACCAACACCAGGTCTGTGACTTTCTGTTTCATGTTTAGGCTCTAGCCTGCAGCCAGATCTAGCTTGCTTCCCAACTCCCAGCATCTTTTTGGCAGTCCAGGAACAGCACACCCTCCATTGTCTACAGTCTCCTTCCTGCAGTTTGCAGGTGCCTACTAGCTGTGAACCTGGATGGTAGAAAACCCTTTACAATGAATCAAGGCTGCTCATGCTTTCAAAGATTAAATTCTATTCAGAATATTAAGTAGTTTCCCCTTCAATGATCCCAGTAAATTTAATTAGCTCTTGTTCTCCCAATAGAGTTGTTTCTTGGTTTCTGAAATGCTGTATTCATGAGGAAGGAGGCTCGTAGCCCTGTAGTGTTCAAGGCTAGACCATCTTCTTTACAGCTTCCCAGTTGTAGACACCCCAGCTCATCAGCTATTGGGATGCCTGGGGTCCTGGTGGGAGGGGGCTGGGCACAGAGGTCTGCTTTCTTGAGAAGGTTGGACAGCACCAGGGGTCTGCCACATCTGTCAGAGTTTCATGCAAGGAGCAGTTTATACCTGGTACTCCCAAGACCTCAAAGGGCTGGCATTCTTCCCACAGTAGGAGCAGAACATGGGGGGTCACCTGCCTTGTACTGTCCCTTGAGTCATAAAAATACATCCCTATTGATCAGGCTGTTTTCCACCTGAGTTGGCTCCATGACTTGGTGTATTATCCTGTGATGAGCAAGTGTTTCTTGAGGAGGTTCCAGATGGCAGGGCTGGGTCCAGACCCCTGGTACCTGCTGAGAAGCTGCTTTATTGACAATGGGGCAATGAGAGGCCCATGTCCCAGAAAGCAGTGGGCAGGGCCTCCCACCCCGTGGTCAGCCTTGGCTCCTCTTGGCTTGCTCCAAGCAGGGTGCTGAGGATGGGGGCCAGCTGCTCCAGTCCGCATCTCTGAAGAACAGGTGGGTTCACTACTGTTGTACTGTGTGTCTGGAGCCTGATTCTACCCATAAGCTCTGGGCTGGATCCTCCAGACGCCTCCAGAGTCAGTCCCTCAAGCCAAACACAGGGGAATAGTTGGCCCTCTGCTTGGCTGTCTCTTTAGTGCTCACATCTTGTTTTGCCCCAGTGCTCACAGTTCGTAACTGCAAATCTTCCATCCCTGAAGCATGAATCTAATTAATCATATCAATTAAAAAACCAGGAGTCAGATATCGGAGTAAAACCTGAAAGGTGAGAGAAGCAGGAGAGCAGCCACAGTCTCTTTCCTCTTCCATTCGTCCAGTTCTAAAGGGCTAAGAGCCTGTCTCTGCCTTATCACTTCTGTTCCTCTCTGTACAGACCTCCAGACCACTATGGTCAACTAGTGGCTAGCTCCGCCTCTGACTCCAAGCAGCTTTATTTGTCAGAACACAAAGTATCACACATCATTTCCCCTCTTTTGTCTAAATAAAAAGCGAATATTTTTAACTAACACAGAGAAACCATATATAATACATACAATAACTTTATACAAGTATACACAGGCAATAATTACATTAACAATGTCTAGTCCATTAGCACTTGACAAATTCAGAGAAAATACTCCTTTATTTATCCTATCTTGGTGAGTCCAAAGTGTTGTACCTAAATCATTTTCTATCCTAACTTGCTTTATCAACCCCAAACTTTCTTTTCATGTCTCTCAACCTTACACACTTTACATCTCTTTTGTGAGTGTCTTTTCTGAATTTGTTAACAAGGAAAACTGTAACTATAACTATCTAGTTTTCAATTCCATCAGAGACCTGAGAAGGGTATAATACTACCTGAGTAAACAGGAAGTGCAGAGCAAGCAGCTTCCAAAACTAAGAAATGACAGAGACAGCTGGCTGCCTGGACAGTACCCAAGGTTCCTCTGCAACGTTGGGGCATCCATCTTTAGCCTACAGGCCTAGCATGTCTGACAGACTTCTCTGTGAAGCAGGGTTTTGAAGGACTGTCTCACCTTGTCTTGGCAAAGTTTGGCAGTCCTTTCTTTTGTGCCCCCTTGTCCATCTGGACAGCATGCTGTCAGCAGTTGAGGCGAGGGCAGTTTTCTGCCCAATGGCTGACTTCTGCCACACTTTTCTCCCTCCCTGCCTGCCTTTCTTTCCCTTTTTAAAACTTTGAAAAGATTTACTTATTGTTTTTTTTTAATTTTTACAAGTGTGAGTGCTTTGATTGCAGCCTGGTGCCCATGGAGTTTAGAAGAAGATGGTTAAGAACCACCATATGGGTGCTGGGAACCGAACCCACATCCTCTGTAAGAGTGGCCAGTGCTCTTAATTGTGCATCCATTTCTGCAGCCCCCCTTCTTTTTCTTTTAAGACAGGGTTTCATGTACCCCAAGCTGGCCTCAGACCTGCTGGTGGCAGATGACTTTGAACTTCTGATCCTCTTGCCTCCACTTCCCAGGTGCTGGGATTATAGGTGTTCACCTCCATGCCCAGCTTATAATTATAATTATTCTAACAGGGGTTGTTTATCTTTTGAATTCTATGCTTTCTTTCTCACACCCCCTCCAGGGTCTAATTAACCCAGTCTGTCTTTGAACTCACTATGTAGCCAAGGATGACCTCGAGCTGATCCTCCTGCCTCCAGCCTGCAGTTGCTGGGATTACAAGAATGCACCATCACCCCAATTTAGGCTATGCTGTGGACTGAACTCAGAACTTCATACATGCTAGGTGAGCACTCTGCCGACTGAGTCACATTCCCAGCCCCTAATGTGTTTCTTAAGAGGTCTGTGGTACATTCTGTGATCTGATGACACTTGAGTTCCTTCCTGCTCTGGGTCTCATCTGGGGTTGGGAGTCATCTGGGGAGGTTCCATTGTCCTGATGTCAGAGTCCCACCTTAAAGGGCCCACAGTCCTCAGAGTCTTTACTGTGGGCCATGGCCTGGACATCCAGAGTTTGAACTCTCTCAGGCCATCTACATGAAGGAGCAGCTGGTATAGGTGTGAGCCAGACTCCTGCTCCGGAACCCTGTGGCCCTTGTCTCTGTGACTAAAATGCTGTGTGGAGGAGGAAAAGCTATCTAGGCTCACAGTTTCTGCTGGTGCAGTGTGTCCTGGTGGAGAAGGCATGGGGCAGTTCAGCCCATGGTAGGGAGAGCAGAGGTGTGCAGGCTGCTCACCCAGGGAGCCAAGAAAATCAGGCTGCATTTGGGAGAGTGTGTCCTTCAAAGGCTGGCCCTGCTTCCCCCAGGTGAGCTCCACCCCCTAAAGGCTCCTTAGCCTTCAAAACATTGCCACCATCTGGAAATGAGTGCTCTAGGTGGGGGTCTACAGGAACATTTCAGAATCAAGACTTTGACGGCCCCGTTTGGTCCCCACTGGCTGCACTGTTAGGAAATTGTTGCCTCTATCTATGTGTGTGTCTGGGGAAGGGGACTCTCATCCTCCTTCATACTCTTTACTCTGTAGAAGCCTACCCCAGTGTGATCAAGTCCTCTGAGTCCTGGTTATTTAGCATCTCAGAGCCTCAGTGTCCTTTCTGTTGGCCAGGAGCTATAAGGCTGACCCCATAACATGAACAATATTTGCGGTCCTATGAACCATGGCCTTTAAAAACACTTGCCTGGGGCAGGGGCTGGGGAGATGTCTCAGTTGGTAAAGTGCTTGTCACACAACTGTGAGCCTGAGCAGTGCCCATGGAAGCTGGGTATGGCTGTGTGCCTGCAATCCCAGTGCCGAGGAGGAGGAGACAACCGCCCAGCCACTCTAGTCAAATAGGTAAGCTCCAGTCTGAGTGGGAGACCCTGTCTCAAAAGCTAAGGGGGAGGCCTGGAGAGACAGCTCATCAACTGAAGTGCTTCCTGTTCTTCCAGATGACCTGAGTTCAGTTCCCAGCACCCACATAGGGCTGCTCACAACTGCCTGTATGCCTGTTAACTGTGGTCACCTGCACTCAAGGACACACACACACACACACACACACACACACACACACACACACACACTGATGATAGAGCTTCTAAAACATGAGTTTGAATTATGATCAGCCCTGGAGGGTGTCTTCATAGAAGAGCCTCGTTGGAAGTTGAGAAATGTCCTTACAGCTGTCTTTCCTGCCATGCTGTGTGTGGAGACCAGCAGAGTCATTTCCAGCCAAACCCTGGAAGGCATTCTTGAGATGGGCATGGGCAATGTGCAAGGAGTGTCCTCCTCTCTCCTCCAGGCTGAACAACACCACCTCTTTCAGAGCACAATTTTGAGCAAAAGACAGTGGTGTGTGTGCGTAGTCAGGACTGGACCAAGGGGCTACAGGGGCTGTGGGAGGGGCTGGACCCCGCTCCAGTGCCCTCTCCTTTGAAGGTGTGAAACATGTCCAGGAGCATCCCAGAACCTTCCAGGTGGTCCTTGTCCATACGAGGGCAGGCTCCTATCCTTCCTTCCCTTACAGGGAAACAAACTGACTCTAATGTTTCTAATCACATTTGAAAAAAACATACTTTGTAGGCTTGTCCTGATTATAAATGCAATTCAGATCCAATCGAGTCAATTTAGAATATGCAATCAAATTAAAAACACACACACAAAGTCACCTGTTGTCCAAATTTGCAGAGAAAGTGGCTACGGGCCTCAGAACTGCCCTTCCACCCTGCTGTTCCTCCTTCCAGCCCCCTCCTTGTGGCTTATAAACACTTCCCAGTGCCCTCCAATATCTCTGATGATAGGATTTTTAATGAGCGTGCCAACTGTTTACCAAGCACCCTGGAGTTGGACATTGGGTTTGTTTTCCATCTTTTGATGTCAGCCACGATGCCAAGGATATGCTGGTGCATAAATCTTTCTGGGTAGATCTCCACGTTTGTTTGTGAGCTTCTCCTAGGATGAATCCTACAAGTGAAATGGCCAAGCTGAAGCTTAATTGTATGTCAAAAGCATTTGATCACCACTCCACTCTGCCCTCCAGAAAGATGAAGCTAAGTGCAGGTCCCACTGGAAAGTGTCGGGGAGGTCAGGCATACCCCCACCCCTACACCTCAGCTGTGTACACCAGCCCCCAAGTCACCAGCAGGCCCCTCAAGTAGGGCAATTGGGAGTGTTTTTATTTGGATTTGCATCGCTTTGGTGACTGGTGAGGTCCAACTGCTTTGGGTCATTTTTAAGTCTTTCTCTGTGGGTTGCCTCTTCCAGCCCTGCCTGTGATGGTGTCCTCCAACATATGTGCCCGTCTTTGGTATTTAAAGATGGAGTTGGAGGAGAAGATGGTTGTGTGAGTGTGTGGGATTGTGGACAAAAATATTGATAGAGATGTCAGGGCTCCTCTGTGGGTGGGTGGGTGGCTGGCTTCCTACATTTTGCTTGGAATGCTTGTCTTGTGGTGCGGTCACTGAGTGCTTCCCATCTGCCAGGCACTAAGCATTTATGCCCAGGGTGGCACCTACCTCCTCCCTGCCTGTAGTCCACTCCCAAAGACAGCTTGTGAGTCAGTGGAGGAGCCCCCAGGGGGCTTCTGCTTTTTCTGGGCAAAAGGAGATTTAGTTGCTCCTCTAGGCATCTAGGAATTTATCCCTATTTGCATTATCGTGACATAGGAGGGGATCAGAAGCAAAACCTGCCCAGCCACCTCCTGTTTCATTCTGGGGTCTCATGTACTGAGTGGAGACGGAAGGGTCATTTTTGAAGTCTATCAGCAGGATTGGAGATGAGGAAGATTTCAGAACAAGGCCTTAGGAATGTGGGGAGTGAATTCTCTGTGTGACTGCTTGTGTGTGTACAAGTTCCTGTGTACATGTTCGTGTGTGTGTGTGTGTGTGTGTGTGTGTGTGTGTGTGTGTGTGTGTGTGTTTTGGGTATGTGGGAGTCAGAGGTCAATACTGGGTGTTTTTGTCAATCATTCTCTACCTTATTGCTTTCTGAGACATGGTCTTACTGAGTCTCATCAATGCAGCCAGCAAGTCCCAGGGATCTGCCTGTCACTGCCATGCCTACCTTTTTCCCCCCTGGAGACAGGGTTTCTCTGTGCAACAGTCCTGTGTCCTGGAACTCACTCTGTCGACCAGGCTGGCCTCAAATTCACAGAGATCTTCTTGCTTTTGCTTCCCAAGTGCTGGGATTAAAGGCATACACCACCACTGCCCGGTCCCATGCCTAGCTTTTAATGTAGGTGCTGGGAGCACTTCACCTATTAAACTATCACTGTAGGATTATCCCTCCAGGAAGTGAATTTCTTTGGAGTGACAGTCCAAAGCAAGTGGCTGAGTTCCAGAGGGTCACAGGGATGCCAGTGTTCTCTCCTGGGTTTCCTCATCCTTAAGGTGTCTTTTCCACATTTGGTCTGAGATGGTTTTCAATTCACAAACCTCTTGGGGAGAAAATATAGGGGGGGGGGTTTCCTATCTCTTTAGCACATGACCTGAAGGCTGCAATGTCACTTCTGTACCTATTCTACTGGTCAGGATGCAGCCTCAGGAATATACCTAGCTGCCAGACCAGGTGTGATCTGGAACAGGGAGGGGCAAGCCTCATTGCCAGGGATGCTGCTGGCATTTGAGCACATCATCATTATGCATGTGCCATGGTATACCATGTAGAAATCAGAATATGGTTTGTGGGAGTCAGTTTTCTCCTATCATATGTTACCTGAGGATCAAACTCAGGTCATCAGATGTGGTGGCAGATGCCTTCACCAGTTGAGCACCATCAGGGTCTTGTTGATTTTATACCAGAGCAGTTCTGGGGCCATTGGGGAGCCATGTGTTCCTTAGCAGAAGGGACTCCAGCTCACATGGTGTATCGGCCAGGCCAGGGTGATGAAACTGCCCTTTTCCATGTTGCTAATGTGCAGAGAACACTGGACAGGAAGTATCTCTAGTTAGGATGGGGGGCTGTTAAAAGATGCTTGTGCCTGGAGGACCAGCCCAGGGAAGCTTCTTGTCCCCTTGACCTCTGGCCAAGGCCTCTCTGTGCTTCCTTCTTTCACATTCTCCCTCTGGTCTCATGCCCTTCACTCTCTTCTGACTATGGGAGATGCCAGATGCCACATGTTGCCCCAGATATAGATTGTCATCACTGTCTCTGTAACCGTAGCATATCCCTGTTCTGTTTACATAATGAGCAATTTCCCATCAATTATTCATTAGCACATCTTTCTCTGGAGCAGTCACAGATAGCAGCTCTCTACCCTCCTCATTGGCTGTGCTCCCCAACACTCAACAGCTCCCCAACCCCCCATATGTGAGAGAGAGACAGAGGCAGAGAGAGGCCTGTCATTGTTTAGTTCACTTATTAAATGCTGGGGAGATAGCTCATTAGGTAAGGTGTCTGCTAGGTAAGCATGAAGACCTGAGTTCAAGTCCCCCAAACCCTCATAAAAAGCTATATATGGTGGCTCATGCATGTAATCTCTATACTAGGAGGCAGAGACAGGAAGATTCCAGGGCACTCACTCTAGCTGAGATGAGCTGCTCCAGGTTTAGTGAGAGACATAATCTCAAAGAACAAGATAGAAGGCAGTGGAGGAAGACACCCAGAGCCAGTCTTTGGCTTCCTTACATACACACATAGGTGAGTACATTTGTGCAAACACATACACCACAGACATAAAATGAAGACATGTGTCCACATGAATATTCACAGCAGATTGATCTGAATTACCCCCCAGACCAGAAGCAACTCAAATGTGAATTGATTCCATAAATAAAACAACTGTAATACACAAACAGGTGAGCAAGTGACCTATCCACACAGTGGAATGTTATTCATCATTGAAAAGGAACAAACTTTGGAATCATACAACTGTACAGACACTTCTTTGGGATTGTGCTGAGAGAAAGAAGCCAGGAAAATCCAGAAGGTGCCCTGTTTCATGTATACAAGATTCCAGAAAATTTAAGCTTACCTGTGTTAAACATATTAGACAGGAAGCAGATTAGTGCCTGGGTATAGGGCAGAGGAAACTTCTGAGGTGTATCATAGCCAGATGGCCCCATGGCCTCAGGAGTGTGTTCGGTCCACAAAGCAGGGATTGCTTACTCAGGGGGACAATGGGTGATAGGGCCAATTGTTCTGAGTCCAGAGAGGGAATTCTGGCTCTTGGAGAGGGCAGGTGAAGGAGCTCATCACGACAGCAGGCCCTCAACAAAAGACTACTGGTGAGCTACATTTAACAGGAGCAGCTGGGCCCCCTTCCCACTCCCTGTGCTCAGAAATGTGCACAAGAAGTGAGGCAGTGAGTGCCTTCTTGGTAACAGAGTTTATGGAAAACCCTGCATTGTGGGAAACCCTGCATTGTGACTCCCCCAACCTCTACCTGCTGCAGAGGGTTGGAGCCAGGCTCAATCCACACAGGAGAGCGTGTGCAATTCTAGGAGAGCTGGCAGAGTGGGCAGGGTGGGCAGGGTGGTCCAAGGACACCTGCAGGACCGTGTGCATATATGTGGATACAGGCATGGGCACACCCGTGTGCTCGCCTGTGTCTGATCTAGCTCATGGTTCAATAGGGAGTCATGGCCACTGTTTTCCTTATCCCCCGTAACTCCAGAAAGTGATTCCTACAGAAAGGTGTGGTGATGCTTAACATCGATCAACTTGATAGAGTCTAGAATCACCCAGGAAACAAATCTCTGAGTACACCAGTGAAGGAGTATCTAGATTAGATTAGCCTCCTGGCATACTAGCAAGGGATTATTTAGATCAGGTTAACCTCCTGACATACTAGTGAGGGATTACATAGATTAATTGAGATGGAAAGACCCATCAGAGATGCGGATTGTGCTATCATGTGGGACTGAATAAGAAAGAGAAACTGAGTGGGGGACCAGCATTCATCTCTCTTTGCTTCTTGACTGTAGATGCAATGTGACCAGCAACAGAAAAATAAACTAACACAGATGCCCAGTCAGTCATCAGTGTGGAGGATGGTTTAAGCCATGGAGGCTCTTCCTACAGACAGAGCTGTTGCTAAGGTGGTGAGCATCTGTCATCAAAATCCTCCTAAGTGGTTGGATGTTCAGTGCGCGTCTTGAACTCCAGTACTTAGGTAGAGAAGCAGATCTTTGTGAGGTTGAGGCTAGCCTGGTCTACATAAAAAATTTCAGGCTAGCCAAGGCTACTTAGTGAGACTCTATCTCAAACAAAACAAAATAAAACATCCCCTTCAAAACTATAATAATAAAAATTAACAATAAACCCTAACAACAATAAAAGTGATCCTGTCTATCAAGGATGGTGCAGATCACATGGGTATCAGGGTCCACTCGTGTGAAACTCATCCGCCTCTACTATTGAAACCATGTCCTTCACTCATGGCCACACAGCACAGGCAGGTTAAAGCAATGCTGTCAATCAACAGCTTCCAGGATGATAGAAACCATGATCGAGGGAGACGACAGTGTCCCCTACAGCCTTTGAGGGAACATGGCCTTGCTGATACCTCCTCTTTATGTACATTTTTTTTCTGTTTCTGTTGTGTGTGTGTGTGTGTGTGTGTGTGTGTGTGTGTGTGTGTGTGTGCAGATGTGCATACGTACAGCTCACATGTTGTTCTAATTGGCTTCTCTGTTGCCTTGAGAAAACACTGACCAAGACTGACTTGTTGAGGAAAGCTTCTCCACATGGCTTCTGGGGTAGGGGCTCTGAATGTGAGTTCTCACACTTTTTGACAAGTGCTTTACGCACTGAGCCCTCTCCCCAGATCTTTTTCTGCTTTTGATCTTGCTAAATAGTTCAGCCTGTCCTAGAATTTGAAATCTTCCTGCCTAGGCCTCCCGAGTGCTGGAATGGCAGAGGTGTAAGCGCACGCCTGACTGATTGACCTTTCTGTGCTAAGGTACTGATTGTGTGAGACTTGCTTGTGGTGGCCGCAAGGCCCCTCCCCAGCAGTCAGGAGCTCTGGATCTTTCTCCCAGTGTTTGGCAGAACTTCAAATCAAAGGGAAAATTTCTACTGTTTTTAGGATGCTGCCCACCCCTTTAAAGTATTTGATACTTCTAGTCAATATTTTCACATCCACAAACGTTTTAATGAGATTAAGTCTTGACTGGGACTGTGGAAGAAGCGTGTGGGCTCCTTGCTTCCATCTTGCTCTTGGGAGCACAAATCCAGCCGTGGGCCCTCATTATTTTCTGGCTCCATTTTCCTGTCTGTCCCCCAGGGTCTCTTCCATTTCTCCCCCTTGTCTCTCTCCAGCCTTCCGAACCTAGCCCACATCTGCTTCCTGCTGAAAGGATTCTGGGAACCAGGAAGAGTCATTAACATCCTGACGTTTGTTTTTGCCTGCACAATTCCAAGCACCTGGGCCTCGGGAAGCAGAAATCAGGCTGATTTTCCAGTGTAGCTCCAGATGTTAGTCATCACATGGCCACCCCTCTCTTCTCCGTCATCCTCCCGAAAATCCAATTGTCCAAAGAAGGATGCACGCTTTGCCATCAGCCAGAGCCCACACCTCCTCTCTGTTCAGGACTTCTGTTTGGATCTGGCTGAGCATATCCACACAAAAGGGACAAGAGCCCTTCTTCTGTGCAACCAGCTTGTATAGACCTCCTTCCTGCAGGATTGCCTGGGGTTGCCTAGCAATCCGACACCACCCTGCCGCAGCAGACCCACGGCTCCGATGGATTTTTCCTATTTTTAATTTGTTTTCTGGGTGGGTAATATTGTATAACCATGGGCTGAGACGAAAGATATGGTGTGTGTCCCATTTGAGGAAAGTGGCCCTCAGAGACTTCAGAGGAGTGTGCAGACCCCCTGCAGGGACCCTGTCCTCTGTCCCAGGAGGCATATCCTCTGGTTTTCAAAGTTGAATGGAACCTTAAAAAACCTCCGTTCCTTCCTGTGCACTCCAAGGCCAAGGCTGCTTCCCTGCAAAGAATGAACCATACCAGGTGTGGCCTGCAGCTCTGAGCTGCCACGGTACTTCTGACATTTTTCATCCATCTGAGGGGAGACAGGACAGTTTGCCAGTGGTTCACCCTCTTGGAGAAGTTGGATGTTAGGTCTGAAAGCAGCTGGGTCCAGTGCTGGGGGCTCTTGAATAAGATATCAGATGGGAGGTTCATTTGTGGCACCCACTCACTCCCCACTCACTCCCTTCATGTGGAGCAATCCTTGGCAGCATCGGGGACTGGGTCTACATTTGTCGCTGCTGGGGAGCCTGCAGGATGCCCTTGTCTCAGCCTCTCTGTCTGCAATGCACAGAAGCTGCACAGGGAAGGATGAGTCCAGCCAGTGGCTTCTGTTCCAGTGACAGTGGGAAGTGGGTGACATCAGTGAGGAGGGGACAGCTGAGCTGGCAGGCTTTCCCTGCGGTCTGCTCAACTGGGAAGCTGGTGTGCAAGGAGAAGCAGATGGAGGAGCCCGATCCACAGCCCTGAGGGAGAAGAGCAAGGAGCGCCGTGGAGGGAAGGTTCTGCAGAGAGTGGGTAGCAAAGCCATCTGCCTTCAGGAGTCCAGTGTACCTGGAGGAGGAGGGCTCGGGCCAACCGCAGGGCAGACGGGAGTGTACTTTTGTGGGTGTGGGAGGTGGTGTGGATATGGGCCCTTTGTGAAGAGGGGCAGAACTCAGGGAGACAAGCAGTACAGTTCAGGAATGTCCTGAAGGGAGAAGAGCAGGGCCTGTCACGTCTTCAGGCTGTCTGGCCAGGGCTTCCAGAGCTGAGGAGTTGGAAGAAGAAGGACCTTGGATTGGAGGAAAGAGTTCCTGAGGAGAGCTTGGGAGGGAACAGGAAGGTAGGAAGGAGGGGAGAGAGGCTGGGGCCTCCAGGTAAAAGATGCCATTATCTGTGGTAAGGATGGAGAGCAAGGGCAGCTTCAGTGTGGGTACTGAGGCTGGGTCTTTGTTGAAATGGACAATCTTCTGCCTCACCACCTGGGGCTACAACATGATTGGGTGACCTGGTTAGTGTGCCTGACTTGTACTCAGGCTGACCTCAAACTCATGACCCTGAGCCGGATTCTCCCGCCTCAGCTTTTCTGAGTGTTGGGATTACAGGAGTGCATTGCCACACTCTGCTTTTGCTCTCACAATCCTTCAGGTCACAGTACTCCCTCTCCCTGCACCTCATTAACAACAGTCTTCACAGAGCCAGTGGGGAGACCCTGAAGACGCAAGAGCTGGCAGAGAACCCAGATGGGGTAGGGAGACACAAATGCGTTCGGGTGTGTTGGGGGGTGGTCCATTTTCAGCAGCCTTGGACTTCTCTGTTGGATGAACCAAAGCCAACCAAAGCTGCTGGGCACCATGCATTTTAGTAAACACAGCCCGGGCTGCAGGACACCTATGGGCTTAATGAAGGTTGACAAGGAAAAAAAATCCCTTTAGTTTTATTTTCATGAATATTTGTTTATTTGTTTGTTTTTCAAGACAGTTTCTCCGTGTAGTTTTGGTGCCTGTCCTGGACCTTGCTTTGTAGAGCAGGCTGGCCTCAAACTCACAGAGATCCACCTGCCTCTGTCTCCCCAGTGCTGGGATTAAAGGTGTGTGTCATTGCCACCACCGCCACCACCACCACCCAACTTTTCATGGACATTTTATTGTTGAGCATGTCAATTGGCATAGATGGGAATACAAGATGTCTCTCTCTCTCTCTCTCTCTCCCTATACACACACACACACACACACACACACACACACACACACACACACATATACATATATACACACACATATATACATATATATGTATATATGTGTATATAAATGTATGTATGTATGTATGTATGTATGTATGTATTTGTGGGGTGTGTGTGTACATGTATGCATGCAGGTACACACATGGAGTTTGTGTGTGTTGTATGTGTGTAGACCAGAGGTCAACTCAACTGTTCTCACTTTAATTTTTGAGATAGGGTTTCTCATGTAACGTGGAGCTTATCAATTGGTTAGACTGGTCAGCCAATGAGGTCCAGGGATTTGTCTGTCCCCAACCTGAGCATTAGGATTACAGACGCATGCAGCCTCACCCTGTGGATTGGAGCTCAGGTTCTCATGCTTCCACCGCAGTCCTTTAATAACTGAGCCCTCTCCCCATTCACGCAAGGTAACTCATATAAAAATGGAGTCACACAAGCCATTGAGCTGCTACTCATTGCTGGAGAAGCCTAGTTGAAGACAAGAGGGAAAGGCTTGGGCCTCAGGTGCCCCAGAGTATATGAGAGTCACAGTATGAGCCAGTGTTTTCTAAAGTAACAGAACTGACAGAATGAATATGTATTGTATATTTCTTAAAAGGAGATTTATTAGATGGCCTTACAGACCATCTGGGTAGTCCAACAATGGCCGTCTCACACTAGAAAGGCTGAGAATCTGGTAGGTGCTCAGTCCATGAGGCTGAAGGTCTCAGCAGTCCCCAGCTGCTGCAGAAGGCCTGAGGATTCCTGGCCCTTTTTTCACATTGAGGACTCCAAGAAGCTGATCCCTCATATCAGTTAAGGGATGCAGTCACGTCAATATAGATGGACTCATTAGCAAGTATAGCAGGAATCTTAAAAAGTTCTTATTAATAAAATCAAACCTGAGGTGAGGTATTGGGGTGAATGCTGGAAGATCAGAGAAGCAGAACAAGCCACAGCTACCTCACTTGCCAGTCCCTCAGCTGATCCTATTTCCTCAGACTGGAAGCTTCTGTGTCCTCATCCAAATGGATCTCAGCTGAAATGTGCTACTCAAAGACTAAAAGCTTAACCAGCCAAATGCTTCTAGTTTTGGTCTTCACGCCTTATATGTCTTTCTGTTTTTGCCATCACTCCCTGGGATTAAAGGCATGAGTCACCATGCTTGGATGTATCCTTGAACACACAAAGATTCAGGTAAATCTCTGCCTCTGGAATGCTAGGATTAAAGGCGTGTGCTACCACTGCCTATCCTCTATGTTTAATATTGTGGCCATCCTGTTCTCTGACCCCAGATAAGTTTATTAGCATGCAGAATATTTTGGAGAACACAATACCACCACAAGCAAGAATGAGAGCAAGCAGGTGAAAGGCAGTTTCCTTCTTGTGTCTGATCAACTATGTTCCTCACGGGAGTGCACAGCAGCTTATGTTACCTGACTCTGGATCCAGTCAAATCAAAGGGATTACCTATCACAGCCCCTTACAAGGACAGAGTGAACACAGACCCAGCTAGGATGTCTGGCTGCATGGTGAGGGGTGTAGCTGACCTGTCTGTCTCTCTGTCCACTGTGACCAGTCTCTTGTTTCCAAGAATAGATCAAGTCAGGACACTTCTGAGGGCGTAAATAATGGTCTTTAGCTGATACTGGCGTGAGTATGGGCAGAGAAGAACCCAGGCTAGGTCTGCCTGGTGCTTAGAGGACAGTGGATGGCAGGTGTAGTGGGGGCTTGGATGTGCAGCTTCTCTGTTCTCACCTGGACTAATGACCTCCTGCCAGGCATAGCTGCCTCCTGCTATCCCTTTTCCAGCCTGTGGGTTCTCCATCTCCACCCCTTACTGGACCTCTACTTCACCTCTCTGCTGTGATCCTCTTCCATGCTTTCTTCCCTTGTTTGGTTGGAACACATCCTGTAGTCATTGGAAAACAGTGCTTAAGAGATGATTTTTTTTTTTGTTGCGACATTGTTTATGTGAGTATCTTTGTTCTGACTTCCTGTTTGATTGTTCAGGTGAAGCAAGGGATGCTGGGCCAGAAATCACTACCCATCAGTATCTGAAGGCACAGCTCCAGTATCTGGTATCTGTTAGTTTGCCCTGTTGAGGCTCCTGGAGCCATGCCCATTCTTGATGTTTTTTGTGGAACCTGAGACTTGAGATTTATTTTTCTTTTCATCTTCAGTGTTTTGCATTGGTGAGAATATACTTTGACATGGGTCAATTCCTATCCATTGTGTGGAAAATTTCTTGAATTAAATAATTTGTGATGCTCCCTCTTTCTCTCGTCTCTTTGTGTGGATGCCAGCTCTCATGAGCGCACCATCTAATTTTTCCTCCTTTCTTATTTCCCTCCTCTTTGTCTTCTTGCTTTGCCTTCTGGAACATTCACTTACTTTTATCTTCCAACCAGTCTGCTGAGTTTTTTTGTTTCGGCTCGCATGCTTTTAATTCCCGGCCTTTTTTGTTCTCTAAATGTTCTTAAAATAGCACCCTGCTCCTGGTTCTGGTCGCAATATCTCCTCTGATCTCTTCGAGGATATTAAATATGCCTATTTCTGATATTTTCTCCTCCCTGCCCAATGTCTGTCTCCTCTGCCCCCCCCCCCATTCATCCCTCCCTCCAGAGGAGGTGGTTTGGTGGCTTTCTTTCTCAGAGGCTGTCCTGGGAGCGCTGCTGAGCCCCTGGCTCTAGGCTCTCTCAGCATTAGGGGAGGGGCCTGCAGAGCTGGCCTTCAAGGTTAGTGAAGCTTGTGCCTGGTGTTTCTGGATGGGAATCCTAAAGGCCAGTGGGTCTTGGATTCTCTTGGATCTTCCCCGTGGCTGATCAGAGTCACGAGGGCAGATATCCTGACCCTGGCTCCTGATCCAGAGGGTCAGCATGTCTGACCTGTGGGGCTGAGGGGGCACTTGGGACTCTGGTGCTGGCCTTTACCATAGAGGGCAGGATTCAGCCTAGCTCCCTAGCTTGCCTCCAGTCTTGTTTCTCTCCAGCTGTGTACAGCCTATGGTTGTTTTCTCTGCTGCACTCTGGGCCCTTGTAGGGAGGGGTTCACAGCAGCATTAACCATTTTTCTCATCGCTGTGATGACAAAATCCATGAAGAAAGCAACTCAAAGGAGTTTACTGTGACTCACAGCTTGGGGTACAGTCAGTCCATCATGGTGGGGGAGACATGGCAGCAGGCGTGTGAGGTGGCTAGTCACACCACATCCTCAGCCAGGAGGCAGAGAGAGATGGATGCTGGTGTTCAGTTCTGTTCCTCTTCTTTGGTTGAGTCGAGGACTCCAGCACATAGGATAGTATCAACCATATCAACCTGTGGGTCTCGACCCCAAGGATCCCATATCAGATATTTACATTACAATTTATAACAGTAGTAAAATTACAGTTATGAAGTAGCAACAAAAACAGTATTATGGTTGGGGGGTCACCACAACATGAGGAACTGTGTTAAAGGGTCGTAGCATCAGGGAGGTTGAGAGCCACTGCTCTGGAGATGCCTATACACATCCAGACACTTGTTTCCTAGATCCTTCTAGTTCCTGTCAGACTGATGATCATAATACTTTTAAAGAGTCTCTTTCTGCACCATGGCAAGTTTTTCTGAGGGTGAGCTGTGTTGTAACAGCTGGAGTGGAACCATCTTTGCTTCTTTCCTAGTTACCATTGTAGGGATTTTTTTTTTTCTTCTTCTTAGATCTTCTCTATACCCTCATATTCTTAAAATGTTTCCATGAGGCTGAAGGGAATAGTTCAGTGGTTAAGAGCACTTTCTGCTTCTTTGGAGGATCAGAGTTTAGTTACCAGTATCCAGTCAGGAGGCTCTTAACTAACTATAATTCCAGGCACAGGGGATCTGACTCCTTCTTCTGGCCTCTGAGGGTACTACACTTACCTGGTGCTCTCACACATGTGTGTGCACACACAATTAATTTAAAAATAGAATTCTTGTAGATGATCCCTAGTGGGAAGACATCCTTGTTAGTCCCTGTGGACACACAGACCCCGCCACCCTTTTCTGGGAAGATCCTTTGATGGCAGCTGGGCCTGCAGGGCAAATGCACTGGGGCTTTTCCTGAGGGTTAACCTACTGGACAGGCCATGTGGCTGTCCCTGGCTGCAGGATCCAGCTTCAGTTCAGTACCCTGCTTTCTGAGTGGCTGACTGCTCTGTTGGCTGGAACCTGCCTGGTGCCATCTGCAGACTTTTCTGGGAATGGCCTCCAGAGGTGAGTGTGAGACTAGAGTTTCAGTCCTGGACCCCTCCACTTGTGCTAGGAAATATTCCTGGCGTGTGGTGTATGGGGAGCCAGATTTTTTTGTTTTTCAAGACAGGGTTTCTCGGTGTAGTTTTGGTGCCTGTTCTGGATCTCACTCTGTAGACCAGGCTGGTCTCAAACTCACAGAGATCCTCCTGCCTCTGCCTCCAGAGTGCTGGGATTAAAGGCATGTGCCACCACCGACGGCAGGGAGCCAGATTTTTATCTCTGGGGGCCATTAAGAGCAGGATAAGAAGGGCAGTGGGAACTGGGCCAAGGGGGACTGGGCTCTCAGGGGAGAAGAACTAGAAGGGACAGACAGACACTGTTGGCTCAGGGAGGTGAGAGAGGTGAGTGGTGGTATGGATTAGGCCTAGCCAGCAGTCACAGGCTGAGAAAGCTTGGGTCACCTGATCACACAGAGACAAACAGTTGGTCTGTGGGGCAGGGCTGTGCCATCTCAAATGTGGGGCTAGGGCACATCCAGTGACCCCTATGACTGTCCCAGAGACAAGCTGTTTATCCAATGTTCAGTTGCAGGGCCAGGCTGCTCATTTTCTCCTGAAGCTAGTTATTCCTACTGGGCAAGACAGATCAATGACTCAGACAGGCTGAAAGGCCAGAAATTAAAAGCCCCTGAGCAGGTAGCAGCCACTGAGCTTGGACACTGTCCTCCATCTGCAGGGAAGGCAGCCCAGAGCCAGAGAGTACCCCAGAGCCATGCTCACCCCTCCCTTCTCTGCTCTCTTCCAGTCCCATACCCACAAAGCCCCAGCTTCCACAATGTGTGCCTCAGACTCAAAGCTGTAGTTAGGGGCAAGAAGGAAGCTGGTTGTGCTAGACAGCATCCAGCAACCTGGAATAGTGTTTTTGATCTATTTGTTTTCAGATTGGAAATGTCCTTTGAGAGTGCAGGTCCCCCAGTCCAGCCATGGTGCTTGTCTTTTATTCATTCATTCATTCATTCATTCATTCATTTATTTATTTATTTATTTATTTATTTATTTATTTATTTATTTAATGTTAGATCAGTAGCCAGGTCTAACCAAGCCTTTGGGAATGATCTAGGCCTTTTGCTGACCTCTAAGAGTTGAATGCTAGGGACCCCCACTGTTATACTTGGGCCTCATCTTGTTATACCTGGGCCTCATCTTGTGGCTCAGAGACCCTGCCCTCCTCCTGCCCCCTCCCTTCCCAAGACTAGAGATGCCAGACCTCAGACCCCATGCTAGGCTCCCGTTCTTTGGGTTGGGGGAGGCTGGGAGCTATAATTCGGGCTCTTTTGATTTCAGGCTATGGATATATTTAAGGCCATGGATCATCGGTGGGGACAAGTGTACCCTTCCCATGTCCTGTTCCGGGATGGGCCTCCTAGCTCCCTTTGCCATGATTCTCAGGAAGGAAAGGCATGGAACTCCAGGCCTGTTAAGGGTCTTCCCTAGCGGCCAGTTAGGAGGCGCGGGCGCAGCAGACTAGCTGGAGAGGTGTGGGGGAGGGGACATTCATTCCTGCCGCTCAGCGACCAAGTCTTTCTAGGGACCCCTGGGTACAGCGAGAGAATTGGGTCCCAGCGGGATGGGAGTGCAGAGGTCCAGTTAAGTGTCACTAAGGCTGACTCACGCTGAGGTTGCCTAGAGGAAGGGAAGAAGGGAGGGGAGGTGGGACCCTGGGAGGGGGGCGCTTGGAGGAACCCAGCTGCCACTGGGCTCTAGGGTACCCTGCAAGTCGTACCACCCTACGCATTTCTGTTCTACGAGGCTGGAGCTGGGACTTCAGGGCTCCTATGGCCACATTCCCTTAGCTCTCGGCCCTCCCTGCCTCGCCGCCCTCCCTTGCCGTGCGACCGCTGGAGCCCCCTCCCTCCCTCTCCGAGCTGCGCGTTCTGCCTGTGCCGCCGCCACCATCGCCACCGCCGCCGCCGCGTGCTCCTGCAGCCTTCTCGCTCCAGCCGAGCCAGCCAGAGGAACGAGGGGGGGGGAGGTTGAGAGGGAGAGAGAGAGAGAGAGAGAGAGAGAGAGAGAGAGAGAGAGAGAGAGAGAGAGAGAGAGAGAGTCGGCGAGGCAAGACAAGCGGAGCGGGGACACGGAGCCGTTCCTCCAGAGCCAGCGGAAACCTCCTCGGACAGCAACCGGGCACCAGCCCCAGCAGCTCTTGTGGTCGCCGGAGACGCCGCCGCCGCCACCACCGTTCCAGCCCGGCCTCTCGCGTCCCTTGCCGCCGGCTCGCCGGGGCAGCGGGGATGCAGTTGGGGCATGGCCGCCGGGGCCCCGTCACCTGCCGCGGGGAGCGCTGAACCCGTGAGTAGACAGACGCTGGGGTTCCACCTCGGTCACGACCATCGAGAGGAGCCGGCTGGGGCTGTGGGCACGGCCTGGGGAGGGGCGCACGGGACCCCTCAGTGGGAGGCGGGGCCGGCGAGGACGCGGGGCTGTGGAGCGTGACCGGGGACAGACCCGAGGTCGCGCGGGGAAGGAGTGGCGCCCTTGGGGGTCAGGGGCCCGCGTGCAGGGTCGGGGGTTCCCGAGTTCGGCGGGGTCTGGGGTCACGGCTCCCGGCTCAGTAGGGAAACCAGAGGGGAGAATTTGTGAATGGGAAGGCCCGGGGTCAGGCTCCATGGAGACACCGGGGAGTCCCGCGCGCTGCGTGGCCGTGGCGGCGGCGGCGGCGGCGGCGGCGGCACAATGCCCGGCTCTGGGAACTCCCAGACTAGGGGAAGCCGTAGCGCGCGGAGATCCCGGCCCGCGGGGCGCATCTGGGAGGCCGGCCCCAACCCGCGCGGCTGGAAGCGGGGCTGGCGACCCTGCTGGGCTGCGGTGTGAGACTCTCGCCACTCCCAGGCCAGGGAGGGCTGCTGGGCTCCAGCGGGAGGAGAGCCGACCGAGGGACTGATGATCCTAAGGAGTTGTGGGAGGGCTAAGGTCTCCCTCGGCTCCCTGGGGAGGACCAGGGCCCGCAGCGCCCCGGCGCGCGTGGAACAGAGCGGCGGTCGCGGGTGGCGCGCAGGGCCCTCCAGCCCGCGAGCTGGGGGCGCGCGGGGCCGAGTCTTCCCAGCAGCGTGAGCATGGATCTGAGGCTGCTGCTTGCTTCAGCACAGCTACAGGGCTGGGACAGCCTGGCTGGGGAAGCCTTGCTAAGGTGGCCTGCACACCCCTGGCCCAAACTTTCTGACGAGTGGCCCCAGAAGGCGGAGGGATTCGCCTGGGGCTATCCTCCTTGGGAGAGCGGCGTCAGGGGTTGGCTTCAGGCCGGGCGGTCATTTGGGGGCTCTGTGAGGAAGCTCCTCTCTCTTATCCATTGGCATGCATCCCCTCAGTGTCCTGGCCCATTAGGTCCCACACCCAGTCTGCATCCGGAGCAAGGTGCGGCGACCAGAGGGACATTGAGACCCCATTAGACAGCTAGAGCTGACCCAAGGATCGTGGGTCTCACATGAGGTTGTGGGTTGGCTGTTCCTGAAGCCCACTGACGTCGGCTGGTGTGTGTATGTGGGGGGGGGGCATGGAGGTGAGGAGAGTCCTAGATGGCAGAGCCACCTCCCTGCTCCCCCTTTCGGATTAGAGGCACTCTAATTATTTAGTGGTCACTTTTAAAAAGGACGCCCGTGGCGCCGGCAGTCTCTTGATGCGTGAGACACCCACAGTGGAAGCCGAGGACAGGGACTGAGGGATCCTTCCTTCTTCTGGGCAAGTCCCTTCCTCCTCTGGCTGGAGGTGAAGTGCCTTTTAGTGCGTGCAGGGCTGTTAATTTTCTGTCACAAACGCCGGGCTAGGCTGGGGACGCCTCGGGCGCACATCAGGGAGCCTGGGGCCCAGAGCGCCCAAGCAGGTATGTGGCTAATGGAGTAGGGTCTCAGGTAATGAGATCTTTCAGCAGAAACCAGCTTTGGTTTTACTGGTCTGCAAAATATAATGGGGGGGGGGGTACAAACATTACGGTAGAACGTGCTCATTAAGTGCGCATCGCGGATCGGGGCGGATGTCTTAATCAGGCTGCGCTGGTAACTGGGATATTACACTAATTAAAACCAGACCCTCCAGGTGAGCGACTGTTCGAAAGGAGAAAGTTGTAGAGAAGGCGCCTGCTGGTGGAAGCGGGGTGCTGGCGGCTGCCAGGCGGCCAGGGCCGCTGCAGGGTGGGCGCTTGGGGCAGGGGGCGCCTTCTCAAGGCCAGCCCCTCGGTCTCCCGCAGGCGGAGAGCTCCCCTGGATCCGGAGGGAGGACCGAGCTGCCGCCTCCGCCCTCCCGGGGGACTAGAGGCCTCCCTGCGTGGGAGCTGAGCGCACTGCACACTCGGGGAAGCAGCGCTTAACCCCTCCTTTCCCGGATGGGCTTCTAGCTTCTGGGAATGCTGGGCTGTCCCTGCGGGGATGACAGGAGTTGGGGAGATGGGGAACCCACAAGAGGCTAGAGAGCCGAGGCAGAGCTGCAGGGGGCGCGTCAGGCCCCATCAGACGCTCCCAGGGAGGCAGCTGAGTGTCAAGGGAGGGTTGGCCAGGTCGTGCAGGATGTTTGCACTGAGCCACTGAGGATTTCTGGTGCAGATCGACGTTTCCCACCGCTCTGCTCAGCCACCCATCCCGGTCAATGAAAGAGACAATTAGTCTGTGCTGTCCTCCCTGAGGCCTGAAGCCCAAGAGACACCTTCGTGTACCTCCCCTCCCCTTCCAACCAGGTTGCCTAAGACATAGGAAGAGCCCAAAGTCTAGGAAAGTCCCTATAGATAGGGCCTCTAGAAATGCTGCTTCTTCCCTGCAAAGGCTCCACGAGCTCGGGCAGAGCCCCAGCCGAGCTGGGTGAATTTACAGCCCTTCCACAGAGCCCAGGCTCAGGAGCGAAGGCGGAATCACAGGCAGCCTCTCAGAGGGCGGCAGCACCAAGGACAGGGCCAGGGCCTGGCTGCCCCTGTTCCACTTTCCTGTCACCTCTGCCAGTGTCCTGGGGCTTCTGAGACCAGGGGCATGCTGGTCCTCACCCTGCTTGGAAGGTAGAGGAGGAGTCTCTGTGCCACCAGGGTCAGGGCAATCCAGGCCATGGCAGAGGTAATTACAGCAAGGAGGTCTCCAGGGAACCTTTCCCCAGTGTGCCTGTCTTGTAGCAGACACTCAAAAGAGATGGAAGGACTAGCTGATGTCTGGGGCTGAGCTGGCGTCCTGCTCCCTTGCTGTGTAGAAGCTGGAGGCCCTGCTCTTCAGGGGGAGGGTCTGGTTGGTTTGCCCTCCCCTCCTCCCCCACAGTGCAGAACAGCATCTTTTGGACCTGGATAGACTGTGGGGTTGAACCGAAAGACTTGGTCCAGTAGAGCATCTGTTATACCCAGAAGTGCCGGAGGGTAGGGTAGGGGGTCACCAGGGCAGTGGGGGGAGGAGACCCTGTCGGTGGGCATGAAGCAAGATTGAAATGTTATTTCTTAGTGACTGCGGCACGAGGTTCACCTCCCCCAGTCCGTCCACGAGCCTGTGAGATTTGGTCGGTTGTCTCTCTGTGTTTATTTATCTCCTTCAACCCTGCCTGGTACTCCGTTATAAAGACAAATGGAGCCTGGCACGCAGCTGACGCACGGTGAGGAATTTTTTATTTTTAAACAAGTGAAGGGGGGAAACCATCTCCAAAGTTTCCCCCTTTCATGGAGCTGTTTCTGCTGGGGAGCCCGCCTCTCTCAGAGTCCTCGCCTGCTGCAGGTCTTCCTGCCTGCGTGGGCCCCGGCTTCACAGACACCTCCCATTTGTACCAACATCTTTTTGATTAGCTGCCTGCCGCCCCTTATTCTCTTCTGAAGCAGCCCGATATTTTCACAGGTTCATGAAACATTCAGGCAGCCTAAACATCTTGTTTTCTGCTGCCTCTCTGAAGTCAGCTGCCGTCGGAGGCAGCAGGGTCTCTTTTTTTAATTTCTGTGTTCTGTTTGAGTCTCCTTCTCTCAACCCCTTGTGCTTTCCGGTGGAGGCTGTTGGGATTTCCAGCTGCATTACCTGTGAAAGTCAGGGCAGCTGCCAGTGGTGGGATGGAAGCGATTTCTAGATGTATAGTAGGGCCTGCTCCATGCCAGGAACCACAGCCAGAGTACCGGTATTCTGACAGGAATGCCCAGGGACCCATTCTGATGCACCTGGTAATCATGCTCCTCTGTGTAACGCTCTTAGTAAATGACTGTGTTATCACAGCTTCCTCAACACTCACTTGACACCAAAACATGCCTCAGAAGGTGACTTGAGATAATGAAGAGTATTAAGATCTGCTGCTGCATGTGAGAATGTTTCTTCTGGCAGCCTGGGGCAGCTTAAGTACACACACACACACACACACACACACACACACACACACACACACTGCATTTGCACAGAGGTTGGAATCTAGAGGGAGAAGCTGGACTGGTTGTCTCCAACCCAGAGCCCATAGTTGAAGGGTCTTTTGTGAGGGATGGCCAGCAAGAGGAGGCCACATGGCTTGGGAAAGGACTATGGGCTTCATTTTTGCTTTCGGGGTCTCTTATAGCCTGCTTCTCCACTGCTGTGATAAAACTCTGACCAAATGGGTCTTGAAGAAGAGGTTTATTACATCTTACAGGGTATAGTCCATCACTGAGAGAAATCATTCAGGAACTCGAGAAGAGACTATGGAGGAATGCTTCTTCTTCTAGCTTGCTCAGCTACCTTTCTTTTATAGCCCAGAACTACATGCTCAGGATGGCATTGCTGACATTGGGCTGGGTACTCCTGTATCAATTAGCAATTAAGAAAAAGTCCCACAGACATGTCTGTAGGTCATGCTAAGCTGGGCAGCTCCTCAGCTGAGGTTCTTTCTTTCCAAGTGGCTCTAGGTTGATGTCAAGTTGACAGCTGGTGTTAATGATGCCAGGGTCTCAAAGTGTGCCTTCCTGTGGGATTTGGGTCCACAGAGTCTGTAGACACGAGGTATTCATAGCTATGTTTTTCAAAAGCAGAGCAGAGCTCCATGGTTTCTGCAGGCCAAGGTTCTTGTGCCTCCTGGTTTCCCTGGCTGCAAGTCATCTGGCTGCTGCTGCTTCCAGGTCTGAGGGGCAAGCTCTCCATACCCTCCTGCCTCCATCTGCCATCTCTCTTGATTGCTTGGCAAGGAGGCTATGGCACAGAGGCAGAGAGAGAGAGAGAGAGAGAGAGAGAGAGAGAGAGAGAAAATGAGGATGAGGGGGGGTGCGTTTGCCCCCACCTCCCTGACACACACTTCTGAGTAAAGGAGCTGTGGATTATGGAAACCTCTTTAGGAGTAAAAATGGGAAAGAAAAAAAAAACCTTCCCTTTCCAGTCTCCACTTCTGTGTGGTACACAGAAAGCTCCCACCTCCCTTGGCTGTGAGACTCCTGCTACCCCTTACTACACCAACCCACTGGGAGGTCTTCAGTTTCCTGCTAAGCCTGAGAGCAGAGGAGTTTTAATCACAGTTTTTTCAAGATCCTTTTGGTTAAGGCCAGAACACATTCTTACCAGAGGAGAATGTGCGTGTTTCTAGGAGTGTTTACCCACTTATGGCTTTGCTCATTGTGCAGACAGAGACTTTACCAGGGTCGCAGGGGCCAGAAGCATGGCGGAGGGCCATTGTCCTTCCTGTGCATCCTCTGTATTCAGTCTCCATTGGCTGCTGGTCTGCTGCCGGGTCGGAGCTCTGCCACTTGGCGGACTGCCGGGCTGTGCCTGGAAGCCCACAGAGGGGCAGGCCATGAGGACCCTCTCTGCTGCAGCCTCTGTTAGTTACTCTCCTATTGCTGAGGTAAAGCACTGTGACAAAGGCAACTTATGGAAAGATGAGTTTACTTAGAGTTAATGGTTCCAGAGGATTAAGGGTCCATGATGATAGAGCAAGGGCATGGAGGCAGGTACCAGAAGTGGAGGGCTCACACCCTGGACTGCAAGCAGGAAGCAGAGAGGCATCATTAGACTCTCAAAACCCACCCTCCATGACATACTTCCTCGAACGAGGGCACACATGTCACCCACTGGGGACCTAGTAATCAGATGCCCAAGACTATTGAACATCTCATTGAAACCACCACATAGCACCTTTAGAAACCAGCCCTGTTTACAGGTAAAGAGACCGCCTGTGACAGCATAGGCACTACTTCCGGTCAGCCACTCTGTAGTTTTCCTTGGTGCAGTGGGGGATAGTGAGTTCCGATTATAAAGTGACCTTCTATACCAGAGGTAGACCCTGGGTATCTTTTCTTCTCCAAGGCACCTGGGCTTGCTTTGAAATTTTCCCTCATCTAAACAAACAAAACCTAACATGTACCCTCACATTAGGCTCTTCGCTGCTGGGCAGCCGAGACAGTTGTATGCAGACCTAAGACCTAAGATTCAGATTTCTGTCTCTGAGCAGTTCAGACACCGAGGGTGGTAACTCTGCTCACTGATGTCCCCTTGTCTTTGTAACCAGCTGAGACTGAAAGATGGAGCAGGAATGGCAGTTGTCCCCATTGTCACCTCTTAGTGTTCCAGGAAAGCAGCGGTTCATGTGCTTGGCCTTGTGTGGCGAGGAGGATGAGGACAGACAAGCCAGCTGTTCACCACGAGGCTCTCTATAAAATGTATTGAAGTCCAAAGACATGAATTTTACATGTGTTAAAAAATGATGGGTTAGGGGGCTGGAATGATGGTTTAGTGGTGAAGACCACTGGATAATAATTTAGAGGACCAGAGTTCAATTCCCAACACTTACATGTTGGCTCATACTGTTCGCATCTCCAATCCTAGGGGATCCAATGCCCTCTTCTGGCCTTTGAGGGCACTGGATACATATAGTGCACAAACATGTGCTGGCCAAACATCCATACACATAAAATAATAAAATGATTTTTAAAAGATGGATTCTGTTTGAAACAAGATTTACACTTAGAAATGATTTCTTGGGGCTAGAGAGATGGCTCAGCGGTTAAGAGTGAGGATGGCTTTTCCAGAGGACCCGAATTCAGTTCCTAGCACCCACATCGGACAGCCCACCACTGCCTGTAACTCCAGCTCCAGGGACATCAGGCACCTCTGGGCTTCACAGACATCCACATTTACACGCATATGCTCCACATATATGTACAGTTAAAAATAATAAAAATAAACAATTTCTCACTAAGTTTTAGTTGTTCAAAATTCTTACTGAGTTTAAACAAGTGGCTTGGTCACTGCATTAAAGAAATCTATGTTTTTTTCTGGAAATTTCTCCTTAAGAATTGGGTGCCAGGTCTGAACCCCAGGGTCTGAACTGAAGTGCTTGCTGGTGGCTCCTGCCTCCTGTTCCACTTTATTGTTGATACTTGCAGCTGTATGAGAAGGGGTTGCTTGCTTTGTTTCCATTAGAGAAACACCAGGATGGCTTAAAATGTATTATTTTTGTGGTGCTGGGGATGGAGCCAGGGCCTTACACATGCCAGGCAAATCCTCTGCTACAGAACCACACCTCCAGTTGCTCAGGGTGACCCCTTAATGGTTCCCAGGAGGTTGCCACACACCGTGCATTCCCCACATCACTGTCACCTTGAGATCTAAGGTGAGAGAGGAAACTGAGGGCGGAGCTTTCACCCAGTGGATGTGCAGGCTCCTAATGGACTCCATTAGTGTCCCAACTCACACATCGTTACTACCCAAGCTTCTTGAAGGTTTGCTCTGGCCTTCCTTCTGTTCACTAACGGCCCTTGCCTTGAGATGGGAGATAAGGCAGCTCAGAGAATCACGTGTTGGGTTGGGGAAATGCCACTCAGTGGTGGAAGTGTTTGCTGTGCAAGTGTGAGGACATAGGTTCAGATCCTAAGAACCCGTGTGAAATTCTGGGTGGTACGGTAATTCCAGTCTTGGAAGGCAGAGGTAGCTGATCCACAGAACAAGCTGACTACACTGAGACCAGCTATATTGGTGAGCTCTGGGTTTGATTGAGAGACCCTGGCTCAGTGAATTAGGTGGAAGAATGATCTAGAACACGGATGACTCCTGATATCAACCTTAGCCCACACATGACTTCTACCCACACCCACACGTATGTCCCTCCTCATGCAAGCATGTGCCCATACTCATGAGTACCACACACGGCATGAAAATGGAAAAATAAAAATAAAAGCACCTGTCACCTGGGCTGTTAGATAGACAATGATAAAGAACACAGTCCCTGGGATAAGCAAAGATGGGTGTGAACTACTTTTTATGAGACCTCAGAGCCTGTGGGAGATGGCCCACACAGCCATGTGGGGGCCAGAACTGGCTGATTGGCTGCATCCTGTAAGAGACACAGGCTTACTGGTCACATCACCCAGGGTAATCCCTGCAGCTCCAGAGCTCCACTGAGGCTCAGGGCCTGCCTGGCACAGACCTCTGTGTAGGAGGAATCTGCTTGTGGGGAGGTAGAGGAGGAGCAGGCACATGCCAGGGTACATGAGGGTCAGGGATGAGGGAGCAGCTTCAGAATTGTCTCCTGGCTACAAGATGAGCTGTTTTCAGGTAGCTCCAGGTGACCTCACAGGTGACAGGACATTGTTCAGCATTACAGTGAGGTGGTATGCTAGACGGCCCTTCCTAACTGATGGCCCTGGGGAGGGGGGTGTCTCCAGGTTAGAACCTATTGAGGTCCTGTCTGAAGACAACTGCTTTCAGGGTCACAGTGCCCTGGGGGTTAGGCTCCTGCCTGTGGTGTACCCTCTGGGTGTGCCTCATGCTTTCAATATTAGTGAGAATCAAGGAAATCACACCTGGAGCTGGTAGGGCAGTAGGTGCTTTGGCTTTTTATGTAGATGGAGTGCCTGTCAAGGCCAGCATGGAGGAGGACGGATCCTGATCACCATCCCCACCATTCTGGACTCTTCTGCACCTATGAGTTGTAGCTATGACATTTCTCCCAAGAGCTGAGTGAATCCGCCTCACCCCACCCACAGCATGGAGATGTTTTTTGGGGTCTCAGGACTCAGCACATGAAAAAGAAAAGTGTAGATCTGAGAGACCCATTAGAAATAAACAGAGCCGGCCCCGCCTCTCTAAGATATCGACTGGGGAGATGCCATTAAGCTCAGCTCAGGGGGCCTAATGCAGGGACAGGCGAGGGGGAACCAGGCCTATGGGGCTGCCTACACAGGCTGCTGGCGCACCGCGGGTGGGCATGGGATCTCCAGCCTTCTTCCCTGCATCCTCTCTAAAGGCTTGTAATGGGGCCTCAAGGCAGTGCTGTCCGAGGGTACATTAGTCAAGTACTTTGGAATCTTAGCAAAAAAGAGAGGTGCCAGAGGAGCTTAAGGTGAGAATTATGGTTGTCAGCGGCGTAATATTGTAATCAACACTCCTTGACAGCCCACAAGGCAGCTCACTTGATACCGAGACAGCTGTATGCCTTCAGTGGTGCCCAAAACATAGGGACAAAAGCTGGAGGGTGACGATGTGTCTGTGATGGGGTACTGTTATTTCCTTGATCCGTAAAGCACTGTTATAGAGTCTGAGAGGACCATCAGACTCAGAGAGCGGTCTGCCAGTGTGTACGTTTTGCTTTCTCACTACGCATCCTGCCCTAGTACACTTAAGAAAGACAAATAGGGGCTGGAGAGATGGCTCAGCTGGTAAGGCACTTGCTGTGCAATCATGAGGACCCGAGTTCAAACCCCAGAATGCATAAGAAGCTGGGTGTGGTGGCAGGTAGTTGTAATCCCAGTGATGGGGAGGTGGAGACAGGAGGACCCTGGGGGCTTGCTGGCCAGTTATTCTAGCCTAATTGGTGAACTCCAGGCCAGTGAGAGACCCTATTTCAAAGGCGGTGAGCAGCATCACAGAGGTGGACACCTGAAGTTGTTCTTTGGACTGTACATACTCATGCAAGAGCACAGATACGCAAGTGAAATTAAAAAAAAAAAAAAGAACAAACAGAGAATCTATATTCTCGCCGGGTGGCGGTGGTGCACGCCTTCAATCTCAGCACTTGGGAGGCAGAGGCAGGTGGATCTCTGTGAGTTGGAGGCCAGCCTGGTCTACAGAGTGAGCTCCAGGACAGCCAGGGTGGTTACAAAGAGAAACCCTGTAGCGCAAATTCTAATTGGACTTAATAATAAAAACTGGGAGTCAGTTACTGGGGTGAAAGCTGAAAGATCAGAGAAGCAGAGCAGCCAGCCACTGGAAAGACTTCTTACCTCTAGGGATTCTCAGACTAAAAGGGCAGAGTGCCTGCCTCCACCCTGCCTTACCACTTCCTCTCTCCGCCCAGCCATATCCTGTTTCCTCCTCCCTAGTGCAGGGATTAAAGGTGTGTGCCACCACTGCCTGGCCTCTAGTGGCTAGCTCTGCCCTCTGATCTCCAGACAGGCTTTATTTGTTAGAGCCCAAACAAAATATTACTACAAAACCCTCTTTTGAAAAACAAACAAATAAAACTATGTACTTGGACTGCACACTATCCCTGACAGGGATGCCAGACTAGCTTGCTTTAAGTTAGAATGTCTGTTTAGTTAAACCTGTGTGATGGTCGTATGTAGCTTTCTTGCCTCTTCTGCTTCAGCAGCAGATGGTGTTGCAGGGGTACCAGCCCTTAGGCTGAAGGTCCACTTTGAAACAGATTTGCACAGGACAGACAGGACTAAACTGTGGGATCAGACTTTGTATGTCGAAGGAGCTGATCCTCCACAGACTCATCCTTTCTCAGAAGTCATCAGCCTGCCTGTCTTCCTGGGCACTAATTTCTCTTCTTCTTTGGTATGTTTCCCTCAAATCCTATGAAGAAGATGCACAAGGCCTGCCTTGGAAAAAACCGCAGGTCCCGAGGATAGCTTCCCATAAACTAAATGAGTGGTAGGAAATGAAGGTGAGAAAGGAGTCTGGGTAATCATCCAAACTGCTCACCACTTAGAGACAGATAATGTATACCAGAATTACAGAAGATGTCTGGGCTGTTGCGGGTGAAGGAGGTGCACTTCAGACACTGTGGCTGAGCTTCCGGGTGCACAGATCTTCAGGTACATCTGAGAGGTCCTTGGGTCACTGTCAGGTCTCAACCCACTGTGAGGACTTCAGAAAAACCTCCTTTGCCAGTATTTCCCTTCTGGCCTGTTCAGCTTTACAGCTAGCCAAGGGAACTCTGGGATGCCTCAGGGTCCAGTGTTCCTTCTTGGAGTATTTGAAGGGCACTGCACCAGCCATATCCAGTCAGCACCCTTGGAGCAGAGGTCCCGACTCAGGCTCCAGCTGCAGCATTGCTCTGCAGTGCCTTTGGGTTACAGCAGCTGAGCACAGCTTTAAGTCTCCTCCATGTCTGTGACATCCCTCTCCCCCCGTCACTTTCTCCTCTGATGCCTGGTCCCCATTTCCTTCTCTGTCCTTCCAAGTCAGCTCTCCAGGTGGAATCTGGTGAGGGGGTAGCTGTTGGAGGTCAAGCAGCCGGGACGAAAGATTTACAGTCCCGCCCTGCCCTGCTTGATGGACAATTAAAGCTGTGCAGGCTTGGAGGAGAGCGGGTTGTTAAGAGGCAGGATGGTTGGAATAAATCAGTCACCTCCACTTAGACAGCGTGCCAGGCTGCTTCCTGGGACCCTTTCCTTCGGCACGGGGTGGAAGATTCCAGAAGAGACAGTGAGAAGCTGACATGCTCTGAGCCCCAGCAGAGTTGGGGCCTGGGGACCTGTGTCTTCTTACTAATGTGGTTCACACTGGAGGACCGAGGGGGAAATTCCCAGTATCAACTTCTACAATGTGTTTATTCTCTGCATATGGCCAACGTGAAAGCCACAACTCCAGGGTGTATGTGCACAGCTAGGTGTACAAAGGCACATGCATGCACGTGTGTACAGATGTGAGGACTTGCATCCTGTGTGTTGAGTGCATCACATATGTGCATGTTTATGAGCACTTGTGTGTCCCTGTCCTCACATGCACATGCATCATGTCATGAGTATATTTGCACCCTCATTCCTTGGACTCTGTCGACCTCTCTGTGTGTCCGAACCTCATGTCCCTCTGCAACGCTGCCAGGCGCAGGACTTCTAAGCAACAGCCAAGCTCCTCAGTCATTCTTCTTCGTTCGTTCTGTGTGTTATTTCAGTACCTTGAAGATGCTGGCAGGTTCCTCAAGGAAACTTTGTCTTTGTGGTGAGGAGATGCCAGCGCTCCGCAGGCCTCCCACCGGCTAATTGCCGATATGATCCCGCGTGGGAGACTTGTCATTCCTGGAAGCGCTCTTTATTTCGCGTGTTTCCCTCCTCCTTCTCCGCCCCTCCCGCCGCCCCACTGTGGTCTGATTTCCACACGGAGATGGAGCTGCTCCCTGTGAGGCCTGAGCCGTGGCATTAGTGGTTATTCAGCCAGCCAGCAGGCCAGGCCTTTCATTAACTCGGATACTACAATTATGTGCGCCGAAAGGCTGAAAGGGCCATTTAGGATTTTTCTTCCTTTAAAAGAAATTCTTACCCTTTTCACAGCCCCAGTCTTGGCCACCGAAGCAGCCATGACATAGGCCCTTCTCTCCCCCAGAGTCAGTGTGCAATGAACTCAGCGTGCAGGATGCAGACAGGGTCGCGCCTTGTCACTGTTGTGCCAAGGCCACCGCAGCCACTGAGAGTTTGCACTCCAGTGTACCTGCTGCAGCGGTCCCTCCTGGTGACTGATGGTGTGTGCATGCTTGCATGGATGTGTGCTTGTGAAGTGTAGCCATCCACAGGCAGGAGGTACCCTTCAACATGTAGAGTTTTACCGTTGTCCTCTACTCAAAGAAGGGTGGTCCTGGGACAGTGGCTTGCATTTGCCTCCACTGAGCTCACCTGGACCCTTCGAGTGCCCTCTTGAATATGTATGAATGTGTACACACACACACACACACACACACACACACACACACACACTTACAGTTTGATATATCAGGCTGCTCTCCAGCAGGAGTTGTAGCTGAGGATGACCTTGAACTTCGGTCCTCCTAATTCTGCCTTCTGATTCCTAGCATTACAAGCATGTGCCACCAAACCTAGTTGGTGTGGTGCTAAGTATTGAACCCAAGGCTTCATTACTCTCTCAACTGAGTTCTGTCCTCAGCCCAGTAACATGTGGTTTGTTGTTGCTGTTGGTTTGTTTTTAGTGTGTGTGTGTGTGTGTGTGTGTGTGTGTGTGTGTGTGTACACGTATGCACACATGTACTCATGCATGTATGTGATACATAGGGCCGGGGATTGAGAGTCTGGAGCCGAGGTGAGACTCTGCTAAAGGTAACAAGAGGCTAGAGGCAGTTCCTTGGACACTGTCTCCACAGCACTCCTGGAAGTGTTATTCCAGGCTCTGTTTTCTTAAAGAAGGCTAGCACCTAAGCCACCCAAGCACAGAATAACCCTAAACTCAACAAACTTATTGTTTTAAACTCCCCGCAGTTGCCATGGTTACTTCCAAGGCCTGTGCAGTGCCTGGATCTCTTGTTCCGAGGGAAGCCATCGGGTAGGAATTAAGCCCTTCATCCAGGCCTCCTTCACCCATTCCTTCGGAGCTCTTGAGAATGGGGATTTTCCAGGGCCACAGAGTGTGAGGTTCTGGTATCGTGCTTCTGAGATGCTGGAGACAGAGCTGGTCTCCCACGCTAAAATAATTATAGCCAGGAGAACTAAGTTAAGGTCCTTAACAAGGCGGAGACGTGCCTGTGTGCGGCTGTCTGTGTTGGCTTTGTTCCCTGGAGCTCACTTGTGCCTGGTTATACCTGCCAGGCAGTAGTGCCTGAGGCATCCCACACCTGTTGGCTCCTTCCAGCCGGCCGGTCAGTGCCCTCTGACAAGGCCTTTCTGAGGGGAGGTGGGTGGTGAAGGAAAACAAAAAGAGAGAGGCTTAGGCGGGACAGGAGGCCAACAAGGACCTCTTTGGGGTGGCTTCTTCCTGCATGAGACCTTGTTATGCTGTCCGCTGAGGCTCAGTGGGGAGCCCAGGGCATTATTACGTGATCATCTCTATATGTATATGATCATATATACCTATATCACATAAACCACACACATACCTTTGTGGTCAGCCACATGGAGAAGAGGCTCGCTACAGGCAGTACTCACCTGTGTGCTGTGTTGTGGGGTCTGGCTGCCCCTCTCTCCTGTAGGATGAGTGGCTGGCCCTTTTGGATTGGGGATCAGGAGCTTCAAGAAGATGGAGTAGCATGTTTTCTGTTGACTGCAGGGTGAGGCTGACTTTCTCCCCAGCTTGCATGGGACACCCAGCACGGTGATATGATAGTGAGTGCACCAGCTGGAACCAGTGGGAACATTCCAGGTGACAAATGAGGGCCTTACCCGGGTTCTTGTGCAGAGCACTTTCTAGTCTTCCTACCCCACCCCATCAATAGGACATCCCGTCCCTCCTCATGGACTGATGCTGAGCTCTGAGGCCACACAGTGGCACGGGGACTACAGGGAGTATGGGTTGCAGCTCTTGTTTCTGCTCCTTAGCCTGGCCAGGCACTGGAAGCTGTCCCCAGTCTGCGGAAGACTGTATCTCTCTCTTGGGCTCAATGGCCAGCCCTCACCTTTTCCTCATTGCAAACCTGAGATTTTAAGGGTGCTACTGGGCTAGAGAGGCTCATGTTTCCACTTGGACCAGGCTTGCTTTTCTTCAGCAGGGACACTTCAGCAGCAAGCCAGGCAATGAACACACACACACTCTTGTGTTGCCATTTTGGCAAATGTACACACCCACGACATCAGGCAATAATTTCTCGAGGAAACAGTTGGGTTGCATACGTGCTGTGGCTGGCAGGTGGGAGACTGAGGCCCAAGCTGACTTGTGTGTCTCTCCTGAAGCATCCCGCGAACCACTCATTAGGCTACATAAATGACAAATGCAGTGAGAAGATCTGATTCCTGCATGATACTGGGTACAGGAAGGCCATGTGTGAGCTGTGGCTGCTCGCAGGCCAGTAGCCATGTAGGACATCTGCAGGAAGGACACACAGGGCCTTCCTTATGGGTGACTGTCCTCAGCACTCTTTTCTGGGATCTGAATTCAGCTCTAGTGAGGAAAAATGGAAGGTGACAGATTGGGTGGGTGTTTGTGCACCTGTCTCTTTAGCTTGTTAGCAAGCAGCAGGCAGGAGCCACAGTGGAGACTTGCTTTCCCCAGAGCCCCTCAAAGGTCTCCAGTCAGTATTAGTGGGATTCTGAGGGCTGGATGGGGGCATGCATATGTGGCCTTTGAACTGTCCTGCCCAGCTCTCTGGCAAGTGGCCCTGTGGGATGTCTGGTCCATGGTCTTCCCATCTCTAGTGGCTCATGGGATCTGCTGGTGTAGGAGGAGATGTAGGAGACCTAGATCCCAGCCTGGTGCTACAGTCACCACAGGCTTCTGGTCAGAGGCATGGGGCCTGGAGAAGGAGTCACCATAGGGACATGGCTCCTGCTGATCTACATGGAGAGGAAATGGGTCTCAAGTCTACCCAAAGCATCAGAAGTGTCAAGGTGTTACCCTGCAGGTGCAGCCAGCCCTATGAGCTTCCTTCTTGTCATCCCTGGATGTGAACTTGGGAGTGAGTGAATAAATCATCCGGGAGTCAAGGTAAACTTCCAAACAGCAGAACACTTGCAAAAAGGAGGGGCTCTCAGGTCTGTCTGTGAGCTGGCTTTCTTTGCTGAGTTTAGAGTGAGGAGCAGATGGAGGAAAGGGTAGAGAGAGGAGGGTTCTGGGTTGCTCTGGAAGATTCTTGATGGCTCTAGAGAGGGTTCTAGATGGCTCAAGATGATGCTGAGAGTATTCTGGAAGCTATCCAAAGATTCTTCTAGGTGCACACCACTAGGGCTGACTGTAGCAATTCCTGCATCGGGGAGTAGGCTCATGATTATTGATGCTGATGGAGTACAGGAGTAGAATGGCTAATTCAAGATGGCAGACAAATCAATACTATTTATATTTAGCCTGTGCGTGTGCTGCGGATGTCTCCATTACCAGGTTGGTCTTCATGATGATGTTTTTTGCAGCATTCAAGATGCTACTGCCCACAGGACAGGATCTGCAACCTTGCACTCTCTCTGAAAATATTTCTGGGACCCATATCCCATGTGCAGTGAGTGGCCAGCCCAACTCTTCACTGTCTGGTTGGCACACCACCTCATATAATGCCCCCACTGCTAATGTCCATCACAGGGTGGGTTCAAAGCACGGCAGAATGCTAGCCTTATACACACAGCCGGCTTTGTGCAGCAGCTTCTGTGGATGGGTGGAGAAGGGGGGGCGTCTATACAAGGGAAGACTCCATAATCTCCATGCTTTAACATTCAGACCTTGGCTTAATGTGTGTGACCCCATTTTCATCTTGTATTTGGGTCCTTCAGTGCCCTGCACACGGTAGATGCTTTACAAACACAGTTGTCAAGTGAGCAGGTTCTGGGTTGGGGAGCACTTGCAGCCTATGTCAGGGAAAAGATCCCCAGGCCTGCAGGGTGGGGTCTACTGTGGGAGCCCATATGTCTTGGTGTTTGATACTCATGGTCTAGTTGAACTTGCAACTTGGTTGCTGCACTGGGCTGTCCTGATTTATCTTTTGGGGGGATGGGCATTCCTATCTTCCATGCAGATGCTCTAGGCAACAGTGGGGGTTGTTCTTCTGGAGGGGCTGGGCAGTATCATTGCCAGCAGGTCTTGGGAGTGCGTCCTTTGCCAAGGCTCTGGTGACTCAACCTTGGCCAGTGCATGTGCTGATGTTATACAATCTGGGGTCCTTTTCAGACACAAAGCAAAACCCTCCAGCAGTGTGTGGAACCCACAGAGCATCAACAGTTAGAAGGACTGGCGTATGGAAACCCTGGGGTGTCAGTGTGGGTCTGCAGGCTTTCGAGTGGGCTGAGGATGACAGTGGGGAGACCTTCCTCATGTCTTCCAGGAAGGCTTGGTGCTGCGTGCCCCTCTGGCCTCGGGACATTGGAACTAGACTGGACACTCTGTCCTTGGTGGAAAGCTTGAAGCATGACCTTTGTTAACTAAAGCCCTGACACTGGATATCACACCCATTTGCATTTTTATATTTAAAACACTGACTTCTGTCATACTGCCCTTCTAAAGAGGCCCTTCAGGTCTCACAGGCTCAAGACAGGAGCAAGACCCTTGTGGTTCCCCTTAAGCAAGCCTCCAAGCTTAGGGTTGAGCAGTAGCCCTGAGGCTCAACACACACACACACTTGTTAGGTTGCCTGCAGCAGAGGACTGGTTAGTACCAAGACCAAGGCACACCCAGCGAATGCTGGACTCAGGCCCCACAGGCTGAGTCCCTTTGTCCTTCCCAGGACCCGGCTGCTTCCTGAATGTGAGGACTGTGTCTCCAAGCCTTTGCTTGTTTCCACTGTCTACATCATGTCCTCTCCACAGCTTTATTCAGAATCTTCTAGAATGGAGCTTTTGTTTCTAGGTCTTTTCCTTCAGTCTTTAAAGCTCTCACAGTTTTAAAAATATGTGTGTATGTGTGTCTGTGTGTTGGGGGGTGTTTGTGCATATGTGTGTACATGTGTGCTTATGCACATGGAGGTCAAAGGGTAACCTTTGGAGTCATTCTCATGAATATCATCTATATCCTTTGATATAGCATTTCTCATTGGCCCTGGGATCACCAATCAGACTAGATTGATTGGTTATCAAGTGCCAAGGACCCTCCTGTCTCTGCCTCCCCAGTTCTGGGATTACAGGTACATGCCATCATGCCTGGCTTTTTGCATGGATATGGGGCTTAAACTCTGGTCCTCATGCATTTGAGACAAGTGTTTTATGGCTATGCTGTCTCTCCAAAAGGTTCTGCCATTGTCTCAGTGCTTAGGCTCCATGGTCCCTCCTATTCCTAGCAACAAGCGATGCACAGAGGGCCGTGACCCCCAACCTCTCTGGCATATACTAAGTGTTTCATGGTGCAGGGATGAGGGGGTGGGGAACTTTGGTCCTGGGAATGTGAACAGAGATAGGGCCATTTTCCTCCCCCAAAGCTCCCTTTCTGTCCCCTTGAATCTCAAAACCGATGACTAAGGAGGAGGGTTGATGGATGGATTCTGAGGTGCTCTGTCTCGGATTCCTAGGGTTCTTCGGGGAGCTTGTTTCTGTCCTGGATCTCACTGTTGTTGTCTTCTCTCAATTTCCTCTCCTGGCCCTCAAGACCGGACCTGCCATGGGGGACAGGCACCGGGCCAGGACAGATGACCTTCTGTTCACGTCCAGGACCTGAACTTGAGCCAGGTGTGGCGGGAGAGACTGTGAGCTTGCTTCCCCATCCTGTCGCTTGAAAATCCAGACACAAAAAAGGAAGCGAGTGTTTGCGGGAGACTGAATCACATCGTGAAGTTATCTGCAGCAATCAGGCCGCACTCGCTCCCAGAAATTAGATCATTCTAGAATTTCATCGAATTAAGGGAGGATTCCGAGCCCGGCTTTCCTAGCTCCCGCGCCTTCCCTCCCAGCCCTTGTCTCCTCTCTAGATGGAAGATTTTCTGGCCATGTCAGGGCAAAGTGACCCGGTTCCGTAATGGAGAGGAGGCCTGTTAGAATTAAGGCCTAACAGCGTTAAAAAAGCAATCTTTGCAAGATTGAGGCCACTGGGGAATCGGAAATTCTCAGCCAAGACCTCATTTAAGGATTGGAATAAAACTTGACACGCATGTGCGAACACGCACACATGAAGTGGTGTTCAGAAACAATGGAGACTTAGTGTGAACAAAGGAGCCGACGAGAAGCAAAAGTGAGCTTGAGGAGCAGGGCAGGTAGAGTCGTCCTAGGCTTAGGTAAGAGCAGTGCAGGCCATGGTAGTCTGGTTGATACAGGAGCAGGGCAGCAGTAGCTGGCCCAGGCCATGTGGGGCCTGCCAAGGGGCACTGTCAACACATGAGGTCCTCCAGGGTCCCTGGCTCAGAACCTGTGCTTTCCTCCTGAGCACCCCCTACACACCTCTGTTACCCGAGAGCCATGCAGCAGTCCAAGTGGGTTGCATCTGGGTGCTACCCCCACGGACTCGGGTCTGTCGTCTGACCACCTCTCTACTCGTCCCACATCTCAACAGGCAGTTGGTGCTGCAGAGCAGGCTGTGAATGGGACTCTCAGAGTGAGGAGGAGGGTCTAGGAGTGTGATGAGGTGGGTCAGGAAAAGGTGGGATAGGAGGAAGTGAGGGCAGACAGGTGGTTGTTTGATCCCATCTAAGGTTCCTAGTTGTGAGAACATTCTGGATGTGCCACAGCCTTGCCTGCTTTTCTCTGGGCATTCCTTAGCGGGAAACAGAAAGGAAGGCATGGACAGGTACAGCCACGTGCTTTCCTCCACATGACCTCACTGCAATTGTCTGGTTTTCTGTACTTTGGGTGAGTTCTTGGTAGACTAGACAACAGCATCTACAGACAGCTCTTGTGCCTGCTGGTGTGTTTCTGTTCTCAAGAGTCCTGCAATGACAGATTGGTTGTGAAACTCAGGGGCAAGCCAGAGGAAGCCCTCCAAGCAGATGGGCTCACTCCAGCAATGACTTCCAGTGTCTTGGTCCCTGAGCTTCTGGGGACCTGTGTCACTGGATGTCCAGCCCACAGTGCCTGTGGGTGTCTCCCAGATCTTCACTCACAGGGGGATCTTTCCTGGGTGACTTGCTTCTGGAACAAGAACGACGGAGGACAACCCCCTGTTCCTACAGGCCCCAGCAGCATGGTGGACACTGAAGGATGCCTTCCTAGGTATCAGAAGGGATATACCTCATGAGGGAAAGGTGGGGGCACAGGCAAGCTGCCCACTGACTATTGGTGCTGTAGAAGGATGGATGCCTAGGTAGGTCCAGCAAGAAGTCACAGTCTTGAGCTCCCAGAAGCTTTTAAAAGATGGCCTTGAGATTTGAGGGATGGGTACCCCGCTGTCTGTGACATCCTTTTCTCTGACAGAGCTGGTCTACAGAGAGAAGTTTTCTCCAGGGCTGTGCCAATATTCCTGGTGTTTTATGTCCCTTCTGGTTAGAAAGGATCAGTGGACTCTGAGGAGCAGGCACAGAGCATCTGCTGAGACAGGTGGACCGCTCTGTACCTGCAGCGTGACTCCTCAGGGGTGACCTTCACCAGGATCCTTGACCTCTAGCCTTCTTTCCTGAAGGAAGGAATGGTCTTCTGTCCCACCCTAGCAGGGAGGTCCCGTGAGGTGGACAACTCCGGACCACAGCTGTATGTCATGCATGGCTGTGTGCTTTTCCAGCTGAGGTGCTGGGAAGGCAATCCCAAACTTGGCAGTGACTGAGTTTGGAAGCTTATTTGTATGTATGTGAAGAGTAAGTTTGGCACAGAGATTCATTTGCCTCCTGAACAAACAGCCGTTCTCACATTCCCCCAGGCTCCTGCGGCCCCCCAGAGGGCATGTCAGCTCCCCTCTCAACCTAGCAGGTTTTTAAATGTATACCACACATTCCAACGGATGAGCCTGAGTGTGTCTGTTCTGGTCCTTCTTCTGTAGGCCTTTGTCCGGAGGATTAGGGGGTAGGTGTGACTTTGGGAAACGGGCCAAGGCAAGACAAATTGAAGTGACCAGAAAGCACGTTCAAACCCACAATTCCTCCTTGGTGTCCCATGGCCCTGGCCCTTCCCTCTTCCAGGAACTATGTACCCTGCTCCCCTTGTCCCTGTGGCTCCTGCCTCCTTTTCTCTCCCTCCCTCCCCCTTCTTCCTTCTCCTCTTCTTCCCTGTTCTCCCCACTCCTCCTCTCCCACCCTGACCTGGATGGACAGAGGCTGGGGTGGAATGGAGAGGGGTGGGGGAGGGGTGGGGGGAGGCAGGGAGAAGTAGACACAGTGTAGGGATGTGAGGGACTGCAGCTCCTTTCCATGGTTTCCTGAGAAGTGCCTGAAGAAGCACCATGGGACCTTGGAGCCTGGGAACACTGGGATGGGAGAGGGTGGTGGTGGCTGAAGTATCCCCAAAGCCCTAAGCCCAGTTCCTCTGAATGTGACCTTATTTGGAGGTGACTAAGGTCAAAGAGGCTGTTGGTGGGATGTGTCCTTATCAAAAGGGGGCTTGGGGGCGTGGAGATACAGAGAGGGGAAGGGAGATGGCCATCAGCCAAAACCTGTTCAAGGACCATGGCCAGTCCTGGGAGCAGCTTCTCTGAGTCTGCAGAAGGAGCAAGCCCTGTGGAATGAACCTCGGGCCCCAGACATGGGCCTTCAGCGCTCAGAGAAACTGCCCTGTATGTGAAGCCCATGGTCCACAGTGCTGCCTGGTGGCTATGGGTTGAAGCTCAGGACAGAGTGGCGGCAGTGAGGCTTAGCCTGAGGTTCCAAGCCCAGGCTGGCATCAAACTCTCTATGTAACCAAATGCTAATCCTCCTGTCACTATCCCCTAAATGCTGGGGCCACAGGTGGGGTCACAGGCAAGGGTTTACATGGGGTTTACAGGTGGGGTTATAGGTGGACTTACAAGTGTGCACTACTAGGCCTGGCTTCCAGCTTGATTCATCAGTGAGGTACAACCAGAGAACAATGCCATACAATAGCAAAATTATGGCAATCATCATAATTTAGTTGCTGGCATCTCTACTCTTGTGCTTTAGGGTGTGTGCATATGTGTATGCCTGTGTGCATGTGTGCAGTTGTGTGTATGTGCATGTGTGTGTGTATGTGTATGCCTGTGTGTGTATGTGTGTGCATGTGTGTATTTGCCTGTGTGTGTGTGTGTGTGTGTATGTCCTGTGAGCATGTGCACAATTGTGTGTGTGTGTGTGTGTGTGTGTGTGTGCCCTGTGTGCATGTGCGCAATTGTGTGTGTGTGTTTGGGGACCTGCAGGAGCCTCAGGTACCACTCCTCAGAAATCACCCATCTGTTTTTGAGACAGGTCTCCCACTGAACCTGGAACTCAGGGGGATGAACTGGCTGGCCCACATGTCCAAGAGCTCCATATGTTTCTGCCTCCCCAGTGCTAGGATTACAAGTGTGTGCCACCAGGCTGAGCTTTTACATAGGTGATTAGGATCAAACTCAGGCCCTCACATTCCTGTGCATGCATGTTACCAGCTGAGCCGTCTCCTTTCCCTGCTGTGAGGTCTTGAGGAAGAATCACCGTGCCAACACATGTTGTCTTACAGCCTAGCTGACTGTGAAGTCCCATGTGAGCAGTGTACACAGAGCAGGTACTCTGGACATAGGAAGGAGTCCAGGACTGGCTGGGATAGCATGCCATCTCTTCAGTACTCAGGTGGCACACCACTGAATAGTTAGTACTTGCTTATTTCTGGAATTTTCCATTTAATATTGTTGAGCCATTGTTGGCCTGGGATGACTCAAACCACGGGAAGGGAAGCTGCACATAAGTGTTGATCATTTTATTATTTTTTTTTTTCTGGCTGAGGCAAGGACAAGTTTGGTTCTGACTCGTCTAAGAAGGATTTGAGGCCAAGGGTATCCTTAGGATCTCTGTAGCCTGGTGACAATGTTGCCTATGGTAAGGTTCAAAATCATTTGTTTGTGAACCTTTCCATGAGCTCAAGAGCTGGGTTTGAGTGGTCCCTAGCCCAAGGCCACTTCCTGCCTAGGAACTCCCACACTCCAGGGTTCCCACTCCCACGAGTGAGTTTGCTGCATTCCTCCCAGGGATCCTTTCTGTCTTCTCACAGGTCTCCCCTGGCCAGCACAAGGACCCGGACAGGGTCCCATGACTCCCTCAGCTGTCAATGTATGTAGGGGAAGCTTTGGATGGGCCTCTGCTCCAGGGTGGGAGACATTGCTCAACTGGGTGATTTCCACAGTCCTGGACAGGGGGCATTGCTAGGTAGCCTCTATAGTTGTGGACAAAGAGATCCCACTCTCTCCAGAGCAGGACTGACTTAGTCATTACAACAGAAGGCCTGGACTTCACTTGAGGAAGCAGGAATACCCTCTGTCTCCTGTTCCTCCTGAAGAGAGCTCTGGCTGCTCGGACACAGCCAGGATCAGGCTGCCACAGACTGGAGTGTAGTCTTACTTTTCTTTGGTTTCCTGGAGTTGCCTGTGGAGCACGCTGGCCCTGGGTGCCTCACCAGAACATGAGGCCTTGAATAGCTCCCCAGAGCCAGGCCCTGGTGCCAGCTGCTTGCCAGCTGGGCTCCTATCTTGTTCTTGTCCTGGAGAGAGGATGACCTGAGGGCTGTGGGTTCTGAGCCTCTCTGCCCTCACCTTTTTGCCTTCAGGCACCAGTTAGTCCCGCCTTGTGAGTTTTGGGATGGACCATTCCTGTGCTTGTCTGGAACGATCTTGTTCTGTTTCTGCATCTGCTGCAGTGAAGGTTTTTTTTTTTTTTTTTTCTCCCTTCCAGCATGGAATTTTCCCAGTTATTTTTAAATAAGTCCGTTTATTTGTGCTTAGAATTCAGATAAGAACTACCAGCCTTGCACAGATGCAGAGCCCAAGCCGTGAAAGGCGCAGCCATGGCAGCCACCGCCACGTCGTGCCTCTCCTACACTCAGGCTCCCCGGCTGCTGTTGAAGGAAAACGACTCGTTTTTCACATCTGAAAAGCTACATGAGGACACGGCCTCCAGCAGATGAGATGAGCCTCTCTGGAGAAAGCCGGGGATGGATGCTTCTGAGAACTCAGTGGGAGTGCTCTGAACTGCATTAGCTCTTTCCGATTGAAAACATGTTAAAAGAAAAAAAAAATTAAACCAAAGACCTCACCAAGTAACTCGATTATAAACCCTAGAGAATAAGTTCACCACATATCACCATGTGATTTTGCTAGTATTATGAGCAGGATGATATTTCATGTCTCCAGGCTTTGTGGGAGAGGGTGTACCAGTTAGCTACTGCTATATAACAAGCAAGCCAAAAACTCCTTAATCTTGTGATGGCAGTTCATTTCTGCTTGTGAGTCTTTAGATCTGCCAGGTACTTCTGCTGACCTGGGTGGTGTTCCATGGACCTCAGCTGGGCTTCATCATGGACCTGTGGTCAGTTGGTGGGTGGGCAGAGGCTGGCTGGACTGGACAGAAGGTATTGGCTTTATGTAGCTTTTTCTCTAGCAGGCTAACTCAGGCTTGTTCATGGCTCAGTGGATGGGTCTCCAGACACAAAGCAGAAGGAAGCCATGTGTGTCAAAGCTATGACTTTGGAAGTGGCCCTGATACCAGGAATGAGAAAATAGAGCCTGCCTCTTTATGGGAAGACCTGTGAAATAGTGCAGAGTGTTTGCAAGAGGTGCCAGCCGATAGTTACACAGGGTAAGGGGGAGTGTTTATGCTGGTGTTAGTCAGTCCTGATGGTGTAGCCTGGGGAGGCTGGGGTTTGAGGCTGGCTCTTGGGCTTGGCTGGGAGGAATTAGAGCCGTGAGCTATGTAGAGCAAAGAGGACTGAGCCAAGCTCAGTGCGTCCCCTCTGTGATCAGTTCCATGGGGGTCTGGCCCAGGACTGCCTGCCTACTTCTCCCTTTTTAAGCAGGGATTGGTGCTCCTGGATGTCCTGGACCCCTCTATCCTCCCCTTGGCAGAATCCAAGGCTACACAGATAGAATCACCTTAACCCATGAAGGGAAAAGTAGCTGCAGACACCAAGGCCAGGACACCAGTGTGGAGGTCAGGCTGATTCGCAAAAGAAGATGAAGGGAAATGGAGGGTGTAAAGGAGACATGAGAACACCCACCCACCCCGAGACACTGGGGGCTGAAGGCTGGGTCTGGAGTAGAGCTTGACTCCAGCCTACTGAAGTTCAAAGGGAAAATGATCATAGAGGTTGAAGTCCATAGAACTGTCCCTACATGCTTGGCCTAAAGGTACAAGAATTCAGAGGAATGCAGGGTTCCAAAACGATCCATACTCCAAAGACTTTACTGTACAGGTGCCTCCTATGTGCCTCTGTCTTTCTGGGGGAAACTGTATATTTAGAAAGTTTTTATTTACTTATTTTTCTTCTATTGCCACACCACACCATGCCATGGAGCTCCATGAGGGTATGTAGAAGGTGTCTCAGTGGGGAGGTCTAAAGCTGTGGGAGCCCCCAGAATGGCTAGGATGGCTATGTGTCCTGGCTCTCACCTGTGCACCTGTCCCCAGAAGAGGGGACCACCCCACTTTGGCTGCCTACCCTCAGAAGCCAGAGTGTGTAGTCACTGTCCAAGGGCCCCTAGGGCTGTGGGAGCTCTGCCTCCCTTACAATTGTCCTCAGTATTGGGCTCAGATCAGCCTGGCATTTCTGCTTGACCATGAGTTATTTAAGGATCTGAGCTCCTTTGAGTGCCAAGATCTGAGACTCTATGGTTGCTCCAGAGAACACCAAAAACCTGGATGAGCATGGTCTCGTCTGTTGGACAAGTTTGGTTGCAACTATTCCAGACTGGCTCAGCTCTGCCTCCTGCCCATCTGGGAAGCCAGCCAGCCTGTAGCCCAAGGAGGCAGGGATGCTCTGGGGCCAGGTGGAGGGACAGCAGGGCACCGGGTGCTTATTTTGGGGAGCTTGTGGGCACTGCTGCTTATGCCGGGTGGACAGGGACCATTGAGCCATCCTTGTGCCAGGGGAATGCAGCCTGGCATAGGTCAGAGCTGCAGATGGATGCCACCCCAGTCTTCAAGGAAGCTGGTCTTGCCTCAGCTCCTCCCTTCTCTCCAGGTCTAAAGAGAAGGACGTGGGTTGCCAGCCTGTTCTGGGATCTGGAGCCAGCTCTGCACAAGGCAGAATTGATAAACTATGAGATGTGTGTGGGGGCCTTAGCTGTCAACACACATTGCCACCTTTAAGTCTATGGGCTCAGGAAAGGGGCTGTGATGTAAGCACAGCATTTCTCCACCCCAGGTAATGTTTCAGTGGCTTTTGAGTTTGAATCTTCTGGTTTGGTGATATGATTTTACATATATGACCAATGTCAAGGACCTTGTGGGTATGGCTCCCTCTTCTTGCATGCCTTTCCCTGCCCATCAAGTCTGTGGGTGGCTATGAAGACCTTACTCCTTGCCTCTTCCCTCTGGGGAGTACAGCTCCCTCACAGGTGATACTGAAGTCCATGGGTGGTACCTGGTCCTGCACTGACCTTGTCTACAGGTGCCCAGTGACCTGCTCCGAACTTCAGTGACCAATCTCCACCCTGCCAGGCCCACAGTTCCCACTGTGTGGTGTGCTCTGTTTTTACATTCTAAGTAGGAAAGCCTAATTCTTAGAAGTCCACCTGTAGCTGTGGGAAGCCAGAGGGAGAAGCCGTGAGAGTTGGCTGGGATGGGGTGGAACTGTTCCGTGGCTTGGTGCACCGAACTGTTGCTGTGACAGTGTGACACAGGAGTGGCCTAAGGAGATGAGTGTTTATTCTGGCTCATGGTTTGAGTGCACAGTTTGTTGTCATGGGCAGTCGTGGCTACCGGAGTTAGCGGTCACTTGTCATTGTGCCACAGTCAGGAGGGAGAGAGACGGATGCTGGGGTTCAGCTCGCTCTCTGCTTTTCATTCCAAGTGCTACCCCAGCTCAGGAGATGGTGCCACCCACATTCAGGGTGGCTCTTCCCTTCTCAATTAACACAGATTTGTCTCCTAGGTGATCTGAGATCCTGTTAAGTTGACAATCAATATTAACCATCGTGCTTAGATTCGACAGGCTTGGATAATGCCTTCCAACCTCATCAGGCCCCCAAGGTCTAGGTTTGGGACTCTCAGGAGGCCCCGTCAGTGACAGAGAGGTCGATGCCAGGATGTGTCATGCCCCAGCTAGATGGGGGATGATTAAGGACCCAGAAGCTTTCTATGCAAGGTGGACATTGTCAGCCCCTGGGCTCTAGCCCAGTGGGGTGGCTCCAGGCAGCAGGGGTTTTGTGAGGCTGCAGGGGATTCCAGCAGAAACTAGGTTGAGGACCAATGTGCTAATCAGGTGTTCAGCCCTCCTGACAACAGCACCCATACAGAGATGTGAAATGAAGTCTCAGCCCTTCAGGGAGACCTCTGCATTTGGGCTCTAAAACAGTCCAAGGGGTCAGCAGGGCAGCCCAGGAGACAGGGACCCTGTGTGTCACTCTTGTGCCTGCAGAGTGCCCCACAGACTCCTTCCCTCCTCCCTTCTGCTTTTCACGCCTGCCTGCATCGTTTGATTTACATTTTCTGATGAAGCAGCATTCATGGGCAGCCATACCCTTTTCTTCCAGTGTCCTTCTCTCTCCTGGCCTGCTTCCTACCTCTGGGATTGAGTTGGCCCATTGAGGCAGAGAGGGGAAAGAGACACTGGCTTCCCAGTGAGTGGACCTTTTCCAGGGCTTGGGCCCAGCAAATTCAGTAGAACAAAACAAAACAAAACAAAACTGAGCCAGGCGGTGGTGGCGCACGCTTTTACTCCCAGCACTCGGGAGGCAGAGCCAGGCGGATCTCTGTGAGTTCGAGGCCAGCCTGGTCTATAGAGCGAGATCCAGGACAGGCTCCAAAGCTACACAGAGAAACCCTGTCTTGAAAAACAACAAACGTAAAAACCTCAGAGAAGGGGCAGAGAGGGAAGGAGGGAGGCAGGGTTATACAAGGGAGAGGAAGAAAGGACCATTTTGGAGGGAGATAGGAGGGTGGAGATAACCACTTGGCTCAGCTCAACAGGAGATGTGCAAACACAAGGCTAAGGCCTGAGTCATTGCACTGGAGTCCAGATGTGACTCTTGACACAGCCATTCCCATCAAGTGGCCACAGCTGTGGATGGAGAGGTCCATTAAAGACACAGGTGCCTGTGCTGCCCACTGGGGAGGGAGGGTGCCTTAAAGAACCTCCCTTCTCAAAAGCCCAGAGAGACATTTGGAGCTTTAGCTCCTGTGCTTGGCCCAAGAGCCCCTTTATGGCATCTGGAGCCCTTGTATTCCCCACCACAAACAGGGAGTGAAGGGGACCGCAGGTGTGTGGGCTGGGCACCCCCTTTGCTGAGCTCATCTTGGAAGGCCTTCTTTCTGTGGCCTTTGTCTCTCCTTCTTGCTGATGTCACAGGGACTGTTAGGACTCTTTCAGAACACCCTTCAAAGCCCCAGGAAGGAGAGCTGACATCAGTGGCCTGGTGGACCCATGCTCCTCCAAAAGTCCACAGACCAAGGCACAGAAGCAACAAGGAGATGATCAAGGTATGAGAAGCACAGAGCTAGGTACCCTGGCATGCATGGGTTGGGGATAAAACTCATGATACCCATTAGACCCAGATTTCTGGCAACCGGAGATGCTTCAGAAATTTTGCAGGAGTTGTGGTTATATCACAAGGAGGGTCTGGGATGGGGACCTGGGACTCCAGAGAGCACTCAGGCAGCAGGGCCACTTCAGAGGAGAGTGTCTTTGAGGACTGGTGTGTGTGTGTGTGTGTGTGTGTGTGTGTGTGTGTGTGTGTGTGTGTGTCTGTCTGTCTGTCTGTGTGTGTGTCTGTGTCTGTGTGTCTTAGTCAGGGTTAGTCAGGGCTAGAATTGTTATGATGAAACACCAGGACCAAAAGCAAACTGGGAAGGAAAGGGTTTATTTCCCTTATACTTCTAGATCGTAGTTCATCAGTGAAGGAAGTCGGGGCAGGAACTCAAGCAGGGCAGGAACCTGGAGGCAGGAGTTGATGCAGAGGCCATGGAGGGTGCTGCTTACTGCCTTGCTCCTCATGGCTTGCTCAGTTTGCTTTCTTACAGAACCCAGGACCTCCAGCCCAGGGACAGCCCCACCCATAGTGGGCTTTGCCCTCCCCCATCAATCACTAATTATGAAAATGTCCCACTAGCTTGTCTACTTGCAGCCTGATCTTCCGGAGGCATTTTCTCATCTGGGATCCCCTCCTCTCAGCTGACTGTGACCTTGACATAAAGCTAGACACACAGGGGTTGTCACTCAAGAGTTAACTCTGCTGTCATGCTGGAGGGGAAAGAGCTCTGCCCAGGGTCTGAAGCACGGGCATGTTATGAGGGTCTCCACACTCAGGCTGCCTGGGTGAGCCAGAGTCTCAGTGGTATATCCCCCAATGTCTGTGTGGCCTTGGGATGATCAAATAGCCTCTTTGTTCCTCATATGTGAGATGATTGTGCGTGGCAGTTGCCAGGTTTGCCAAGAGGTTTCAATAAGGTGAAACTTCAGAGATCCACACTCAGGGACCATCTGCAAACCTCATTGTTTAGGGCAGGAGACACCGAGGCTTAGAGACGAGGCCGTGAGAGAAGACTCAAGGCTCTCCTTGTCATTTTCCACTCAGTTTCTCCATGTACTCTATCTCCTCTAGCCCTCCCCATACCACACATAGCTTCTCCAGTGCCAAAACTCATCAAGCACCCATATTCTTTGTTTTTAGGCACTCATTTCTCTGACCCTGCCAATGGTCTGTCTGGTGGATGACTCTGTGGCCCCTTTGTGCCTCAGTTGCACCTAACTGAGGCATGGAGCTTGGCCTTCAGCAAGTGTTAAGATGATGGATGGATGAGATTTATGGAGGATTCTGGTAGGGATGCTGTGTGCCAAACTGCTTCCATGACAATCTCTCTGGGGGAGGGGCCTGGCTGGAGAGTGGCTTCTGCCTATTTGGAGTCTTTGTGCATAGCTCATAGTAGGTGCCGAGTGCTTACTGGATTGTGCTGCAGGATGTTGTGTGCTGGAGCAGAGGGTGCCCCTCCCTGGCATTCAGGCCTGCTCTTTTCATGGAGGGTCACAGCAGGGGCCCCCACTCTTTTGATTCCTATGTACTCATTCCTCCTGGGGTAGCCGGGTTTGTAGACTGAGGCAGTGGCTTGGACAGTGAGTAAGAAGAGTCTCAGTCAGGGCTTCTTAGATTGGACTCTGTTCTGAGGAGTAGACAGGGAGGCTGGTTGCCACATCCAGGTTCCCACATCTGTCATCCCTGGACACATTTGCTGCACCCTGATGCCCCACTCTTGTTTGACATGACCCAGTGAGAATCAGTGAGATACCGATCGGGGCCTGCCTGAGAACTTAATTAAAGCTCTACATCACAAATGTAAGGCTCCGGGCTTAATGTGATCTGATAAAATTATTCGGATACACTTCAATTTCAATCTTGGTTTCTAAGACAGCGGAGGGTGGGGAAGCGAGCAGGGGAGCCAGAGAATACACAGCCTTTGGCAGTATCTGTGATGGCACCTGGGCCGGTAGGAAGACCCAGATCAACACGGATAGGGTTGGGCTGCGTAATGTCACCCACAGGCTCATGTACTTGAATGCTTGATCTCCAACAGGTGGTGCTGTGGGGCCTCTGAGACATAGGGACTATCTGACAAGATGAGGTCACTAGTGTTTCAACCTTCCTGCCTGTGGTGATGTGAGCAAGAAATTGCCTCTGCTGGCATTCATGGAAATCCTTCTGAAACTGTGAACCAAGATAAATCCCACTTCCCTCTTAGCTGCCTTTATCAGGCCCTGGCAATATAAAAATAGACAATACAAGGATAAAGAGTGGCTGGCAACCTTAGGGACAAGCAGGTGGAGAAACTGGCTCATAGCCTGTCCTGGCCAGGCCTGCTGGAGCAAGGTTGGAACTTGGCCCTGGGATCAGGTATACAGCCGGGTCTTGGTACTGAGGCCAGGGCCTGATCTTGCTTCTTCTTGGCTTCAGGATACCTATTTAGAGACCACAATGATTGCCAGCTTCTCCCAAGGACCTGGGGCTGGGGAGACCTGGGGTTCCTTTGGTGCTCTGTCCCAGAAAGGGTGAGGGCAAGGCTGGCCACAGGCCTGAATTGGTGCGTGGGGCCAAATGCTTCAAGAGTAGGACTTGTAGATGTTCCCATGGACATGCTGGAAGGGGTTCCAAGGTCAGGAGGGCTGAGACCAGGCAGCTGTCAGTGTTGGTGGAACAGTCACTGGCCACGCTGAGGCTAGTGGAGGCCGCATTGAAGGTCCCGGTGCCACACAAGTTGGTGCAATGAGAATAAACAGGTAGACAGCATATTTCTTCACCCTCCCATCCACGATCTACCTGTTGCCCATCTGTCCACCTCTCCATCCATTCAAAATCCTTCCTAAGCTGACCTTGGCTGCCAGAGTATGTTGTCTGTGGCAGGCCTCCCTGGGTAGCAGTGGACTGGCCCGAAGCGGATTGAAGAATGATCGCAGTGGAAGTGCAAGTGAGGACTCAGGTTCTTGGTCGATGTCCCTGTCTATGAGGGATCATTCTGGTCTAGAGCTAAGCCATGGGAGTAACGGTGTCTCCACAAGAGATTACTGGAGAGGCAGAATGTGACCCTCATGCAGCGGGATCCATTCAGCTGAGATCCAAGAGAGACACCAACACCCACCACCGTGGGCACGAGTCTTGGAGACTCCCAGCAAGGAAAAGAGGCCGAAGGCCCACCTTGCTGGAAATCAGGAGCAGTTGAAGGCTGCCCTAGAGGCTGTCATGTGACTGGTGCTTGGCCGCCAGCCGGTGGCGGCCCGTGAGATAGCACTGATGGTGACGCCACACTTTGTTCTCAAGCCGAGATGAGAACTCTTGTTGCAAGTGTGTCTGCCATGTTGGGGGTTGATAGTGGTGAGGAGTCACCAGGGTCCTGTGTATCGTGAACTCTTCATGGGGCTGATCTCTGAACAAGGTGTTCTAGGTCATGGTTCAGGTATCTTGGCGTGACTTTCACATAGATTTTCAAATTCTTAATTAGTCTAGTTGAGGGAGAGGAGGTCTTTCCTTTTAAAAATACTTTTATTTTGAATTATGTATATGTGGGTCTATGCATGTGAGTGCAGGTGCCCATGGAGGCCAAGAGAGGGCAGTTGTGAGCTGCCTGATGTGGGTTCTAGGAACTGAACTCAGGTTCTCTGCAAGAGCAGTGTGTGTTCTTAGCCACTGAGCCAGCTCTTCAGGCCTAGAGACGGCTTTCTGTAATGACATGATGTTGTCAGCTCTGCAGCTGGTGGGACAATGGAGTCCCAGTTAGGACACTGTTCAAGATGACATCACTTGCCAAGAGGTAGGAGATGCAGGTAGGTTGGGTGACTTGTCTAAGAAGCAGCAAGCTGACTCTGGCTGGCTTTCTGATTCTGAGATGGGACAGGACCTGTCCCACCGGGTCCAACCCCACTGCAAGTTGCTCTGGAATAACTGAGCCCATAATTTGGATTCTCCAGGCAGGTGATGAGTGCTGGGCCATCAGAATGAGGAGTGTGGGCTCTGTTCTTGGTGTTCTGGGTGTCCAAAGGCTAGCTAGCATCTTGGCTCAAGTACCTGCTTCCCTGAGGTCCTTCCATCTGCTCCCTCACTGGCTGGTTCCTTCTACTCAAGAGAAAGCCACCTGTCAGTACCTGTCAACAGGGAGGACCATGGCCACGACCATGGCCAACAGCAGACAGGAAAGTCTAGGGATCTCAGTTTGGCTTCAGATTCTGCTGTGAGCTCCAGGTCTTCCCCTAGCCCACAGAGCATGTCATAAGGATGATGGGGGATGGGGCAGAGTCCTTGTAGCTTTCTACATACTCCTAAGGGTCCTGCTGGAATTGCTAGCATGGCGGTGGGAGAGGGAGACTGAGAAAGACCCTTAGGTTTGTTCACTTCTGTTAGTGCATGAGTGGCCATGCCAGACAGCACAGATCGCTTAACAAGGGGCCATTTCAAGCAGGAGTCTGTCCATCATCCACAGAAAGCAAGCTAGTTAGCAATCAGATGACACACAGAGGAGAGTCCATGAGGGTGGGCTCTATCATCTCCCTCTTCCTGATCAGTGTGGTTGCTGATGACTCAGATAGGGACACAGTTGGCAGAGTTATTGGGGTGACAAAAAGCTTGGAGGAGTGGGGGCTGTCCAGATGTGGGATCTGAATCTACCTCAACAGTCAGAATGCGAGGTCACATTAACAAGGCAGGGCCTAGGAGGAGCAGATAGAGTGTGCCTTGTTTGCATCCCAACAAGCCAAGCTCTCCAAGTCTGTGTATGTGGTGGGACATAGGAGATTAACCAGCACTTGGGCTAGCCTCATGGCACTGCCATCACACAGCCAGAGTGGCCATCAGGGGAAGCACTCACTAGTCAAGACAGGACTCCCCAAGGAGAACTACTCCAGGGTCCAATGTTCAGATCAGTTTGCCCCACTTTCAAAAGGCCTTTGAGTAGCCAAGCAAGACTTCAAAATGAGTTCTTCAGCCAAAAAAATCCGCTAAATTTATTCTCTGCCAGTTATAGATTTTTTTATGATTATAGTAAATATTTTCTTTTTCTGAAAAGTAGAGAAAGCATGGGAAGGATAAAGACAGGAGCCCAAATCAGCCATAACCTTAATCTTCCCACCAGGAGATAACATTTTGGTACATTTCCTACCCGTCTTTAAAAAAGAATCCATATTTTAAAATAAAATTAGGACTATCTTTATATATAGTCTGTATGCTGTCTTCTCTCCACTCAGTATTGCATGTGAGCATTCCTTTGCATTAAGCGCCCACCCAAAACCCCGTTTTCAGAAACTGCAGACTGGCCCATCCCACTGATGTTGAGAAAAACCATGGTCTGTTTTTTTGTGTGTTGTGGGCAGTGGTGGGTTGTTCCTGGTCCATGGTCAGCTTCCTTGTTCATAAAGGTTGTTATGGACCTGATTTAACTGTAGGGTCAGTTCCTGGAGGTAGCCTTTGTGGGTCAGGAGGACCAATCCCAGGCTCCTGGATACCTTGCTGAGGTATCCCCATGCACAAGTGCTCAACCCCTAAGGCTGGTGAATGCTTACATGTTCTCCTCTGACTCTATCTTTGCTAATTTGGCTGATGGAAAGGCCATCTCAGGCATGGCAGCCCTTGCATTTCCTTGATTGACATGAAGTGCTGTCTCCCTTAGTTCTTGCTTTGTTTAGTTGGTGTCCACCAGAATAGCACTGTCATAACTTTCCTTCTGGGATCACCCTCTTGAGACTGGGTTTGCTGAGAGTGGGAACCCTGGGTCCTTCACCAGCTCACTTGAAGCTGCCTTGCAGAGGACAGACGTTGACTTCTTGCACCAGAGTGGCATCCTAAAGCCAATGTACCCAGTTTGAATGCAGGCTCCTGTCTCTGAAGTGTGTGATCTTGGGCAAGGGACTGACCTTGAGGGGACCCTGGCTGCCCTTCTGCTCAGGGGCTGAGCACTGTGGTGGGGAGGCACATGGGTGCAGAGTCCAGGATTTGTGCTCATTTGATGGGGTGTGATTCCAGGTTTTCCCCTTTTCTGTGTAAATGATTTAGGAACCTTGGGAGAACACAGCTTCACCTCTCTCCTCTGCTCTGCCTAACAAGTGACAGTTCTGTGATGCCAAGCACTGAACAGCACAGCCGTTGACTGAAAAGGCAGGGCAGGAAGAGTCTGCTCAGGAGCCCACAGAACAGTGGGCTGGTTTGACTCCAAAGGAAAAAAAATGACCCCAAAATACAGGAAAAAGAAGAAAGATCAGCACAGGGCACATCCTCCTCCTCTTGTGTGTGGAAAGGAAGTTAATTTCACTAGTAATTAAACCCATATCAATTTAAGCAATGGGACACCCACTTTTCTAAATTACTAGCAAGAGAAGGCAGCAGAGGGGCTGCCAGGCACCCTTCAGGAACTCAGATGTCCTGGAGGTCAACTGAGTACTCTGAGCAGCAGCTCCCCTGGTTTCTAGATGAAGTCAATAGGGGGCTGGTGCAGTCGGGTGCTGGGGCAGTGACGGTGGCGGGGAGGTGAGGCAGTGGGTACTAGGGTAGTCAGGGCAGGAGCAGTGGGGGGGGGGGTTGGGAATAGGCGATCTAAACCAGTGAGGCCCTGGGGAAGTGGGGGTCTGGAACAACAGGGGCTTGGGATAGTAGGGGCCTAGAGCATCAGGGTTTGGAGCAGTAGGGTCAGCAGCAGAGGGGTGCTAGAACAAACAGGGTCAGGGCAGTGGGTGCTGGCACATGGCTCTTTCTTTGCAGCCAGAAGCGTGTTGTTCCCTCTTCTGCTCCATGGGCTGCTGTCTCGCAGGGCCAGTCTGCTCAAAGCCCAGCCACAGGCCGTTCCCCCTCTTTCTTCTCATTGAACATTCCTTGGAGGTTTTTGATCTTTTTTCAAGGACCCATTGACTACGTTGCCCACATTTTAAATGTCTTTCTGTTGTGGTGGTTTCTAAGGACTATTGATCCAGTTGGCTTGTTCTCAGACATGCTTCACTTCCAGTGTTCCTGAAGGGGAACTCAGGATGAGCCAGGCCTGCCCACACTACTGCTGCCCTCTGCTGTTGCGTAGGGGCCAGCAGCGACCATGAGCATGCTGCAGGTCGCAGTCTGGGCTGTGACTTCACCAGGCAGGAGAGAGGCTGGCAGCTAGCAGGACCACACTGTCCTAATGTAACTCAGTAGGCTCCTGTTGGATGCTGAGGTAGGGGATCATTTGGATCCTAACCTGGCCCCTCCCCTAACCCCTCCCCTGGCCCCATACCTGGTCCTCACCTGACATTTCACCTGCCTCCACACCTGGCCAATACCAGGTTTTCATCCAAACCCCAGTTTCAATCCTTACCTGGCTCCATTCTGTCCCCTCACCTGGATTCCTCACCTGTCCCCTCCCTTCACCCTGCCCACCTTCACTCCCTCCACCCATCCATCACTTTGTTTGGCTTCCTGTCCTTTGAGGGGGGCTGCCAGGAGATGAGCACCCTGAGGCCCTCCCTGTACTTTGCCTGGAGCCCCTGACACTGGGGCAGCCCCTCTTGCTGCATGTGTATTTTCAGAAGCTGTGGGGGACGTCATGTGTATAAAATTAGCCTTGTCTTGTTGGCCCCTCTTGGGCTAATTCAGAGTGAAATGTTTTAGCAGTGGTGGGCTGATTCTACAGGAGAACAAGAGCTAATTAAATTCCCCCTGACCATCCAGCAGTAAATTATTTATATCCAGACAGATGCAATCTAATCTGCAGCATCCAGCCTGGCCCAGCATGCCTCCCACTTGGAATTTCAAGGGGAGAAGAATAAAAAGCAATGGAGTCAAGTCCTCAGGGGGAGGTCATGGGGAGGGAGAGCCAGAAGCCTGGTCGCTCTGTGGACACTGACATGGAAGAAGCTGAGGGTGCAACCAGCTCGGGCCTCCCGCCTTGGGGTTCTGGGAGCCTTGGCCTCAGCGCCATTACTTGAAGACAGTGTGAAAACGAAGAGAATCACCAAACCTCTGGACTGGTCTGTTTGACAGGATCTTGGATGTTTGAAGGGTGGGGTTAATCTCACTAATGATTTTACTAATGTTGGTCACAGAGTCTTAGTGTATTGTCCCACAGTGGCCCTTGGTGGCTGCTGAGTGGCTGCCAGTTTGCATTTGGGAATGCAGTGATTAGCTGGGCCTTACATCTTTCACTCTGTTGCAGCTTAGCCCAGGATTCATGGAACTCAACTCCAGGGACAGACTTTGATGGCCTTACCTTCTGCCCTGCATTGCACAGGTGTGGTCAGAAGACTGGGCCTGTTAGGAGTGAATCTCCTTTTCCTAGGAGGGGCAGGGATGAGCCAGCTGGCTGGGAGGTTGCCTGGGCCATGGCCCAGCTAAAGTATTTGCTTCTGGGACTTTGTGTGCCCTAGGACACTGCTTATCATAGACACACCCAGCCATCAGCTGTGACAGTGACATTATTAAGGTAGACCAGATGAATGTCAAGTGCCCTCCTAGATGGGGGTCTACCAAGGTCGTCCGTCTCTACTCCTGACTTTGGGGACTCCCTCTGTCTACCTGTCGCCTGAATCCACGCTGGAATTCTCTGCTCGCCTCTGCCCTCTGGAAGTATCTGGTATAGAAAGGGGTTCCCTATGTGGGGGCCACAGGGCAGGGCTGAATGACCAGTTTCTTGTACATCATAGGCCCCCTTTCTCTTCCGAGTATCCCCTATCAGGCTCTAGATCTGTAGCCTCAAGGCCGCTTTGAGGTCTTGGGGCAATGCTGTGACTAAGTCTCACAGAGGCACAAGGAACTGATTTTTTAAATGGCAAAAATGGCTCTTCAAGAATGTGTAGTTGTTTTAGGGAGTGTGGTGGTATTGTGTTCCCCGAAATATTGTGCACCCTGTAGCTAGAGTTTTCCTGCCTGGCCCACAGTCAGGACAAATCTCTGTCACCGGCCAGGCCCATAGATGCTCAAACCCAACCAAGTAAACACACAGAAACTTACATTGTTTATAAACTGTATGGCTGTGGCAGGCTTCTTGTTATCTACTTCTTCTATCTTAAATTAACCCATTTCTATTAATCTATACTTTGCCACGTGGCTTGTGGCTTACCATTACCTTACATCCTCCTAGTCATGGTGACGGCTGGCAGTATCTCCCTGCCCCAGCCTTTACTTCCCAGAATTCTCTTCTCTCTTGTCCCGCCTATACTTCCTGCCTGGCCACTGGCCAAACAGCATTTTATTTATACAGAGCAATATCCACAGCACTTCCCCTTTTCTTTCTTTCTTTCTTTCTTTCTTTCTTTCTTTCTTTCTTTCTTTCTTTCTTTTTAAAGGAAGGTTTTAACTTTTACATAGTAAAATTACATATAATAAAACAATTATCAAGCAAGAATTACAGTTACAGTATTAAAGAAGATAGATATCCTATCTATCTTATATTTGTGAGTCTAAGGTTTTATATCTAACTTACCTTTTATCATAATTGAGGAAATTATATCTATCTAGTCTTCAACCACATCAAAGACCTCAGAAGGATATAATATTACCTGAGAACTGGGAGAAGGATGCAAGCAACTTTTGGAAGTCTTGCAGGGTAGACAGAGACAGCTGGCAGCCTGGACAGTCACCTAATGTTCCTTTGTAAAGTTGGGGCATTTGTCTTCAGCCCACAGGGCTAGAGTCTCTCCGTCACTTCTCTCAGTGTCCTGTAGAATGTCTGGCAGTTTCCTCTGCAAAGCAGGAACCTGAAGGACCATTTTGTCAAGCAAAGTTTAGTGGTCACCTTTCTATGGGTCCTGCATGTCCAGTCGATCAAGCAGTCCAGGCAAGAACAGTTTCTTGTCCAAATGGCTATTTTTGCCAAGGTGAAGATAAGATATGAAGTGTCTTCAATGCCCATCCTTCTCTCTGAAGTAAATCAGTGTTGCCAGGAGCAGACATGTCTCACTGTCCAGAAAGTCTAAATTTTTAAAAATATTTTAAATGCCATATTCTGTAGACCTTTGAAGTGTTTGAAGATTACCTGTCTATCTGAAATATATCTATGTATACCTAGAAAACTTAACATGACTATAAGTTTGACTATCATAGAAGACTTATTGATCTGTATTTCTTAATTATCCATTACAATCTAAATGAGTTGCATAAACATAATACCTCAAATGAGAGTAGAAATATATATACAGTATAACAAAATTAACTTTAAGTTTGTATCAATAGACTAAAATCTATACCAATGTAAGACATTTTAAACAAGTTGTTGTTCTTCAAAAGTAAGTTCATTAATCTATCCTTTCATCCTATTATATCTATATCATATCCCTTTTTCTTCTTTAGAAAGAGATTGCACTTATAATCAACCTGATTTAAATAAAAATATTGGTTTTTCTCTGTCCCACACGAGAGAGCTCTTGTGATTTGGGACACAAGAATCTCTTAATCTTTTCTTTTCACAATATGCCTGGGTTTAGAGAAGGAGTGAGCCAATTCCATCTCCAAAGCCAGCTGGGAATTTGGGCATAGTTTTTCTTACTATTTCCTGCTGGAGGGGGGCGCTGTATCTTATGGGGACACAAAGAAAATTTTAGGATTATGGAATAGTCCGTGAGGGTAATCCTCTGAGCCAGTTGTCTTGAAACCATTCTGGATGTCAGATCATCTGGGCCATGGTGTCATCGGAGACCTTTCAGGTGGTCTTGGCTGATCAAACCTGATGTATCTTAATCTGGAACAAATCCACAGCCTCTGGCTTTCTGTGGAAACAAAAGTAGAGACTCTTTTCCAAAGCAACATATTCTTATATCCAAATTTTGAAGTCAAGTTACCTTTAAAATTTACATATTTGTTTAATTCAACAGCTTTTACGATCAAATCTTTTTCTGCAGTTAAAAATCCCAAAGACAAGACAAACCAGATTCTCTGTGTAATATCCATCTTTGTAAGATTGAAACGCTGCTGTGGTTGCTGGCTCCGCCCACCACAGCTTCCCAACATGGCAGTGGTACAGTTTACCGCCAGCTCTGGGTCTGGAGCCATGTGTACCATCAACTATCAGAAGCAGTTCTATCAAAGCAGTGCATAGCCCAGAAACCTTTTTTTTTTTTTTTTTTTTAAACTAGCAAAGGCTAAATCACCATGCAGCAGAGTAAAATTTCGCTTGTAGACTCCTTATTCCCGCCACACTGCAGGTCAGACACACACGCCAGGAACCCGCCATAGTAGCTCAAGCCGGCAGGTTGCCACTAACTTGAGAGAGACAACTAGGAAGCTGTTTTTAGCTCCATTTTAGAATCTTTTTTCTCAGGTTTTAGGTGGAAACTCTTGCAAACACATTGGGTACCATTTGTAGCTAGAGTTTTCCTGCCTGGCCCACAGTCAGGACAAATCTCTGTCACCGGCCAGGCCCATAGATGCTCAGACCCAACCAAGTAAACACACAGAAACTTACATTGTTTATAAACTGTATGGCCATGGCAGGCTTCTTGTTATCTACTTCTTCTATCTTAAATTAACCCATTTCTATTAATCTATACTTTGCCACGTGGCTTGTGGCTTACCATTACCTTACATCCTCCTAGTCATGGTGACGGCTGGCAGTATCTCCCTGCCCCAGCCTTTACTTCCCAGAATTCTTTTCTCTCTTGTCCCGCCTATACTTCCTGCCTGGCCACTGGCCAAATAGCATTTTATTTATACAGAGCAATATCCATAGTAGCACCCTAATAAACTTATCTGGGGTCAGAGAACAGAACAGCCACTAGATATAGAGGCCAGAAAATGGTGGCACACACACCTTTAATCCTAGCATTCCAGAGGCAGAGATCAAGGCCACACTGGAAACAGCCAGGCATGGTAATAAGAGCCTTTAATCCCAGGGAGTGATGGCAGAAAGCAGAAAGGTATATAAGGTGTGAGAACCAGGAACTAGGCTGGTTAAGCTTTTAGGCTTTTGAGCAACAGTTCAGCTGAGATTCATTCTGGATGAGGACACAGAGGCTTCCAGTCTGAGGAAACAGGATCAGCTGAGGAACTGGCAAGGTGAGGTGGCTGTGGCTTGTTCTGCTTCTCTGATTTTCCAGCATTCACCTTAATACCGAGCTCCAGGTTTGTTTTTATTAAGACTTTTTAAGATTCGTGCTATATCTGGCACCCAACGTTTGTGGTATGAATTCACAAAAAAGCCATTTGCCCTTTGGCCTTATGAGCTCCAACTCAGACCCGAGGTACCCTCGGCCGGTTGTGATGGCACATTGGATTTACTGAAGAAGGCAGAGGCAGGAGGATCCTGAGTTTGAGGCCAGCCTGGGAGGCTTTCTAAGGAGAAGCTGTGGTTGGAGCCGAGCCACAAACAGTGGCGGTGGGACCATGGAGGCAGTGCCTGCTGCTCCGAGTTGCCAGCTCCTTCTTTCTCATCGTGTTGGTGACTGTGGTGATGCTGCTTCCTGGGACAAAGGGTTTACTACTGCTTGTTCAGAGAAGAATTGCCAGGACCATCGTGTTACAAGGAAGCATCGGCAAAGGTCAGTTTGGAAAAGTTTGGCAAGACAAATGGTGGGGAGAAATTGCTATGAAGATTTTCTCTTCTAGGGAAGAACATTCATAGTTTCGAGAGATAGGCATTTATCAGACCATGATTGCTCCAAACCACAGAGGAGACAAAAAAAAAAAAAAGGCTTCCGGGAACCATGACCACACCTAACAGTGTAACAGCGACTTTGAAATCTTCAAAAAGATGACAGAAGCCCACAACAACAATTACATATGGACTATGATAAAGACGTTAAGCTGATTAGCACCATGGAAAGATCGACTTTGAACTACAAACTGCTCAGGACAATTTCGAGATGGCTGCCTGAGATGATTCAGATTCATAGACTACTCGAACAAGGACTTGAGACAAGCCCTGCACTTTCCCATTATGCAGCGACTGGACAAATGATACAACTAACTCTCCCAGGACTTGACAATTAACCCAAAGTTTTCTTTTCAGGATCCCCTAAAGATGTCTTCATCCCCAGAAAGCAGGAAGTAATTTAAAAAAAAAAACCACACCCACATTCCTAAGAGGTGAGGTGGAAGGTTTTGGGTTGTTTAATGAGTTATGGATATTGTCATTGTTTATGATGGTTGGTTACAAGTTGTTAATTGTTTTTTTGTTTGTTTTGTTTTTTGAGACAGGGATTCTCTGAGTAGCTTTGCGCCTTTCCTGGAACTCACTTGGTAGTTCAGGTTGGCCTCGAACTCACAGAGATTGGCCTGGCTCTGCCTCCCAAGTGCTGGGATTAAAGGCGTGCGCCACCACCACCCCACAAGTTGTTAATTGTAAATGGTCAGGAAAAAAGCTGAACAAGGAGATTAGATTCAGAGTTTTTGTTTGAAAAAAAAGAAAAAGAAAAAAGAGAATGTAGATATGAGGTAGATCATTGACTCTGCTCTGAGAAAAAAAGATAAAGAAATAATAGGATAAATGGGTAGATCTTTGAATCTACTCTAAAAAGAAAAAAAGGGAAGATATAAAAATGACAAAAGGTAGATTATTGAATCTATTATGAAAAGAAAAAAGAGAGATTATGGATAATAAGATAAAAAGAGAGATTATTGAATCTACTTTAAAAATCTACTTGTTTTAAATAGGATAAGTAATGAAAATTTTTTGTCTGAGTTTTATCAAATGGTAATGGACTGGACATTGTTATATAGTAATGGAGTTTTTCATCTGAATCTGCCAAATGTTAATAGACTAGACATCATTAATATAATTTTTGACTGTATATATTGTATATACTTATTAGATATAGTTTTTCTTGTATTAGTTATAAGCTTCTTTAATTTTAGACAAAAAAAAGAGGAAATGTGGTAGTACTGTGTTCCCCAAAATATTGTACATCCTAATAAACTTATCTGAGGTCAGAGAACAGAACAGCCACTAGATATAGAGGCCAGAAAATAGTGGTGCTCACACCTTTAATCCTAGCATTCCAGAGGCAGAGATCTACCTGGATGTCTGTGAGTTCAAGGCCATACTGGAAACAGCCAGGCATGGTAACAAGAGCCTTTAATCCCAGGGAGTGATGGCAGAAAGCAGAAAGGTATATAAGGTGTGAGAACCAGGAACTAGGCTGGTTAAGCTTTTAGGCTTTGAGCAGCAGTTCAGCTGAGATTCATTCTGGATGAGGACTCAGAAGTTTCCAGTCTGAGGAAATGGGATCAGCTAAGGAATTGGCAAGGTGAGGTGGCTGTGGCTTGTTCTGCTTCTCTGATCTTCCAGCATTCACCCTAATACCCGGCTCCAGGTTTGTTTTTATTAAGACCTTTTAAGATTTGTACTACAAGGGAGTTTCCAACTTAAGCTCTAGCCCTCTAAAGCATTTGGGGACAACTCTCTTGGAATTACGTCATGCTTACAGTAGGCATTATTGCCACTTTTCTTTAGGGGTTTTGGGGGATAGTGGTGTGCCACCTGTCCCTGTCTAGTGGGAAGACCTGTCCAGAGTCCTCTGGACTTCAGAGCTGGACCCATTTATCTCATGATGAATGGTCTTGGAGATTATTTCATCCCATGAGCCTCAGTTCTGCACCTGTGAAGTGGGTTGATTTCCCCTCCCCTCCCAGGGGTATTGAGATGAGATAATTGAGCCATTCTCAGTGTCCAGTGCTAAGCCCAAGCCAGTCAACATCTGCAACCCTACTCTTTGTTTGTTTATTTGTTTGTTTTGGTTTTTTGAGACATGGTTTCTCTGTGTAGCTTTGCGCCTTTCCTGGAACTCACTTTGGAGACCAGGCTGGCCTCGAACTCACAGAGATCCGCCTGCCTCTGCCTCTCATGTGCTGGGAATAAAGGCGTGCGCCACCATGCAACCCCACTCTTGAGCTGGCAGTGCCACTCTAGATGGAAGGGTCATGTGAATTATATCTGCCAAGTGTCCCATCCCTAGTGAGACTGAGTTCCACCAGGTACCTGTCTTAGATGTGGGACACTGGCAATGAGGCATGGTATGCCATTCTTTGGTGTTTCTGGACATAGCAGGGCCAAGTAGGTAGCAGACGCTCATTAACCACCTGCCATTTCTTGTAAACATATTAATGTAATCACCATTGCCAGAGAACAATGGTTCTTGGACCATGGTCAGGTAGGAATGGGGTGTCTGCCTGCTCAGGCACTCCACTGAGGAGCTATACTACCTCTCTGTCCATCTTTCCATCTGTCTGTCCGTCCATCCATCCATCCATCCATCCATCCATCCATCCATCCATCTATTCATGAAAGCACCCACCCACCCATCATTTACCCTCCACCACTTACCACTTATCCATCTGTTCACTCACTTACCCACCTATCTGCCCACTTACCCATCAGTCCATTCACTTACCCACTCATCTTTCCATCTTCCCACTCACTCGTCTTTCTATCCATCCACATACCCACCAGTCTTTCATCTCTCTACCAAGCAACAATGTATCTATTTACCTACCTTTCCATTCATCTCCCTAGCTACCTATCCATATTTCCAGGTGTCCATCCGTCAATCTGTCCACTCATCTACCTTTTACCACCCACTCACCCATGAATCCATCTATCCTGCATGCAATCAAGTAGTGTATAGTCCATGATAAATATTATTTTAGGCTTCAGAGACAGCAGTAAGACAAAACAAAACAAACAACAACAGAAAACCTGACCAAGCAAACAAAAACCAACAACCAGGATCCCTTTGCTACCCCAAGGTACCTTCTTCTAAGAAGAACAACTGAGATGGGCCAGAAGGGAATAGGGTCCATCTGGATGCTGCTGCCCATTCAAGGGCCACATGTCTAGGAGAAGCCAGCCAGTTTCTAAGGATCTGAAGCCGAGAGGCCCCAAGGCCTTCTCTGACTGTGCTGGCCAGGTGTCCTGCAGATGATACCCAGTGAGTGGTCACTGTGAGCTTTGCCATTCCTGAAGCAGGCTCAACCTCTAGGCCCATGCTTGTGGCCCAGCCCTGGCCTCTGCTGCCCTCTGCCAGCTCCCTTGCCATTCAGCCCCGGCCTCAGCCCTTTGCCTCACACACTGTGTGCCCTCTCCCAGCAGGCTCATGCCACCTCTGTGGTGTTCCACGTGGGATGAGAATGTGGCTAACAAGCAGCTGACCTAGCCCCTAGGGCTATGTGTGGCTATGGCCTTCCAGTAAATTCCCAAATGTGTAAGGCCAATGCTTCCCTCATTGGAGCAGCCAACACTCCATCTAGGCAGGGAGCCCTCACACTGCACTTTGGAGCTGGAGACGATGTCCTAACTCTGGCAAGGGTAGCCAGGAGCTTCTGTGGCCCTAGTGCTTGGCTTTAGGAAGGCTTTCTCATCCTATCCTCAATGCCCATGCTATCTGTCTTTCAGTATTTTCCCTCCATCTTGCTCCATGTTGACCCCTTTTCACTGAAGTCATACATACACAGGGTTCCTCCTACATGGGAGTTGATTAGTCCTTCTCTAAATGCTTCAATGTCCCAGATGTCCCAGATGCCTTTAAAGCTTCTCAGCATAGACATGGACACCCCAGCAGATGCCTGTGAAGGGCTATGCAACACCCACCTCCTTGAGGGTGTTTTTTCCTGGCTCCAAACAGCCAACCAAACACTCCATCTAGGCAGATCATATTGTTCTACTTGTGTGGCATCCCAGATCATCCATGCCATGGACCCATGGATCCTAAATCTGCCTCCTTGGGTCACCTTAGCTCATAAAATGTCTGCCTCAGCCTGGCTTCTCTCAGATTTGAGCTCTTGAAAATTTTTTTCAAGCTGAATCTTAATGTACTTGGACTGTTTCTTTTCCCTTTGGTCATTTCTGTCCCTCTCTTGTCCCAGCATACAATTGCGGTACCTGCCTGCCAGCTGGTTGGGGTCCTCTCCTAGGCAGGTTCTGTCCAAGACTAATTCATCACCTTCTGGATCATTAGCTAGGGTGTTAAAGGAGATTGAGGCCTCTCAGGGAGGAACTGGATGTCCCCTCATGCTTAATACAATGCTCTTGACTGTGACAGCCATCCCTTCAGCCTGTGACAGCACAAAGGAGGCAATCTGGTCTAATTCCACAAAGGAAATCTCTCCAGAGCTTCTCAGACACTTCACCCAGGGCTAATTAGATGACATGCTTTAGTGTGGGCTTGTGGTCAGCAGCCCCCAACTTGGTCCAGACTATCATTTTACCAGGGCGACCAGGGCCCTCAGAGGGTAACTCTTCCAAAGTGTCCCTTCACCCTAGAGGCTGTGGCTGTGAGATGGAGGTTTGTAAGATTCCTGTCTGTTTTGTGTTTGGAGCATGGTTCCATCTTGGTCTCCATTACCACTCCCCCGACTCCTACCCTGGGTGAGGGTGGAGAAGCTCCAGCTTCAAGTCCACCCGGGTTTGGGTGGACTTTATCCTTGCTATCTGGAGTCAGTTTGCCAGGGGCTATTAGGGATGTTGGGGACAGGTGTAAAAGGTCTGTACTGTTTCCATTGTGGCATCTTAGGCGTCTCCACTGAACAGCAGCTGCTGAGAAGGCCCTTCCTCCCCACCTCTTCCCATCTCCACTGTGTGAATCTGCCCTGCATAGTGGTCTTCAGTTCCTGGGGAGGTGTTCACCTCATCTCTAAGGACTGATTGATGGCTGTGCCGCCTTCTTTTCAAATATTTTCTTACCTTATCTTTTGTCAGTAAATATTGTGCCAGTCTTTTCTTTATACCTCCTATTTTGTTGTTAATTACAAAGATATTGAATTAGCTTGAGTCTTTTAAGTAGCCACTAACATCACGGTATCTCTAGTTTGAGCTCTGTGTTTCCTCCTGTCTCCCTGTGAGTGGTCCCTGGCACCTACTCCCATTGCTTCTCCTCATCTGTCTCCATAATACCTCTCCCACCCACCCACTCTATTCAGGACAGACTGTCCCCTCTGGTGCAGGGCAGTGTTCTGGATCTGTTGGTGTCTATTCCTTTCTCTTTCTGCCCAGTAGGGCTGCTGCTGAGCTTCTATGGGAAGTTTTTCTTCTGTATCTTTGAGCAGAGCAGGTGCTCAGATGGTATCAGAGGAGTTTCATGGAGGAGTGGGGTCAGCTGGTCTTGCTTGGCCCTGGCTGGCTGCGGATAAAAGGTTTGGGACAAATGGCTGTTCCGCTTCTTCTTGGCTTCCTGCATACTGGTCATCCTGTCCAGTTTTGATAATGCATACTTTCTGTTCCTCCCACTTGTGGACATTTCTTTATCTTCTTGATGAAGCCTGTTTTCACTGCTATGATGTTGGATTCTGGTGACAGCACACTTGTTGATGTTCTGGCTTGACATCATTACCATGACATCATTACCATCTCTACCTCTACCAAAATCACAGTGTTCTCACTATTGCAGTGACCACTCCATGACTTTATCATCACTACCACAATCATTATTAACCATCATAGTCACCATCACTACCCAAACCATCTCTATCATAATCACAACCTGCATTCTCATCGACACCACTATCACTTTAACCATCAAACCCACCTCCATCATCACCACTACTACCATCACCATTATCATCAAAAACACCGATATCAGTACCAGGATCACCATCACTACCACATCACCACCAGAATCATCTCTGTCATGAAAACTACAAGTACCAACACCATCCCCATCACCACAAACATCATCAAAATCACCTGTCAACTGTCATGATTACCACACATCACCATTATTATAATCATTACCACTACTGCCACCACCATGACAACCACCACCATCAATATATCACCAGTAGCAGCAGTGTTACCACTACCACTATTACCATGGTTAACAGCACCATTATTGCCATCACCATCATCATCACTACCAACAGCAATCACCCCACCCCACACCATTGTCAATGTCACCACTACCATCTGCACCAAAGCTGCTGCCACTTCCTTCTCTCACGGCCACCGGCACTACTTGTCCTTCTGGGTGAGTTCTTGGCTTCTCTGAAGCTTGTTCTGGGTCTATATTGTCAATGATGGGGACATAGTCCAGCTCATAGGTTGTTTGGGGATGCACTTGGCCTGGGCCTGGATGTAAGTCTTCATCTGCTCCTTCATCAGGCGTAAGCCTCCAGGGCCAAGCTCCCTGGGACTTGGTAGGAGGAGTGACTGTGGCCAGAAAACAAGAGGATAAAGACAAATGAATTGAGCTTAGGGTTTAAAAAGTTAGAAAAAGACACAAAACAAATAGACAGATGGAAGCCATCGCTGAAGTTAATGAGTCACAGAAAGAAACACGAGGCCTGGACCTAAAAAGCTGGTCTCTGAAAGTCAACAGATGAACTGCTTGCAAACCCAATCAACTGTGTTACTTGCTTTTCTCCTAGCTGGACACAAATGCCTGACAGACGTAACCTAAGGGGGGAAGGGTTTGTCCTCACTCACAGTTCAAGGGTCCAATCCATCATGGCGTCCATACTGCATCCATCATCAGGAAGCAGAGGCAGACAGAGCTGGTGCTCAGCTCACCTTCTCCTTTTTACTCAGTCAGGATGCTGGCCCATGGGATAGCTCAACTCATGTTCACGGTGTTTCTGGGAACATCCAAAGGCATGCACCAGTAATGCTGGGTTAATTACTAGTCCAATCAAGTTGACAGTCTGAGTGAATCATTAGCAGAGAGGAAGAAAGAGACACAAATCTGGAACTGAAGGGTACTGTGAACTGAAGGGTACCGTTGACCAGAACTGACTGGCCTCTGTGGGAGGGAGAACATCTTTAAGCTGCTTTTTCACAAAGAGTGAGGGTCAGCAGCCCCACAGCAGACTCAGAACCCCAGAGGCAGTGCTTGTGCTAATTAACTACCCCACTGCTCAGGACGAGAGAAAAGTGGCCATAGCAACTTCATGAAGTGAGAAGAAAAGTGTTTTCTTTCTTTTCTTTCTTTTTTTTTTAATTTGAGGATTGTACAAAAATAAAATGGCAGGCTGGTCCCAGTTATGAATATTGATTCAACATCTTAAATACAATATTGTAAAATGGAATCCAAATAATGTGTTAAAATAGCAGTTCTCATCAAAACCACCTCTATCACTACCGTGTCCATTCCGGTAATAAAGAATGTCCAGCATGAGGTCTGCTCAGACATCATTTGTATGAGTACTTCACCTGCCTGGATGTACGTGCATCATGTAGTACCTGTTAACCACTGAGGTCAGAAGAGGGGATGGGATACCCTAACCTGGAGTTAGGGATGACAGTGTGCCACCATGTGGGTACTGGGAACTGAACCCAGGTCCTCTGCAAGAGCAGCCAGTGCTCTTAACCCGAGTCATCTCTCCAGCCCCTTCTTGCTTTTTCTTAATGTGCAAACATTAAAATGAAGTCAGAAGCAAGGATGGCTGCTGTCACTACTGTTTCCCGTTGGTGCAGCCAGGAGGAAGTGAGAAGAGAAACTACTGGGAAGAAGGAAGTGAGAGTGTCTGGTACATGATGTAGCTATGAAGTTGGAAAATTCCAGAGAATTGATGAGAAACTTAAAAAAAAAAGTATGTATGTATGTATCTATCTATCTATCTGTTTATCTATCTTTCTATCTATAATTTAGCATGTATGAATATGTCCATTTATGTATCTAGGCATCTATCATCTATCTTTATATCCATGTATCTTCTATGATCCATCGTGTATATTTGCATGTCTATGTATCTATTATCTGTTTATCTGTAACATATCATATATGTGTCTATGTATCTACCTGTTACCTATGTATGTATCTATTTATAACAACAGTAATTAAGTGGAACACCTTGGAATGAATTTGAGGATGCCTGTGTAGACTGGGTACAGACAACCAGAGGCACTCCTGAAGAGCGTTCTATCCATCTGCAGAAGCTTCTGAGGAAGAACAGATTAAAGCCACTCATTCAGTAAATATTTCTTGACTGCTTTCTAAGTCCCAGGACTTGTTCAGGCCCTGGAGCCACAGCAGTGGAAGAAAATAAAGCAACAACAAAACAAACAAGACAGAAAGTCCAGCCCACGCAGAGCTGGATCTTAATTGGGAAACCAAACAATTGAGAAAATTATGTCATCAACTAGTGGTCATTCTTATGGCAAAATACACATCTGGAGATGTGCTGGTGCTGGGGACACAGTGCTAGGAGTCGGGGCATGAAGTCTTTGCCACCATGTGGTATGCGAGCTGTTAATTTGTTTGCTTTTCCTGACTTTGTGTTTCCTCAGTGACCTCCAAGCTGCCCACATCCCATCACATTCTTGCCTATTTTAGGAGCTCAGCGCATTAGCCTACTCAAACCATCGAGTTTGTGAGGATCCGGAGCCTTCTTTCTGCAGTCACAATCTCAGAGAGTCTTCTATTCTGCTATCTGCAAAGCCTTGTCTTTTCTGTGATGGGAAATCTGTGGCTCCCAGCCTCTCCTCCCAAACAGGCAGCAGTACCCAAGGGCTTCCTAGAAGCTCAAGTGCCTGCATGCTTCTCTAGATCTGTGGACTTCAACATGAGCATTGAAATAAGACCCGTGGGCTGGGCACTGTGGTGCACACCTGTAACCCTAGCTCTGCAGTTACAGAGACGTGCTGGAGAGCTGAACTCAGGTCCTCATGCTGGCACAGTAGGTACTTAACTGACCAAGCTGTCTCCCCAGCCCCTGACTAATGTGCTTCATGAGTGTGCTTTCCCTCAGGCCTCCTGAGGGAGCCTTCTTGTTCTGGACCACCATCCCAGATACCTGGGGCTCCTTTAGAAGGAATGTGGGCAGGCTTTAAGAGCCTCATCACAGGTGTTTGAGCCCATTGGAGAACAAGAGGGCACTGTAGTCTCTCCTCACTCTGGGCAAGATGCCAGATGTCACAAATGCAAGTTGATCCTTCCATCCTGGGGCTGTGTGGGCGAGGGAGGGAGCTGCAGGTGAACAGGGGGCCCTGTGTCCCTGGAGTGACTGGCCTCAGTTCTGAGTATCTCATGTTTCAGAGGCTCTGAGTGTCACCTGCTTGCAGGGAGCCAAAGCCCTGAGTGCTTGGCTTTTCTGTTGGACATGGGGCAAAGGAGGGGAATGAGGCAAAGAAACACCCCGTGCCTTCCAGTGGTTCTGAGCAGAGAAAGCAGGACACAGCTGGTCCTAATCCAGGGGCATGGCAGATGACAGGAATCGAACCAGGGAACTATCCATCAGAGCCACGGGGAACTGAGGCTGGGGAGAGAGAAAGGGAGAGAGAGACAGAGAGACAGACAGAGACAGAGACAGAGACAGACAGAGAGAGAGACACACAGAGAGAGAGGGAGACAGAGCGAGAGACAGAGAGAGAGGCAGAGAGACAGACAAAGACAGAGACAGACAGAAACATAGAGACAGACAGAGAGAGACAGAGAAAGATAGACAGAGAGGGAGAGAGAGAGACAGAGAGAGAGGGAGAGAGAGAGAGAGGGATCTACACATTGAGCATATTCTGGGGAGAGGGACTGCCTTTGTTTGCTCTGTCACCTCTGGTTCTCTCCCTGGACCTCTTCTGTTGGTGGCTCACATGCAGTGGACATCAGACAAGCAGCAGCTGAGCTGAGAAAGCAGGGCTCTCCTTCCCACCCGGGGAGTTCTCTGGAATGTGCTTTACAGTCTCCTGGGCTCAGGTGCTTGCTTGTCTTAGTGAGGGAATTCAATCCTGATTCCAAGGAGAGAAGGGACAGAAGGCACACCTGGGAACTTGGCTCCTGGGGTAGCGGTCCCAGCCCAGGTGCTTCCTTGGTCTCTCCTAGGGGCAGCCGAGTTAGAATAGGCAATCAGGCAAAGAGGGTGTTGGCCACACCCTGGTAGGGATGGAACTTCTCAGTCTGTGGCCATGCTTTGTGGGCCTTCCCTAATGGCTCTCTGTCCATCCTTGGTTGAGAAGGCCTGTGCCCAACATCCACTTTCCATACAGCCCAAGCATGGTGCTTGCTTGATCCTGCCTCTCCCTGTGGGACCTGAGAGCAGGAAAGGGGTGACTAGAAGCTCCAGTAGATGGGAGGGACCCAGTTACATCCTTCATTTTTGCACCTGGGCATGGTGGAGGCCGACATACCACTATTCACCTGTGCCAAGACAAGTCTTGCTCTTTGGAGTTTGCCAGAGCCCACAGTCAGGGGCAGGTGACACCAGTGTCTACACAGGTGCCTCCACAGCTTGGGACACACCAGTAAGATGTGTCTATGGATTTGACAGGATGGCTTTTACACACACACACACACACATCATTATCATCATCATCATCATCATCATCTGATGTGTCCCATCTCACCAGTATGCAGGAACAGGGACAGCCTTTGGTATAGCTGAGAAGGGAGGCTGGGAGACATGCACTCTATGACCGAAAGCTTCCTTCTAGCTTGGAAACAGCTTCCCTTGGTGTTGGAAGGAAGGCAGCCTGGGGGTCAGCTGGCCTCTGACATCCTGCATGGGTGCAGTTGTGACAGATGGAGGGAGAGATCCAGGGTGACAACCTCTGCCTTATACTCCCACCTGTGGTACTCACACCTCAGTTCTGAGCAATGTGCTGATTCCAAAAGGATTTGCTTTCAATTCATTGTGCACACCAGTAAGGTATGTCCATGGATTTGACAGAATGGCTTTTACACACACACACACACACACACACACACACACACACACACACACACGAGAGAGAGAGAGAGAGAGAGAGAGAGAGAGAGAGAGAGAGAGAGAGAGAGAGCGAGCTCGCTGGACCTGCTGAGGGTTGTAGTAAGGTGGGGCTCAGGGCATCTGGAGAAACTGGAACAGGGGGACTACCACCCTGGCCCAGAGGCTGGGCTGGATAAAGGAGATGGATTAGACATTCCCTGGGGGGAAGAATGAAAGGCTTTCCTCTGGCCTTTGAAAGGTATTTGGAAAGAAAGGCAGCATGGGGCTGGCTGGGAAGAATGGAGGTGGCAAATGTCTGCCAGTGGGGGAGGCCACCAGCAGGCCTTGCTGGGCCTTCCGGAGGCTGAGCAGGGCTGGAGTGGCTGGGATGGAGAGAGATGGGTGCAGGCTGTCAGGGAACTTAGTGTGGCTGGTCAGTTCCAGCAGAAGTCTTCCCCTTTCTCTAAGTGCCCTTTGGAGGGAGAGAAGGTGGGGAGGGGGTGGGGAGGGGTTGGGGAGGGGGAGGGAAGGGGAAGGGGGAGGGGGGGAGAACTGGCCTGACAGGGCCTCCTCGAGCGGAGTGCTGACTTCTCATCCCCTGGGAGTCCCAGCACAGCGCTCCGTTGGACTTCTGTCTCCTCCTTTTTAACAATAAGAATTATCAAAGATGCTTCCAGCCCGAGAGATGAAGAGGCAGGGCAGCGCTGGTCCTCCTGTGCTCCTGCCCCCTAGGAGTCGTTATTGTTTTTCTAGAACAAGAAAGAAAACAAGTGTTTCACTCGTAGGAGCTTTCCTTCCCCCCTTAATGAGGTGGTGGGTGTAGCATGTTTTTATTTTATGGTATTTTTTATCCCTCACCGCTCTGGGGGAGGTGTCAATGTTTGAGTTTGGGGTGCGGGTGTGTGGGGGAAGGTCCTCTCCTGGAGGAACAGTACGAGCAGATGTTACACCCCCATGTCTGGAAGGTGGGGGTGAGGACAGGCCTGGTTATGTAAGGGGCGGCGGCGGAGGAGCCGACAGGGCAGAGTCCGAGGGTGCAGCCTTGGCCCCAGTCCAGCAGAAAGAATGCTAGACAGGTGCAGCCAGCTGGTGGTGGCTGTGGCAGGTACAGCCACACAGGCGGACTCCGGCTTCTGGGACTGGCTGGGCAGGCACATGGTGGAGATGGCGTCCAAGAGGCTGGGAGATTCACGAGAGAACTGGGGGCACTCTCCGCTTTCTCTTCCCCTTCCCTCCTGCTTGTGAATTGATTGTGCGAACCAGCTCTCCAGCAACCAATTGGGGAGACATTTCCTCGATGCCTCCCTCTGCAGGCACTGTGATCACATGACCACTGAGCCAGCACACGGTGAGGGGGCCGAGGCACCAGCTGTCAGAGCCTCATGGTGCCCGAAGCAAGGCTGCTTCTGGTACTTTTCCATCGCACAGATCTGGAGGCTTGGTCTGCAAGGTCAGTGAGAGGCCCGAGCAGGTGATACAGAAGCAGTGATTGTCCGTCCTGGGGTCCAGGTACTGCCACTGTGCTTAGAGCCACTGTGGCTACCCAAGTCACCAAGGCTGTGATGGTCAGAGCCCCCATGGGCCACATGTCCACCTCGCCACGCAGGAGGGCTGCCGATGCCCCCGCGGGGGTGAGCCCCTCTATCTCTTGGTGCCCTCCAGCTTCTCATCATCCGCCTGACACCCCCTTCCTCAGGTGGCTTGGGGCAGGCCTCATTTGTCCTGCCGGGCTCATTCCATATCCTTTCTTGCCTTGTTCAGCCCACACTGATGGTGCCTCTTCAGGTCGACCAGTCGTTCTGAATACTTCCTGGGCAGTAGCCAAGACCTGGCCTGTGTGTCGACTCCAGCGCCATCTGTGCTAATGAGTTCACAGGCTTCTGCACCCATGGTGCTGGCACAGGCCCGGAGTGTGCAGGCCTCACAGCACTCCCTTGCTTCTGCATGGTGTTTGTCAGCTGCCTTGTCTCCTTTGCTTAGTAAGGAGGGAAGCAGAGCTCACCGGAAGCGCTCGCCTCCATTCTGTTGAGTGGTCAGCGGCTGCCTAGTGCCAGCTGGGGGACCCCAAGCACCTGTTGTGATCAGAGGTTCTCTGTCACTGGGGAGAATTCTGTCTTCAGAGGGTGACAGCACCAGCCCTTGGGTCTTACTTGCAGCCCCTGGAATGTTCCTGAACACTCTCAGAGAAAATGCTCAACAGAGCATGGAGGATGTGAGCCCAAGATGGCTGTATGGTGGTTTTGGAGAATCTCTAATCTTGAAGGTGAAAAAAAAAAAAAATCTTGGTGATCAGTGTGGTTCCCAGCCAGCCATTGCATACCGGGCTCCTGGGGCTCATGAGGCTCATGAGTCGTCTTTAGGCATGTGTGTGAAGCAGGGTGGCCTGGAGTCTGTGCCTGCCTAGACCAGGGTGGTAGCCACTGGCCATAGGGGAATTTAGCCGGGTCTGAGCAGAGTTGCCACTGAGCACAAGAGCACAACCCTCAGGAGCAGGTCATCTGCTAGGTCACAAATGCGTTGCTTCAGTTACGGTCTGAGTAGATCAGGGTGAAGTCTATCATTAACATTAATTTCACCCATTTTATTTATTTTTACTTATACTTTAAAAATATATAAATTTTAAAATTTTGTTTATTGTATGCTTGCAAAGTATACATGCATGTCACGGTGTACCTGTGGAGCTCAGGGGACGGCTCTCAGGAGCTGGTTCTCTCTGCCTGTTTCCCGGGGCTGACCTCAGGCTGTCAGACGTGGTGGACTTTACCTGCTGAGCCCTCTTGCTGGCCCTGCTTTGAAAAAGATCTAATTTTTACTTTATAAAAGGTGGCTGCTAAGGGCCAGCTATGGTAGTCCTTTCCTGTAATGGTAGCACCGGTGGGGGTGGTGGGGGTGGTGAGGCAGGAGGATCAGGGGTTCAGGAGCTCAGTGTCATCCTCTGAATGGTGAGTTCATGTATCCAGACTGGATACATGAGACTCTGTTTCAAAACAAAACAAAACAATAACCTACACCCCTAAAAAATTCCAGACCAAAACTAAATTAAAAAGTAGAAACTATATATGGCTACTAAAACATTAAATTAAATGTTGCTGTTACAATTTCTCTCCCAGGCAGACTGGTCTAAGCCTGGATCCCTGCCCTGAAGCCGGGCTCCCCTGAGCCTCAGTTTTTTCACCCAGGAAGTGGGGAAACCACCACAGGCGGCCATTTTGGTACTTACGGAACAAGTGCCCGGAAGTGAAACCACAGCCTCCAGAGGGTTCCCCAAGCTGCCTATCTCTGTGTCCATGTCAGTTAGACACAATTGGCATTTTTGGAAAATAAACACAAGTTTTGTTAATATCTATTAAGAAAAAAAATAGCCTATTGTCGATTTGTGTAACATCTGATCTGCCTCTCACAAAGATGTCTTGGAGCACAGCACGATAAATGGTACATTAAAAATAGGAGTGGAGGGTTGGATCGGTGGCTCGGGGGTTAGAAGCAGGTGCTGCTCCTGCAGGAGACCTGAGCTCTGTCCCCAGCGTCCACACTGGGCAGCTCTCAGCACAGACCAACCCCCCCCCAATACACACACTTAAAAATAACAAAAAGAAATCTTGTAAAAGATTTCTGACACTCGAGTTTGAAGGCAGCAGAGAATATGGTTTTGCTTCTACAAAAAGAAACACTGAAGCAGCTGTGGTGTTGGGGTAACCGAGGAGACTGTGACCCCCAGTCCACCTGGTCACCCCAGGGAGGAAGACCCACTTCCACCTCCAAGGCTAATGTCATCCAACATTCGGCAGCCCTGAAATGGAAGCAAAATAGAATGGAGAAGAGCTTCTCGAAGCTTCCTGCTGAGGAGTGACACCCGAAGGCCAGCATGGCCGCTGTGAGGCGCCTGTAGTTCGCACAGAGGGCTAGGGGGACTCAGGAGTGTGGGCTCGGGCACGCCCACTGGGGGCGGGGAGTGTGGGCTCAGACCCGCCCACTGGGGGGGCGGGGAGCGTGGGCTAGGACCCGCCCACTGGGGCGGGGAGTGTGGGCTCGGACCCGCCCACTGGGGCGGGGAGTGTGGGTTGGACACAACCTCTGTGGGCGGGGAGTGAGGGTTCAGGCCCGCCCATCAGGGGGCGGGGAGTGCAGGCTGTGGTCTGTCCTCTGGGGGCGGGAGTGTGAGCTCAGGTCTGCCCACCGTGGGCGGAGAGTGTGATCTAGGACTCGCCCTCTGTGGGCGGGGAATGTGGGTTCGGACCCACCCTCTGGGGGGACAGCAAATGTGGGCTTCCCGCCAGCCGCAGAGAGCCAATGCCAGGGCCAGCGTCAGAGGGAGCCCACATTCCCTCTGCTGTTCCTGGCTTTAGATCACCTGAGCTCTGGGGATAAGCTGCCTCAAGGGACAGGCCTGGCAGCCGCCAGCCCGCAGGCGGTTGGCTCTAATCGCCCCAGGCACTTTGCACTCGGTGCAGGGCCACGTATCGGGCCTCTTATTTTTATTTTTCCATTTTTGACATTGTCCTTCAGTTCCTCTTCCACGCTCCCTGTTAAGCTGTTAAATCACTCCATTTATTTAGCGTGAGTGTTTCTGAGTATTCATTTTTATCTTGGTGAAAACCAGGCTTGCTCATGGGCACATAATGAAATTGCATAAATATACCCTTAGCTTGGAATCTAATTTATTTTTCCTGTTCATTATGGGGTAGAAGGCCATTATGAAATGTATAACTTTTTTTTTTCAGTGCTGGAATTGAAAGGCTGTGGCTTGGGCTCTTTTTATTCTGATGATTTTGTCCTGATTCAATTTAAAGCTGGTTAGGGCTCAAATACTGGAGCATAATTGACAAAGATCAGTGTGGGCTGAAATACTAACATCAGGTGGCTTCCCAACTCTACAAGCATGTGGGTTAAGCAGTGACTCCAAGGGAGGCTCTTGTGTCTGGGCAGTCCGAAGGGCCTCAGAAGAGGGACCTGGGAGCACCATCTCCAGGCCAGCATAGAGTGTGGATGCTCTGAATTGGAGCCCATGTTGGAATGGGAAGGCAGAGGACACCTAAGGCCTGAAACTCTCAAAAATGCTTAGAAATCCCTCCAGAAACATGTCCCCCGACCTACTAAGACTTGGAGAGGTCAAGTGGCCTCATCCTGGCCGAGGTCACAGGTCCCTGCTGGAGTTCAGCCTCCCTTGTCTTGGCTAGTGTCCACTCACAGCATCCGTAGATGAAGCACATGGAAGTGACAGCTGGATGGAGCTGCCGATGAGCAGCACTCTGTGAGCAGGGGGAAGAGGGCAGGGCATCCGACAGCTGGGGAAGGCTGTAAGTTGCCAACTTGAGCTAAGAAGTAGGGGACCCTACCCAGCCCTAAGGGAATACGCAAGCGCCACATGCCTTAATGCTGAGGTGCCAGCTTTACGTGTCCTGGACTTTACTCAATCCACCCTCAGGGATTGCTGACTGACTGACTGCCTTCCCCGACTGGTACAGTCAGGTTCCGCGGTGTCTGAAAGCTTCGACTGGAATCATACTGGGCACAAGTGCTCTGGGAGGGGTGTGCAGTCCAGGTCCATAAGTGTCCGCTTAGACATTCTAAGGTGGATGACAAGACAGGCAAGCAGATATGTGTGTGTCCTCACCAGGAGAGCACAAGGCACAGTGGACACACTGAGTGTCCATGAGAAGCAGGAGGAGACACTAGGAACCAGAGCTGTGTGGTCTCCTTCTCTGGGACTAGATGACCAGGTGTGTGTGTGTGTGTGTGTGTGTGTGTGTGTGTGTGTGTGTGTTGGGGAGCGGGGATAGGGGCACAGACTTGAACTTCAGATGAGTGATGAGGAGGTGTTTTTTGTTTTTTGTTTTTTTTTTGTTTTTTGTTTTTACATCAGTAGGTGACACAGATTGCCTGGGACACACACAAAACAACAGATACCACCTGTGGTGGTTTCAAAGAAAATGGCCCCCAAAGGGAGTGGTACTATTAGGAGGTGTGGCCTTGTGGGAGTGGGCGTGTCACTGTGGTGATGGGCTTTGAGGTCTCCTTTGCTCAAGCTTCCCTCAGTGTGACAGTCACTCGACTTCCTGTTGCCTCTGATGTGGGACTCTCAGCTCCAGCACCATGTGTGCCTACATGCTGTCATGCCCCCTGCAATGATGATAATGGACTGAACCTCTGAAACTGTAAGTGAGCCACCTCAATTAAATATTTCCTTTGTAAGAGTTGCCATGGTCAATGGTGTCTCTTCAGAGCAACAGAAACCCTAACTAAGACGGAAGTTGGTACCAGGGGCTAGGGTACTGCTGTGATAGGCCAGACTGTGTATTTTCCTGGAGGAATTTGGACTTTGGTTCTTTGGGTTAGGAAAGCTGTGGAGTAGTAGGAGCATGGAAGACAGCGGTGCTAAGAGTTATTTGAACTATGGGGAGTTCATTCAAAAGGTTTCGGAGAAGAAGAATTTTAGTATGTTGCTTAGAGATTGTTTTTGTGAAGAAAGTGGCTGCCTTTTGCTCTTGTCTGAAGAGTCTGCCTAAGGCTAAAGTGAAGAGTTTGGATTCCTTCTGTTGGCAGAAGAAATCTCAGAACAGCCTATTGTAGACTCTGTCATGTGGATCTTAGTGGTAACTCTAATGAAGATTTATAATGAGAAGGAGCAAGCTGAGCAGGGAAAATTACAAAAAATAAATTTTGAAGAGAAAAAGAACACCAGGAAGTAGAATGGAGCTAAGTCCTGTGTTCAAGGAGAGAAACAGATTAAGAAATGGAATAAAGGGAGTGGTGACCTCAGGGCAAGATCCCACCCAGCTAAATTTTCAACTTGTGGAAAGGAATTAGAGAAAAGCTTATGCCTGGGTGTTGTGGTGCACATCTTTAATTCCAGTACTGGGAAGTAGAGGCAAGAGGATCTCTGAGTTTGAGGCCAGCCTGGTCTAAAGATCAAGCTACAGGACAGCCAGGTTCAGGCAATGAAGGACAGAAAGCTGATGACAATGTAATTGAACAAGGGGGCCATGTTCCAGCCCCAGTAGGCAGCAGAATTTGGCAGCCTTGCCCATGTGGTTCTGGCTTTAGAGTTAAAGATAGCATAAATGGGCTATGGAATTTGTTCCCAATACTAAGGAAAGCTGCTGAGGCCAGGCATGTGTTGGGATACCCCTGAATGGAGGCCTAAGAGAGGCTTTTGTGTGAAGCTGTGAAGATGAAGCCTGGATTACCTTGGAGACCCCAAAATGTTAGAGATGCCAGAGCCGAGGGATACCTGCTGAGGAGAGCTGCTAACAGAGAGTAGAACCAGCTCAGGAGAAAGAAGTGTGTTGCTGTCAATAAAGCTGAACAGAGTTGGAGATCTGAAGATTGTTTTGACATCAGACATGGAGATGCAGAGTTTGGAGTTTGCCCAGCTGGCTTTTGGTCTTGCTTTGGTCCAGTATTTCCTCATTATGCTCACTTTCCTACATTCTGGAATGGTAATATATATCCTGTGCCATGCTGGAAGTATGTGATCTGCTTTTTGATTTTGATTTTTACAGGGGGATTACAGTTAGGAGATTGTCATGCATCTCAGAGGAGACTTTGGACTTTGAAACAAGTTTGAAACTGGGATAGACTATGGGGACTTTTGAAGTTGGACTGAATGTAGTTTTGCATTATGATATGTCTATAAGCCTTTGGGGACCAGGGAGTGGAATGTGGTAGTTTGGAAGAAAATGGCCCCAATGGGAGTGACACTAATGGGAGGTGTAGTCTTGTTGGAGCAGGCATGGTCTTGTTGGAGGAAGTGTGTCATTGTGGTAGTGGCCTTTGAGGTTTCTTTTGCTCAAGCTTCCCTCAGTGTGTCAGTCAGTTGACTTCCTGTTGTCTGAAAGATACAGGACTCTCAGCTACTCCTCCAGCACTGCGTCTGCCTGCACTCTGTCATGGCCCCTGCAATGACGACAGTGGACTGAACCTCTGAACTGTAAGTGAGCCACCTCAATTAAATGTTTTCTTTGTAAGAGTTGCTTGGTCATGGTATCTCTTCACAGCAATAAAAACCCTAACTAAGGTACCACCTTTGTTAGTTTTCTAAGGTTCAAGTGTAATGGTATTTGTGTCTCTATATACGGAAACAGCTGCATCTACCTGGTAACAATGGAGGGGAGGAGAGAGAGAGAGAGAGAGAGAGAGAGAGAGAGAGAGAGAGAGAGAGAGAGAGAGGAGAGAGAGAGAGAGAATGAGAGAATTTTGTAATTAGTTTCTTAATTTTGTGTGTGTGTGTGTGTGTGCAGGTGCTAAGGAGGCCAGAAGTGGGCATCAGATCCCCAGGAACTGTAGAGTTACAGGTGGTTGTGAGTTGCCTGATACTGGGAACAAATTCAGGTCCTCTGCAAGGGTACCCATTGACCACTGAACCTCCGTTCAGTCCCTCCACTCTCCACCCCGGAGCCTCTTTCACTAGAGACCATGGAGCTCACCAAACCAGTTAGCCTGATGGCTAGCAAGCCCCAGGGCTCCCCTGTCTCTGCTTTCCAATGCTAGGATTAACAGGTATATGCCACCACACCCAGCCCTTTTGCATGGTGCTGAGGATCTGAACTCAGGGACTCATGTTTACATAGCAAACTCTTTACTGACTGAGGTGATAACTCCTTAACCATTACAAAGTTCAACCACAGGAATTAGTCATTACATGTTCATCTGCTTAACTTGTATGACAGGACTGTTGATCATTAAATCAAGAGTTTCTCTTCCTTCTTCCACAAACCTAACTTTCTAATAGTGGGACCTCTGTCTTGGCACTGATGAGAAGTGACCTCTTCTACAACCAGCACATGTACAGTGTTGTGCAATGTGTGTTCTCTGGCATTTTTAGCTTTCTTAGAGAAAATCCCCAAAGTAGAGTTGACAGGGCAAGAGATCTGCATTTCTTAAGTTTTAATTTAAAACAACACCTGGATTATTTTATAAAAAGTCAAGAATATTTATAGAAGTCTCTGCACCATGGGGGATCCTCTATCTGTAGCCATCTTGACATCAGTTAGTATACTTTTGTAGGATCTTTCTCAGGCAAATTGTAGAAACCATCTCACCCTTGAACTTACATATCCCTAGCTATGGGAATGCTCAGCATTGTCTGCATTTTTTTGGCCACTTGAATTTCTGTTGAACTTGTTATTCACATAATCTGTTTCTGTGGAGTCTTATTGATTTCAGGCTGTTCTTTATATATGGAGACTAGTCATGCTTTGACACAAGGAAGGAGTTGCTTCTAGACCAGTGTGACCAAGGCCATCGGATAGTCTTGGGGCATAGATCTGAGCTCATAGGAGTGGCTTTGGGGACCTTGTGAGAATCACAGTTACAGAGGTCCTACAGGCATACCTTTGCCTGTTCATCTTATCCTGAAGAAACAGTGTGTGACCCAGGAACCTGTGCTTTGTGGCTGTGCTGATGTTCCTCTGGGAATAGACTCCAGCTTGCCCACTTTTATTGCCCCAAGTTCACAGTGCCTATGGAATGTTCTGGTCTAGAGCAAGGAACCAGGCCCTGTGAGGGTTGTAGTCCCCAGGCTGTCCTATCTTGACTGGGTTATTCCTCCTTCCCCAAATTCACTCTTCAGTCCCATGAGGTTCAGGGACTTTGATGTAGGAGGAGCCAGGGACAGAGAGGAAGTTGCAGAAGAGGAAGTGGACATATTCTTTCCTGGGAATGGGCAGAAATAGGTGAGCAGAGTCTAGAGTTCAGTTCTGTTCCACATCCCACTACTGGCCAGCATTGCTCAGGAGAAGAGGGGGAAAGGAGGACCCCATCCTTCCTGGGCATTCCAGGAAGGACCTGCTGTCATGGGCCACCTTTTGTCCGCGTGTGTCTCTGTCCTGCCCTCCCCATGGAGGCCTTTTTAGATGTAGCCAGGTTAAATTGAGGTTATACTGAATAAGGGTAGACCTGAATCCCGATGAGTATCAGAGGAGACATCAGACATTCAGGAAAGAGGCGAGGGGATGACACAGGAGACAGCGTGAAGGGATGGGGGGCCAAAGGCAGCAGCCTCTTGTGGCATCCTCCAGAGCTTTGTGGGTGTGTGTGGGATCAGCTCCTAGAAAAATGACCTCCTCCCCTAGGTCTTAGCCGTGAAGAGATCTTTCAGTTTTTTTTTTTGGGGGGGGGTTGATATTCAATGAGGGGGGTGTCAGCTTGGGTGAAAGTTCCTGGCTCCTGGCTGAGAGCATCCCTGGATGGGGCTGTGGGTCTTCTGACTTCCTCTGCACCCACCCTGGGTAGGGCCAGGAGTAGACAGGGCAGAGACTATGTGTTGATGGCTGAGAGACATTCTCAATCCATGGGCCCTGGAGCCACCTGGACTGCTGTCATGTGGCTTTTGTTTGCTGAGGCAGCTATGGGGTTTGGTTTCAATTGGCTGAGGCAGAAAGCATTATGGCAGGTCCAGGGACATCACTCTGGATGTCATAGATGCCCAAGGCAGTCCCCTAAAACTGGAGACGTAGAGTCCTCCCTGTACCCTGAGGGATCAGGCCTGTTTTGCTGGCCCAACCTCAGGAGTATTGGTTAGACTGACTTCTGGGTAAGCAGGTTGTTCCCACTCTCAGCCACACCCACTGCAGGCTGTTTTTCCCTAAGTGGTCTTCCCCAAAGCAAGACATAAAGTCAAATAAGCCAGAAGGTGACAGGCTCCTAGCAGCAGGGACATTATTTATATAGCATGTGGTCCTTCTCCGGTACACTGTCAGATCCCAGTGGGTCCCGATGGCTGCCCGTCCTTGGCTCTGTCTGGGGCTTCCTCTCCTGGACTTCCGGCCAGCCTCTGGTGTGCTGCAACCCCTGTCTGTTCTCAGCATTTAGGATTTGGGGAGTGTGCAGCAGACCCGGCTGAGCACTTGCTCCACATCTGAGAGGTGCATTTTGCATTTAGCAGGGTTGATATGAATTTGTGGGACCCCTCTGTGCTTGTTACTCATGGCCTCTCACTGGGAACTAGCCTGATGCTCTTAAAGTCTCAGAAATACCTTAGGCAACATCATTCCTGAGGTGGGAGTCAGTGCCTCAGGATGACCAGGTGTATCCCTTTAGGAAGACATGGTCTCAGGTCAGATAACATTTTTGGTTTTTGTGACATTGCAGAGTTTGGGCCCAAGAGAGGGAAGTTTTTCTTTTTTTTCCTTCCCCCAAAGGCCATTTTCATATTTAGTGAGTAGAGACAATTTCCTGTGTTGTAAAATTGCCCTGAACTGTCCTCTGCGGTCTTTCAGCTAATTTGGCCACTACAAGAGGACATTGTAGAAGAGCAGTTAGTGATTTGATAATGACAGGGATTAAATGGAGAAAAGTTACGGAAGGGGTTGTACAGTATGCTCCCACTTGGCGCCCAAAATACATATCCTATGCCTAGGGAAGTCTGGGAGCGTGTATATGCGCAAAATGTTAGCACAAGTTATTTCGGGTTAGTGGGATTATGAGATATTTTTATTTTCTTCTTTTTGCATATGTGTAGTTTCTAAATCTTCTGCAGTGAATATGTATAACTATTATAATAAGGGTAAAATTAGAACCCTAAAGGCTGCTTGCACTCCCTGACCAGAGATGGTCCAGGCCACCCCTTTTGGGGTGCAAAGCTCCCTCCTGTTTGGCTCCTGGGCTCGGGGGGCAGCCCACCTAGATGTATTCATTCCTCTCCTTGGGTGTGGATGCCCCGGGCTGGGCAGGACAGATGCCAGTTTGGGTTAGTGTTGAAGGTGCAGGATAATTTTCTGAAGATAGCCCTGTTTGATAAAAGAGAAGAGAGTCTCCAGAGCACAGGGCCCCTCCCTCGAAGGTGAGGGCTTTGTGAGATGCTCATGGATGCTCATCTCTGTCGTGGATCACAGTGCCTCGCCAGTGGTGGTGATGCAGCTTGCCTGGGATATGGCGTAGTACATCGTGGCTGGGGCTGGCTGGATGAGTTTGGGGTTGTGTGTTGCCTGGGGAGGGTTTTTGAGGGCTGGAGCAGCTGTCCCAGGTGGAGGAGACAGGTGGAGCTTCCATCTCTGGCTATGGAAGATGGGCAGATTGTCTTATAAAGGAAACCCAGGACAGAGGTCACATGGCAGAGGAGCAGGCGTGGCCCCTTCAAACCCCAACTGCCTACCAGCAAGTGCTTAGCAATCTTCTGAACCCCACTTTCATCTCTGGAACACAGGACTGTGCCTACTTCTCGTGGAGGTGTCATCTCTGTGCCTGGAAGGAAGGCAGGTGCCCGACAGGCTTTGTCTACCTTCTGTGTGAGGACTGTTACCCATTTGTCTTACTCATCTAACCCAGCAAAGGCCTCTGCAGGACCTTGTTGTACACCCCACACCAGACAGCTCAAGGCATTTCGGTAGGAGCTGACCCTTCCCCAGAATGCTATCAGCTCATGATGCGTTATGTGTGTGCAGATACATGCATTGCACGTGTGTGTAGGGGCCAGAGGTCAACCTTAGGTATTGTTCCTTATGTCATGATCCAACACATACAAATCTACACATACACACACACCCCTACATAGATACATGCACATGCACACACACACACACACACACACACACACACACACACACACACACACACACTTTTTATTTCTGACTGGCCTGGAACTCACTGATCCAGTTAGGCTGGCTGTTCTGTGAGCCCTAGGTGTCTTCCTGTCTCCACCTGTCCAGCACTGGGATTGCAAGAGTGTGCCAACATTATTTTTTTCTTTGACATGAGTTCAGGGGTTAGGACTCAGGATCTCACGTGTGTCACAAACATTTTACCCACTGAATTGTTTTCCCAGCCACCACATTTTGAAAAGTCACAGCTTTTGTGTCACAGTTCTGTGCTGGTGACTACCCCACACTTCCTTCCCAACATTATTAAAAGGGACCACAAGCAAGGGAGCATCACTGACATGTCTCTGCAGTGAGCTCTATAGTGGCAACACCTCCTACCCACAAAGCCTGGGTCCCCATCACTGACCTGTGCCACCTTCCTCTCCCCCACCCTCCCAGCTGTAGTCCCAGCCCTCTCCTCTACATCCCTGTAGCCACCAGCTCCCTTGCAGACCCCCATCCTGGCTCCCCTTCCTGTAGACATCTTCCTCTTGTCTGCACCAATGCACTGAATACATCTTTGCACAGTGTTGATCTTGCTCCAGGCCACCCAAGTTCTGCATAGTCCCAGTTACAAATGTGGCTCTTCTGGAGGCCACCTTGACTCTGTTATCAGGGCCCTGCTCAGGACAGACACAGCTTGCAGGTACAGGTGCTCTCTGGAGAACTGGGTCGGGTTCCTGCCTCTGCTTCCTCCTGTACAATTACAGGCTGGGACCTATCCTAGACCGCCTCATCCATTTCCTGTGTTGTGGGTACCATGCAGGTCTGTGAGAGGGACCAGGGGAGCTCTGGTGCATCCTGTCTCAAAGCAATTAAACACAGGGCTCCAGGAAGCCCCAGACCCTGCCTGGGTTATTTGTATTGAAGGCTTCCTGGGAATCTGAGCCCAACACTGCAGAGCAGGGCTGAGTCATCAGATATCCAAGGACCCAAGGGAGGGGGGATTTTGCTCCCTGTACAGAGAGTTGGTACCTCTCTGTGTGCTAACTTGGAGGTGGGCCCCGAGGACAGGATTGGATTTGTAGAAGCTTTGTGGACATAGATTTTGAGGAATGCATCAGGCTGGAGGGGGGCAGAGCTGATCTCTTTGCTAGCTTCCCGGAAGCTTATGCTCTGGGAAGATGGAGTAGATTTGTGCCAAGAGGGAGTTTATTTTTAGGCAAATGTGAGAAGGGAAGGGGTCCTTGTAGGAAGTATTCTAGACTGGTGCTGGTCCCTCGCTTCAGAGGCTCCACTGCCTTGTTACTTTGGGAAAAGGCATTGTCTCCTGTGAGTGCCTCAGTAGACTACAGGGTGATGGGGTAATGGTCCACAAATGTCTTTCTCTCTGTGAGCCCATACGAATGCTGGCAACACCAGCCATCATACGTTCTAAGTTTACAGGGTGCCTGTCCCGAACTGATGGCTTCAGAGTGAAGCTGCCTGGGATTCTGAGCATGGCAGCTGAACCTCCTTGGGCCCCACTTGCTTCCTAAGTTACCTGCCTCCTTAAGACCCAGAGACAGCCAGCAGGAGCTCACAGGGAAGGGGCCCCTTGCTGGAGGCCTGAAGTACAGAGGCATGGAAATACCAGGCACCTCTCTATAGTTGCTTCCAAGAAGGGGCTACTGGCTTTTTCCTGGGGATCTAGCAATAGTCTCAAAGGTTCTGGTGGCAAGTCTTGAGCCCATGGAACCCCAGGACCAAGGGCATTGCCCAGGGACCTTAGACCAGGAGGTAGAAGAATCCCTTCACTCCCACTGTCCCTTATTATGTTAGTGCCCAGCAGGGCTGGACAAAACCAACCACTGTGTTGGATAGATGAGTATCTTTGTGCTTCTATTCCCAGATAGTGGACAGGAGTGAGAGAGGGCAGGGCCACTGTGTCTGGAGAGTGGTCGTTTGAGTAGTCACTTCTCCCCAGGACACACAGAGAGCCGTGGCTCGTCTCAGTTCTCTGGGTCAGGCAGCACGGTTGATCTTCTAGACCCGAATTCAAGGCTGGAGTTCAGAGATGCTGGGGCAGGACACAGGAGGCCCAGGCTCACAGGCCATGTATGTCTGCTGAGCTGAGCATGTCTGTCTCCTAATCCTATATCTCCCGGGTCCTGCATGTGATGGTGGCACTGGTGAGTGTCTGCAGCTTGCTTTCCTTCCTCCCTCCCTCTCCTTCCTCCCTCCCTCTCTCCCTCCCTCCCTCCCTCTCCTTCCTTCCTTCCTTCCTTCCTTCCTTCCTTCCTTCCTCCCTCACTCACTCACTCACTTTCCCTCCTTCCTTCCTTCCTTCCTTCCTTCCTTCCTTCCTTCCTCCCTCCCTCCCTCCCTCCCTCTCCTTCCTTCCTCCCTCCCTCCCTCCCTCCCTCTCCTTCCTTCCTTCCTCCCTCCCTCCCTCTCCTTCCTTCCTTCCTTCCTTCCTCCCTCCCTCCCTCTCCTTCCTTCCTTCCTTCCTTCCTTCCTTCCTTCCTTCCTTCCTCCCTCCCTCCCTCCCTTCTTCCCTCCCTCCCTCCCTCCCTCCCTTCCTCCCTCCCTCTCCTTCCTTCCTTCCTTTCATTCTTTGGGTTTTTTTGGTTGTTTGAGAGTGGCTGAAACATGGATAGGCAGGCCGCAGTGCCTAAAGAAAGGCTGCCAAGCACTTCGCAGGATGCCTGCCCACCCTGCCCTGGGACACAGCCACTGCCAGAAAGCTAGTCTGGCCTCCAAAGTCCAGAGCAAGGTTGCCTGTGGAGCTGAAGTGTGTTTTTGTGGGAGGGGCTTCAAGTGGAGTCTGCCCTGGCTGCAAGCCACCCACCCACCTCTGTGCTAGAGCCTTCTGGGTGACAGGCTGTATGTGGAGCTTCTCTGTTCCTTGTCTTCCTCTCTTCTCATGTGACATGTCCTTAGCATTATTATTATTATTATTATTATTATTATTATTATTATTATTACATCTTGACTGCAGTTCCCTCTCTTCTCTTCCTAGTCCCTGCACCCCTCCCCTCTGCCAGCCCCATGCACTTCTCTATTTCTCTTTGGAAAAGGGCTGGCCTCCCATGGCAATCAACCAAGCGTGGTCTATCAAGTTGCAGTGAGACTAGGCCCCTCCCCTAGTATGTCTCATCTGCGTGCCTCCGACACCAGCATCTCCTCCTTGGGGCTCCCTTCACAGCCTTGTAGAAAGTCCTTATCCTTCATATACTTGTGCCCTCTACCTGGTTCTGGGCCAGGTGCCCACCTCAACCTCACAGAAGCCCTTCTCCTCCCCCCCCAGGCTGCTGTGTACCCAAGGCCCCCCTCATTTCAGGACTGCTCACCCCTTCTTTAGCTGTGGCTCCTCTGTCTGACCCACTCTTGTTTCTAGTACCTCTGTCTTGTGAGCCATCCAGCTGGCCCCACAGACATTTGTAAGGGTGGGACTGAAAGTGGGAATTCCCCTGCCTCTGCGGTTTGATTCTTTATGGGGACCTTGCTCTGGAGTCTCCAGTCCACCTGGGTTCAGCTGATCACTGTGGGGACAGGGATGGGAGGTGAACACACCTGCCTGGCACTGCAGCTTCTTGTTACCTCAGAAGGAAAACGAGCCCTCCTCCTGCCTTTTAAAAAAGTTTTAAAACAAACATAGATGCCTTGGGACATTGAATGGACAGTACAGGGCTCTTGCTGCCTTTGTGGGTGAAAAGAGCCTTAAAATTATTTTGTTTTGAGTTTATGTATGTTGATATTTTGCCTACTTGTGTGTCTAAGCACCATGCATGTACAGTGCCCTGGAGGCCAGAAGGGGCTTCAGATCCTTGAGACTGGGGTTGCAGTTCACTGTGGGTGCTGGGAATCGAACCCTGGTCCTTTGGAAGAGCAACCAGCGCTCTTAACAGATAATCCCTCTCCTCAGCCCCCAAAATGACCTTTTGAGCATCAAAATGTCCTTAAGGCACTGAGGGATCCTTGAAGGGGCAGTAGGGTAGGAGCCCGATGCCTCTGTCTATTTGCTGGCCTGGTGCCTGGGCATAGCTGCTCAGCTACCCAGAAGCCACAGCTTCTGAGGCATTGCTGAGCCTGGGATGGGGAGGGACTGCCATTCAGCCCTTTGCAGAGGGGCGGGCCAGTGGGGAGGGTGCTGGCAGATCTTTCCTCCCAGCTACCAGAGGGCTCCAACAATCCTCAGTTCATCACTGCATATCCCCAGCCTCTGCCTCTGTAGCCTTGCCTTCAGTCCCAAGCAAGACTCGGTGTCCTTTCCTTGTAAGGACACCATCTGTGTTGGGTTAAGGATTCCGCCCCCCCCTCCCATCTAATACAACCATATCTTAATTCCAACTCCTAAGACCCCATTGCCAAATAAGGTCACATTCAGAGAGACTAGGGGTTAAGACTTCAGTCTAAACCTTTTAGGGGACACATTTTTACCCACAGCAAGAACTGCCTAGGCAGAGGCAGGGAGGGACTAAAGAGAGGAGATGTCCAGGCCTGACGTGTCTGTCTGCTGGGACCCTGGCCACCTCCCTCAGTCGGGGAAGCCCCCTGCTTGGCTGCTTCAATGCAATGCAGTCGGCAGACGCAGCAAGGCGGCAACAGGCGCATTCTTCTATTATTGTGGCTGCCAGCGCTCCAGGACCAACTGGGTTTACAAAAATAAAGTTGTATCATCTGCTGCATGTACTGCATCCCCTAAAACAGGTTATTAAGGGGAAGCGGGAACTCTCAGAAGCAGATGGAGGAGCCCTTGATCTGCATAAGGTGCCGTTTCCATGGCTCAGAAGGCTCCTCAGAGGGAATGAGGTATAGAAAGACATACACCTGAGCCCGTGGTTGGGTAGCAGAGAGCCACCCTTGGCTGCTAAGTTAGAAATGAGAGAGCAGGCTGGGGCGGACAGGTTCTGGGGGAGTGGACTGCAGGAGGGCGTAGAGCACAGCTCTCTGCATGCAGAGGTGCCTGGCACAGCTGCAGAAGCCTGCCCCATCCTGTTCTCTTTCTGTGTAGGGTTTGGAGAGTCAGGACCTCCTGTGGGAGCTGGCAGCAAGGGTGTTTACCAAAGCCCTGGCTTCCCTATATTACAGGAGGATGATTGACAGAAGGAAAGAAGGCTTTTTGTACCCCAAGGTGCAGCTGGGTGACTCGGGGAGAAGCTAAGTCTTGCGCTGTGTGGGTAGATGACACAGGGAAGGTGTGGAAGATGTGTGGTCCAGTGTGAGGTCGAGCTTAGAGATCTGGGGATGGCTGCTGGTCCAATTTTCATCTGAGTCCTCTGCCTATGGCTTTCAGACAGCATGGCGTCAGTGCTGACAGAAGGGAGGGACTGATCTGGGTCAGAGACTATTTTGTTCCAAACCTCCTCCTCAGCATGACTCTACCCCATGTAGGTTGTCAGGGTAAGGCAGAAGGTAGATTCTAGTCTACACAGTGGCCACTGCACAGGACAAGCCAGGTGTGTGTAGCCTTGGCTGTGAGCACAGTTGCATCAGGTGCTCAGTCCACATCCGGCCACTGGGACTGGCTTATCTGAGGGAACAACAGCCTCCCTTAGCCTCCCTCCAATCTGTTGACTCCAGTATTGTTTCCATCTCTGGAGGTCAGGGGCTTCCTGTTTTATCACCAGGCTTAGGCACAGGGCTGGGCACCTTGGCCATCTAGGCCACTGTCCTTCCGTCAATCTTTCCTAGCGATTGTCAGTGAGGCAGACGAGGCTCCATGGTAGCCCTGTAGGATTTACAGGAAAGGTGATATGCTATACAGATGGCAGTCCTGGGACTGCCTCTCTTGGGAAGAAGTTGGGTGTTCAAAGCCATAGTTCAACTTTTCAGCAAAGCTGGCTCCATCAGTGAGGCCTGTGGGTACTGTCTGCTGACAGGCACCCCTGGGTGGTATTCCTGTCCTGCTTTGGTGAATCTCACTGGCTGATTGCCTGCCTGAGAGTTGTACTCCATTCAGTGCCTTCTCGATGTCAGAAGTGCCCACCAGGCTGGGCGATGCTCTCTAGTCCCATTGACCTTTTGTTTGGCCCCATGCCTAGTTAGCTCTGTCGAGTGGACCAAGAATAGAAGTGGAAGGTATCACCTCTGTCCCCTGGGTCACAGCTGAGGGACACAAGGACCACTGGAAGCCTCAGGATGGTAGTGCTTACTTGGAAGCAGCTCGAGGCTCAGAGTCTCTGTATGGAGGTGAACTTGAGCAGAGGCAGGTCCGTGCAAGGATAGAGAATCCTGCCCTGTGGGTGCAAGCATTTTCCTTGGGTGGTCCTTCTAGACTGTTGGTTAGCCATTTACACCCTGGTGGGGGGGGGCATCCTTACCATTTGACTGGTTATTTCAAGAAATAGTAGAGCTTCTAATAAAAGTGAGTTTCCATTTCTTTTAAATAGAAAGTGATGTGCAGATCAGATCAACAGCTGGGGAAAGCCGGTGCCCACTGGTATACTTTTTCTGATATGCCTTCAGGGGGTAGCAGAGATGTTCCCTCAGACCCTGGGCTCCTCAGAGACATGACAGCTCCACTTATACAGAGTGGCCGCCGAGAACCTTTAAGAGGCATGGGGACTTCTGGAAGGGCTGTGTATGAGATAATACGAGCACAGAAATTGGTTGATGTCACCAGGGCCCAGATCCTCCTGGTAGGCTGGGGGTTAGTTTCTTGGGAATGAGTATGGCAATGTTGCCCACTTTTGGAAAACTCATGTGGGACTTGGGAAGGCTGAATAGTGGCTCAGGAAGGGACTTCTGGGTAGAAAGTTTGTCCCTCCTGCTGGCAGACTTTGGCAGGCTCATGGTCCTTGCCATCTGGTGGACTCATGCACATCTGTTTATGGCATTATTATCAACAGGGGTGTTTTTGTCCCTGATGTCCAGCAGTACACAGGGCAACCCTGTCCCCCCCCCACTCACCCAGTGACCCAGTCCACAGTCCACAGTGCCAAGGTTGGAAAGTCCTGACTGTCAGGGAACCCAGAACGCTGGGAGATGTTCTTTAGTGTTCATGGTAGAGCACTTGGGTCTCATGGTGAATCATGGGAAAGAATCTTGGTCATCTGGCCTGGGAATGTGGTCCAGTTGGTAGGGTACTTGCCGAGCATGCCAGAAGCCCTGAGTACCATCTCCAGCACCACATAAACCAGGTGCTGCCTGCAATCCCTCAAGAGGTGGAAGCAGGAGGATCAGAAGTTCAAGGTCATCTTTGGCTACATAGTGATTTCAAAGGTAACTTGGGCTATGTGAGACCCTCTCAAAACAAACAACAAACAAACAACCGAAAAACCCAAACATTGTTGTTATTTGTTAAAGCACTTGGTGCTGACCTGGAGATGTTAGGCACCCAGGATGTTGCAAGGCCATGGCGGTCTGCTCGTCTTTCCTGGAATGGCAGACTGTGGTCCTTTAATACCTTCTGCTTAAGTGGAGGTGTTTGCTTTGGGTACAATACCCGTCCCCCATCCTCGGCTTGTTATGGTTCCAGGGCTCATCTGGGAGATATGTGCATTCCCCGCTTTTTGTGGACAGGGCTGGGGAGGAGATCAGCATTCATAGCTGTGTTCACAGGGATAGGATGATGGTCACTTTTGTTGCTGGTCTCAGGGAAGCCATAGGATGAGGGTGAAGAAAAACTGGAGCCTGGGTGTGTCTTAGTTTTCTCCCTTAAAACCATGATGGGTTTCTGGGGTGCAGGCTTGGCTGGCTCCATTAAGAGGTTTCCATAAAAGGCTCTTAAACCAGTTGCCTGTGTGGAGGCCCAAGGCAGAGCTTTTGTAGTCAGTTCCAGGGAAGAGCTGAGGACCTCCTAGTGTCTTTGGTAAACCCATCCAGGCATTGTTTCCTGCAGACCTATTGCCAGACACATTTCTTACTCACATGTAGCCCGGATTGTCTCATTAACCCAGAAGTCTCAAGAGTCTTGGGTCCCAGATCACAGAAATATCTTAGGGATCATTTAACCCAACTCTTGGTATTATTAATGGTGAAAATGTGGCTGGGAAGAAAAACACAAAGAGGAGGACTCAAATCCATGCCTCAGATTCTCATGAGGATGGGAAACTTTTCAGGCCCTCAGAGCAGGCCTGGCAGCCATGTTGTGGTACTGAGGCTGCAAGGGAGTGATCAGTTAGGATGACCTTTTGGAAACCTTCTCAAGTGAGGGCTGCTCATGGGCTCAGAAGGTCCGACAGTTGCTAGACTTCTGTCTCCTCCTGTTATACTATGCTAGATTTGCTTGGCTTTTCATCCCTGACTGACAATTTCTACAGCTCCAAATTTCTCTCATTTTCAAAGCCAAATAATGTCTCATCATTTGGACAGACCCAGAAAGATCGTGGTCTCTCCACTCACCCGCTGATGGGCACAGGTTCCCGACTGTTAGGCTGTTGTGTATAACGCTGCTAGGAACAGGGTGTCAAACCTGCCAGAGACCCATTTCCAGGTGTTTTGAGGGCACATCAGAAGTGTCCTTGCTGGAGGAACCATGTCCTTTGCTTTGGTGTGGGGTAGGGAGCCAGGGTCTTGTGCATGCCAAGCCCGTGCTGTACCCCAGAGCTGAGCCCCAGCCCGCACACTTCTTACCTTTTGCTTCTGTGTATGGAGTTGGCGAGTGCCTCATGGGAGAGGCCGAATAGATGCAGCTTCTGCCGGCTGTTGCTGTCCTGTCCAGTAGAGCGCTTACTCCATCACAGAGTGCTTCGGGCAGCTGTCTTTCTTCATGTCAATGTGCTGAGATCCACCTTCTGCATGGCTGGGTCCTGCCTCTGCGCCTGAGATATTCACAGCTGGGAGCATGCCTGGGTGAGACCCTGCACTTTCCTCAGCTAGGAGGCGGCAGGACACAGGCTCAGAAAGCAGAGAGAGTAGCCCATTTCCTCGTCCCTTTGTACCATCCTGTTCAGATGGTTTAGGGGCACCACCCCTAAACCATGCTTGGATGAAGACAAGTGAGCCTCAAAACTAAGACCAACACCTGTATCAGCTGCACATAGCTTTGAGTTTGGAGTGAGTCAGCAGAGACTCTGACCTTTGGCAGGGATTCCCTCAGCAAGACACCACTGTGGAGGCCCCAGGCTTGGAACTTCACCCAGAAAAGCAGGCACAGAGAGCAGACACCTCCTTAAGGGTATGGATATTGAGAGTGGAGTGAAGTGGGCCACACAGTGCCTGGAAAATGCCATCTCTCCTACTATAGAAACATTTCCAGCCACCTGAATGTCTGTTGGGGTCTTTCTTCCTTGGTGGCCCGCGCTAACCCTGGTCCTCCTCACTGTAGCCAACATTAGCCCTCTATGTCAGGGATACCCCCAGACCCACTGATACCCATCCTCTGCTATAATTGGTTGTTTTGCTCTTTTTCTCTTTTGGGAGGCCTGCCACCCAGCTCCCAAAGAAATCTCACACAAAGGCTTATTCTTAAGTATAAATGCCCTGCCTTAGCTCGGCTTGTTTCTAGCCAGCCTTTCTTTAAATTATCCTAGCTACCTTTTGCCTCTGGGCTTTTTCCTTTACTTGCTTCTGTGTATCTTCCTTTCACTCTTACTCTGTGGCTGGCCGTGTGGCTGTGTGGCCGTGTGGCTGTGTGGCTGTGTGGCTGTGTGGCTGTGTGGCTGTGTGGCTGTGTGGCTGTGTGGCCGTGTGGCTGTGTGGCCGGGTGGCTGTGTGGCCGGGTGGCCGTGTGGCCGGGTGGCCGTGTGGCCGGGTGGCCGTGTGGCCGTGTGGCCGTGTGGCCGTGTGGCTGGGTGGCCGGGTGGCCGGGTGGCCGGGTGGCCGTGTGGCCGTGTGGCCGGGTGGCCGGGTGGCTGGGTGGCCGTGTGGCCGTGTGGCTGTGTGGCTGTGTGGCCGTGTGGCCGTGTGGCTGGGTGGCTGTGTGGCTGTGTGGCTGTGTGGCTGTGTGGCTGTGTGGCTGTGTGTGTGGCTGTGTGGCTGTGTGGCTGTGTGGCTGTGTGGCTGTGTGGCTGTGTGGCTGGGTGTGTGTGTGGCTGTGTGGCTGTGTGGTTGTGTGGCTGGGTGGCTGTGTGGCTGTGTGGCTGTGTGGCTGTGTGGCTGGGTGGCTGTGTGGCTGTGTGGCTGTGTGGCTGTGTGGCTGTGTGTGTGTGTGGCTGTGTGGCTGTGTGGCTGGGTGTGTGTGTGGCTGTGTGGCTGTGTGGTTGTGTGGCTGTGTGGCTGTGTGGCTGTGTGGCTGGGTGGCTGTGTGGTTGGGTAGCTGTGTGGTTGTGTGGCTGGGTGGCTGGGTGGCTGTGTGTGTGTGTGGCTGGGTGGCTGTGTGGTTGGGTAGCTGGGTGTCTGGGTGTCTGGGTGGCTGGCCCCTAGTGTCCTTCTCTCTTTGTTCTCTTGCTCCTCCTTCTTTCTTGCTTCCTGATCCCTCTTTTTCTCCCTCTGTTTATTCTCTGTGTCTGCCAGCCCTGCCTATCCTTTCTCCTGCCTCACTATTGGCTATTCAGCTCTATTAGACCAATCAGGTGTTTTAGATAGGCAAAGTAACACAGTTTCACAGAGTTACATAAATGCAACATAAAAGAATGCAACACATTTTTGCATCATGGAAACAAATGTTCCAGAGCATAAACAAATGTAACACATCTTAAAATAATAATCTACAGCACTCTATAGTGTGGCTGGGTTGGCCCTCATTTGTGATGGGGTTCCGGAGGGGGTGGTACCAATGAAAGCTTCCCTTTCTTGTCCCTTTTGCCCTAAGTGCTAAGCTGGCAATGCCACTGGAGACTCTTAGGACAGACACACAATAAAAGGAGAGTAAACAGGATTATTAATGACCTAGCATACTTTATGAACTGAATAAGTTTTACTAATTTATATCAACAAAACAGTACTAAGAAGACGGAAATATAGAGTCCCTGTAGCATTGTGTGGAAATATTCCTTGCTCACAGCATCCACAGTGGTTTCTGCAGCTTGCAATGGATTGTAGGACGGACCCCTACCCTGTGGCCCCACTTCAGGACACGTGAAGCCAGGACATCACTGATATCCCTGACCCTGCTTGTGCAAGGATGCACGTACATGGACTGGTGGCAGGGGCGGCCAGGGCCACTTAGCTGCCTGTGAACCAGGAGTTAGTTAAAACCGGGGTCTCTGTGCCAAATTGCTACTCAGAAGAGCAAATAGCTGCTTAGGTGTGCACAGAAAATTGTCTCTTGAAATAATTTTGAACAAAACACCATTGATATGAACAGACTCCCTCAAACCAGGTGCAGAAGGGGGTGTTTGGACTCCAGAACTCTGCTTGGCCAGGTGCCAGTAAGGGCAGCTGATCTGCGGGGACTGGTGAGCTAACATGACAACAGTAAGGACATGGATGTTCCCGTGGCCCCGTGGGAGCCTCCTCTAGCCTTACCTGGTCCATTTGCCCGTCCTCATCTACACGCTGAGGCAGCTGGGCACTGCCTCCGGCACAGTCTAGCTTATGTGGATTGGCCATGGGCGGGAGAGCAGAGCTGATGTGTCCCTCTCTTTTGGTTGTTGTTCTGGGGCTGATGTTCCCCAGGAGGTCCATTTAGCTGTTCCTGACCCCGGCTCATGTTCTCCTGGGGATGTCATAGGAAGACTCTTGGGTCTGCATCTGTTGGCCTGAGCAGGTTTATGTGCATACACATATATGTATATATGTGTGTATATAAATGTGTATGGAATTGTTTCTATGATATGTGTGTACATGTATGTGTATGAACATATGTATGCTTTTTTTACATATGGATTGTGCACATGTGTGGAAGTTTCTGTACATATGTGAGTGTATGTACCTGTGTTCATGTGTGTGAGTGGGTGAGAGTGTGAAGGTATATGAGTGTGTATGGAAGTGTCAAAGTGTAAGATGTGTAAGTGAAGATATGTAAGTGTGTGTGCATATATGTGCATTGTCCATGGATAGGTGCAAGCATATGTGCACATGTGCATGTAAGTGTAAGCATGTATGTGTGTGTCTACATATAGGTCTAAGCATATTGCATGCATGTATGTAAGTGTAAGCATGTGTGCATGTTCTAATGTAACTGTAAGCTTGTGTGGATATATGTGTAAGCGTGTGTGTATATGTAGCTATAAACATGTGCATGCAAGTGTGTGTATATAAGTGTCCATGTGTAGGTATATGCATATGTGTGAGCATGTATGTGTAAGTGTTCATATGCAGGTATGTGTATATATGTGTGCATGTATATAAGTATGTGTGTGCTCAAGTGTCCATGTGTAGGTGTGTGTAAGCATGTGTTATGCATGTGTCCTAGGGTTATTATTGCTGCAATAAAACACTATGACCAAAAGCAATCTATGGAGAAAAGGGTTTATTCTGCTCACATGTCCAGATCAGAGCTCATCACCGAGTGAAGTCAGGACAGGAACCTGGAGGCAGGAGCTGATGCAGAGGCCATGGAGGGGTGCTGCTTACTGGCTTGCTCTCCACGGCTTGCTCGGCCTGCTTTCTTATAGAACCCAGGACCACCAGCCCAGGGGTGCCACCACCCACAGTGGGCTGGGCCCTCCCCCATCAATCACATATTAAGAACATGTCCTACAGCCTGATCTTCTGGAGGCGTTTACTCCACTGAGGTTCCCTCCTCTGAGGTGACTCTTGCTGATGTCCAGCTGACATAAGAACATGCTGCCATACTATGTAAGTGTTCCTGTGCAGGTGTGTATGCAAGTGTCCACATGGAGGTTTGTGTGAGCATCTGTTCATGTGTGTGAGCACAAAGTGAAAGTGTTTGTGTGTAGGTGTGTGGAAGTATCCATGTGGAGGTGTGTATGTTCATGTATGAGAGCATATGTATGTGTGGTCCCCTTCCTCTGCATGGCCTCAGTGGCAGGTGTGGCCTCTTTGAGGCTTGGCTGGCTGCACAAGTGGAGGTTTTGGGCTGAAGCACAGGGCCACTAACCACGCCAGGCCCATGTCCCCGACACTCCAGGCCCATGTCCCCGAGCCTGAGGCACAGTACAGAGAGGCTGATTGGGCGCTGGTGGGGGAGGGGAGTGGTAACACAGGCATCTGGACATGGGAATGGGTTCTGGGCTTTGTTAGTGCCCTGCATCTCTGACACTTGCTCCGCTACCTGCCTTATGCCCTTGCTTGGCTGAGGCTCCAGGCTTCTCCCTCCAGAGGAAGGTTCTCCTTCCCACCCTACCTGTCTGTCATCCCTGGAGATGGATCCTGGTGATGCTCTGCATCCCTTGGCCTCTCCCCAACCCTTGCCTCGGTTGCTGCCTGTCATCGGCATGTCCCCCCAACAAACTGCCCCTGGAGCCCCCTTCCTTGGGGAGGAGGCTGGGAAGGTGCTGGGCTGCCCTAGAAAGGGGCACTGCTCCTGCTCTGTCTCCCGTGTGCCGTGTGACACTGGGCACCCATGTCACTCTTTGCCTCAGCTTCCCTGATTGTACAGATGACACATGGAGTTGATGGCGTCCAAGCTGCTTTATGGACAATTGAGGTCAGAGTGTGACGTGAGGTTCCCCCCTGCAGGGTGGTTAACCCTGGCCCTCCCCTACCTGTCCTGGGCCTGAGTGCCCCAGCACAGGTGGAAGAAGCTGGGCCGGCTCCCGGCCACATGGACTGTGGGGTCAGAGGCCCTTAGAACATTGCTGGCCCGTGGCTTGGCTTTGCCCTCCCTTATCCCCAAGCACCTGCTGGAGAGGTGGCAGCAGGCCCGTGCTCAGTGCGTGGGTCCTAGGGGGAGCAGCGGGGGATGTGGGCTCCTGGGAAGTCCCATCTGCCACCCTGTGAGCTTGGCAGAGGCTGGCCTTTGTTCCTCTCTATTTTTATGACAAGCTGGGAGCTGAGCTGCCTGGCACCCGGGCACCTTGGTTGAACTGCAGAGCGTCTGTTTAGAGGACCACAAGTCTTCCCACATTTGGGGATCACTAGCCCTAGGCTTCTCTTGGTCCTCCCTGAGCATACTGTTCTGAAGACACAGCACTTGTGTCAGGCAGGCAGCCATCTTCTGTGTCTTTCTGCTGTAGCTCACTGTGGTGTGTCGGGCAGCCTTTGGCTGCTTCATTCAGAGGAAATGTCCTCTCTAAGCTAGCAAAAACAGTCTTCCAGATATTTTCTCTTGAAAGCAGGACCAAGCCTTGCTGAGCCAAGTGCCAGACTCCTGCTCTTGACTTCCCAAACACCTTCTTGTCTGTGTGCTCATCTGGTCCTCTTGGGCATTCGAGGGAGCTGGGTACTTGCTCTACCCAATTTAAACTGGGGAAACTGAGGCCTAGCTTATTCATGCAGGCTATCTGCCCAGTAGCTCTTTCTTCCAGTCCAACTTCCCAGTGGGAGGAGACCAGCAGTGCCCTGTGAGCCCCTGTGCCCCAGCTCACCTAGTCTCTGGGGTGTCTTCCAGCCTGACTGCATCTAGAGAACGGGGCTTCGGACCACACAGACTCAGCCGGGCCCCTCTCTCTCCGGCCTCTGGCTTCCCCAGCACGTCACCTCTAGATTCCCCAGCTGCTGTTCTCGATGGTGTGTAGTCGGCCACGGACTTTAATGCATGATAGATCACTTTCATTGCATTGCCTCATGATTAATCTCCCATAATAGTCCTCTAACACCAGGGCGAAAAGAAGAGAGAGAGGGAAAAAAACCTACATTATCCACTTTGTGCTCAGAGTATAAATGAATTAGATTTAATTTCTGTTTAATTGTTTCCATAGCTCAACCTCTGCAGACTTCACGGGATAATTTATTTTGCAGTCCCAGGGACAGGAGGTGTGTGTGGAGGAGGGGGCAAGGCTACAGCCAGTGGTCTGCCGTGGATGCTGTTTAATTATACCTGATAGTCTTATCTCCATGTAATTATGGAGTTTCAGGTTCTGGGCAGCTTTGTCTGCCCTCAGAGGATCAATGCCAGGCCAGACCTGGGGACAGCTGCTTTCAGGAAGTCATGTAAGCTGCCAGGAGCCACGTGTAGTCAGGTGCAGGCGGGTGCTCCTGAACCTCTGTGGGGAGGAGGGTGGAGGGACATGCCTTCAGAAGTGGATATTTCTGGTGGCATTTCCAGGCCTACTCACTCTAACGTTGAGGGTGAGGCCTCAGTGGCTGGGAGGGTTTCTGCACCTTGCAGTTGGCACCTTTAGAGCTGTGTACATACAGCATCTCCCACTAAGAGACAGACAGGGTTAGGGCGCTTGGCTAGTGGGATCAGACCTCGATGCCTCTTTGCCCTTGAGTCCTGCCCATCTGTCCCTACCACCTTCCTCCTTTCCTCTCCCTCCTTCCCCCACTCTCTGTACATGTACATTTATGTGTGTGTGTAGGTCAGAGGTCATTCCTCAGATGTCATTCCTGAGAAGCCACCACCTTTTTTTTTTTTGAAACAGGGTTTCTCTGTGTAGTTTTGCGCCTTTCCTGGAACTCACTCTGTAGCCCAGGCTGGCCTTGAACTCACAGAGATCTGTCTGCCTCCCGAGTGCTGGGACTAAAGGCCACCACCATCCGGCTCCCACCTTGGTTTTTTGAGACAGGCTCTCTTGCTGTGGCTCGCTGACTAGTCTGGACTGGCTGACCAGTGTCTTTCAGGCATCACAGGCACCAGCTGCCACATCTGGCGTTTTTGGGGTACTGGAGACTGCACTAAGGTCCTCATGCTTGTGTGGTAAAGTACTTCAGTAAAACACATGCGGGACTGACCATCCCGTGCACTCTGTGGTGCTAAGCCTTTCACTGTGGAGCCCTCACCACCGCCCGTCCCCAACGCTTCCTTGCTGTCCCTGACTGAAACCCTGGCCCCATCCCACAGACCCTCCTCATTTCTCCCTCTGGGCTCCTGACAGCCACCCTCTGTCTCTCTGAGCCTACCTACCTACCCCCGGGACAGTGGCACCAGACTTTCACGCGTGTTCCAACTTCTCTAACTCCGCAGAAGCTTTTTCCATCCCTGCATGCTGTGGCAGGTCAAGGACGAGGCTTGTTAGGGCTGAATAGGGTTCTGTGGCACCAGACATCGAAAAGGTGTTCTTCCCTCCCACAGGAGCCCTGGTGTCTTTTCAGTGTCTTTGGAGACATCTGGGAAGTCCCAGGTCTGAATTCCTGAAGAACGTGTAGCTTCTCATCCAAGTTTCTGGGTCTTGATCTTAGGAGCACTATGCAAAGAGGGCTGCCTGTTGCCCCTGTGAATGACCTCTGACCTCTGACCTCTGACCATTGACAGCACTCTGCATCTTTCCAGTGTCTTGAAACAGGCAGTTCTGGAAAACAGTACTTTCCTCCAGCAGAGAGCAGGTGTGTCCAGGACAAAGGTTCCTGGGACTCCAGGGCAGCTGGGTGGAGGAGGCCAAGTAGTGCCTGCGAAGGATGTGGGAGCACAGAGGAGCAGGGTTGGTTCTCAGACTCATCATGAGCTCAGTCTGCAGGCATCTTCCTGGCAGTTCCTGTCCTTCCTCGCTTTTTATCTTAAGCCCTATGGTAACAGGAGTATTCTCGGCAGTGGGAACACTCCATTTTTCTTCATTTGTGGTGTTGAACGTCTGTCATCCCCCGAGAATGCTGGCTGATGGGGCAGCAGCTGCCGTCTTTACTGCCTGGTGCGCTCTCCCTCTCTCTTTCCTTATCTGCTGTCCCGGGGAAATGTTCCTGGCCTGCTCCAGGAGGATTCAAAGGAGGAGACCTTGACTTAGGTCCTGGAGGTGAGAGCCCTAATTAAAGCAGCTTTCTGGAAGGGTGGAGATAAAGTGTTCACCTCACTCGTGACAGGCCTAGCCATGCCATCCTGCGGGGACTAAAGCCCTCAGTGTGCCAGGTAGCATGCTGGGATCTGTGCAGAGAGAAAGGACGGTGCCTGTCTCTGCGGTGGCCATGATCCTGAGCCTGTCTGCAGTACTCTGATAGAGACTCTTGGGTGTCCCAGCAAGGCACAGAGAAGGACAGGCACTTCTTTGAGGGTAGCTGGGACTTTGTAGCAATGTAACAGTGGCACTGGGTTGAAACTAAAGAATAAATCTTTTTTGGGGGGGGGGCAGATAGCAGAGAGAATTGGTTTTTGGTAGGGAGAATGTTCTAGAATGGGGGAAGACAAAGCCAAGACACGGATAAGGTAAGAATGATAAGGTCAGTGCTAATGGTGGACACTGATCACATGTTCTCTGGTGCCAGGAGCTCTTTTCTGTTGACAGGGGAAGAGGGGTTGACACAGGAGGTGATAGGGACCCCAGACAATAAGTGGCTGTCTGCCAAGCAGGTTTCATGGGGGTCTCAGAGGAGGCATGTGGTTCTCTGGGCCCTGGACTGCACACCATGTTGTGGATTGCAGGCTGTACACTTTGCATTCCCAAGGATGTCAGCTATGCAGGGGACTGGGGGAAGCAATGGTGGTTCACAGTGGCATATTGCAAGGGAAAGATTGTTTCTATTTATATCGGTATTTTGCCAGTATGTGTGTTTGTGTACCACATGTGTGTCTGGTGCTAGCTGAGGCCAGAAGAGGACAATGGATCCCCTGGAACTGGAGTTATAGACAATTGTGAACTGCCATGTGAGTGCTGGGAATTGAACCTGGGTCCTCTGGAAGAGCAGCCAGTGCTCTTAACCACTGAGCCACGTCTCCACCCCCACCAGCCACCCTTTAGCCTTTAGTCACTTGTTCCATTGTTGAGCTCTTTCTCTGTTGCAGAGGTATGGGTGGAAGCCAGCTCCTGCTTCAGCACCCTGGAGATTGTGTTGGGGAACTCCCCCACCCCAGGTAGAGAAGAGAGGATTTGATGGTGTGACCAGAAATGGGGGTAGTGTCATGTCTGTCTGGAAAGCCTCCTGCCCTCTGTTCTTCCCCACAGTGTCCTGAAAGAACCATGTCACAGGAAGAGTGCCACATGAGCCATATTGTTGCCACACAGCTCCACCTGGAACACCCACTTGCAGGGGATCCAAGACATTAGGGAGACAGCAATGTTTAAATGCAGCCTCCTCACTTGCAGCTCCTGGAGTATGTGGACCAAAATGGAAGATTCTAGAATCGACTTGTTGGGCTATGAGAGGACTCAGTGGGCCAGCAGCAGCCTTGGGCGAGCTCACACAAGTGGCTGCTGAGTTTGTGCAGGCAACAGTCTACAACCCTTTGTCTGGACTCAGTTCACCACAGAGGGTGCTGGCGTGGGGAAACTGGAGAGTAGCCCTGGGTGTGGGAACTCAGCAAGGTGAACAGGCTCTCAGAGTGTGGGATCCGTTCTCTCCACCTCCCAGGATTCCTCTGTCTAGTTTAGGTTGGAGGTAGGACAGCTTGTCTGTAGGTCTGGCTGCATGTGGTCCCTACTCCCTACAAGCAAATCCAAAGTGGCAGAAAAGCATCCCCCTCACCCTTCAGTAAGGGGAAATACTAGGGAAGAACACTGATTGGCTGAATACAGAGGCCCAGGGAGACTAGCCTGCCAGGGGCCACACGGTAGGGAAGAGGCATGGGCTGTGACTGGAACCCAAGCAGTGTGGTGCCACTGAGACCCCTTATTCCCTCGCAGTGTGTGCCACTGGAAGTCCCCACTGTGGATCCAGTAGTGCGCGTGCCATGTCCGCATTGGATGGTATCATGTGTCTGATACACTCCCTGATGGGTCACCTTCTGGCTTCAGGGTTTGGCTGGTGTCACCTGCTCCACCACACCCTCCCTGTCCCTGCCTCCAGCCCACCTGGGCTAAAGGGACACCTTAATATGACTTCCTTTCTCATGGAGCCCATAAGCATTTATGACAAAGTGTTCAAGTTTATCTTCTGCAAGAATGGGAGCCTCGTGGGAAGGACCGTGGCCCTTATAAGTGGCCTTTGTGTTCTTAGCCTTTGACATGGTTGGATCTCAATAAGGGGAGGACCAACAACTAAATGAATGAGTGATGTCTCATACTGATACCCTCTACTCACGTGTATACCCATGCATGCATGTGCATCTACCTGTAGGTGGCCCCTTTGTTCCCTTTCTCCTTCCTTAATTCTCAGGTCACCACCCAGCTGGAGACTCCCACACTCCCTCTGCCCACCAGGCAAGGGTTCTTCTTGACTTTAGCACCCCATCTCAGGTCATGACGACCCTGCCAGGAGTCTCAATACTAAGTATGGCCTGGGGGTGTGGAGGCCAGAGGGGGTTAGCCATGGCTTGCACACCATTTGAGGAACAGGGGCTGAGTGCCCACTTCTGGGGTACACTTGGCAACTGAGGCTTTGGCTTTCTCTGCTTCCCTCACTGGGCAGCTGTCAGAGCCCAGGAGCCCATGCTGGCCTTGGGGAGGCAGATGGGCGTCCCACTTGGGGCTTCTAGGTTACATCTCAATTCTTGGCTGTCCTCTCTAGCCCTCCCTTGTACCTGACCAGCAAGGGGAGCACTCAGTCCAGTGCCAGGTGCCAGGGAAACGTCCCCTGTCCACTTCCCTCCCATTAATCACCAGCTAGTAGGGGCGCGGGGCCCTATTTAAGATGCACAGGGTGGTTCTGAGGTGAGCGCAGGCATCCCCAAGCTGCGCTGTTAATCTGTTCCCTCAGAGACATGCTACCTCAAGCCTGTTAATCACTTGCTGTAATTACAGCCCCAACTTACTTGGGGAATGTTAATGGATGCCTCAGACAGGGTGGGGGCTGGGGGCTGCAATGCATGGTACCTCTCCTGCCACAGCTGAACACCAGGGTTGCAGGATATGGGATCTGGAAATGAGCATGCCACTTAGAGAGTAATGTCTGTACGGATGGTGGAGGGAAAGGGTAGTGGGGCTTCCTGAGGCTTCCAGAACAAGCACAGCACAGAAACCATTGTGTGAGAAGGAAGGTGTTGCCATGTTCAGCCTGAGGAGGTCTTTGGCTTTTCTGAGCTCTATTCTGAGACCTGAAGGGGACTTGGGAAGGACTGCAGGGACCCCTCCTTTTGTGCCAGGGAGGGTCATTGTGCTGGCTAGTTTTATGTCAACTTGACACAAACTAGCATTATTGGAGAGGAAGGATCCTCAATCCAGAAAATACCTCCATAAGATCTGGTTGTAGGCAGCCTCATGAGGCATTTTTTTGGTTAGTGATTGATGGGGGAGGGTCCAGCCCACTGTGGGTGGCGCCATCCCTGGGCTGGTGGTCCTAGGCTCTATAAGAAAGTAGGCCAAGCAAGCCATGGAGAGCATGCCAGTAAGCAGCACCCCTCTATGGCCTCTGCATCAGCTCCTGCCTCCAGGTTCTGGCTTCTTTGAGTTCTTACCCTGACTTCTTTCAGTAACAGACTGTAATGTGGAAGTATAAGTGAAATAAACCATCTCTTCAACTTGGTTTTGATCATGGTGTTTTCTCACAGCAATGGTAACCCTAAGGCAGCCACCTATACTGAAATACAGTTGTTGAGTTCTGTCTTCCATGTATCACTGTGTCAAACCATGGGCTGCCCCCTGCCATGTCCTGGCTCTTCAGGATGCTTTTCCAGACCCTGTTGCAGGGTCAGGGTGTGATGGAGGACCCAGACTGTAGTGTGGGGCTCCAGGGAGGGACTGTTCAGTGTAGCCTGAGAGCTACCAGTGCCTGCCCTGCCTTGCACTGTGGTTCTATTGACCTGAAATGACAGTGGGGAGCCTGGTCTGGGAGATTCAAAGCTTTCCAAGCATTATCAGTCTATGGCAAGGTGGAAGGTGCTAGTTTGGACCTAGTGGCCATCACTTTAGGCTGTTATGGAAGGTTTATGTTTGTGTCCTGGCACAGGTTGTTCTGTGGAAATGTAGGACTCTGGCCATACAGCAGACAGGTTGTGTTTAAGGGGACAGCCTGTGGTTCTGTTGAGGACAGGTTCTGTGTGACTTCTCCTGGAGAGACATGAAGAAATGTCTCTTCATCTAAGATATAGCACCAGTGATGGACTGAAGAAATGATTCCCTCCAGGTCCAGCTTGGTGAATGAATGGATTTACAGGCACATGGTGAAGACATACTGACAGCAACATGGGTGTCAATCAAACAGCTGTGTCACCAAAAAGCCCACCACAGCATAGGTACCACCCACCAAACTGCTATAGAAGAGTCCCTCTTTCAATTAATCTTTCACCCACTATATACTCTGTCACCTCCCAGAACCACACACAGCTGGGGCAGGATTGTATGCAGCTAAAGGTACAGAAGAGAGTGTCAGCAGCTAGACTCTCGGGTGAGGGTCTGATGACCCCTAGCTCTACAAGGTCATGTAAACAGGCTTGATTTGTGAGGGTCTTGTGAGGATTTGCTGTTCTGACTTAAAATGACAATGCCCATGTGTATGAGTTACTTTTCTTTTGCTGTGATAAAACACTATGACCAGGGAAACTCATAAGAAGAACGTGCTTAATTGGGCTTATGGCTTCAAAGGGTGAAAGTCCATGACAGCAGAGCAAAGGAACAGCTGATAGCTCACATCTTGATCCACAACCATGAGGTGGGAAGAGGGTGTGGAGCACACTGGGAATGGCATGAGTCTTTTGAAACCTCAAAGCCCTCTCCCAGTGACACACTCCTCCAACAGTGCCACACCTCCTAATCCTTCCCAAACAGTTCCACCAATGGGACCAGGCATGCAAACATAAGATCCTGTGGGGCCATTCTCTCTCAAGCCACCACCCTTTGTCACGCCCAGAGAACGTAGTTCCACGACAACAGGGCAAGTGTCTGGGAAGGGCAGCCTGTTCTACCCCAACCAGGTTCATTAAAACCCCAATCAGCTCCAACAGAGCCTGTTCTGAGCCCCAGATGCCTATGGGAAAGAGGGCAAGGAGGGGAGAGAAAGAAGGAGGGGTTGGATGGGCTGAGATTAGTTCTCTTCCGATCAGGACAGATGAAGAAGGTAGGCACAGAGGGACAGGCATTCCCAAGGTGAGCCCCAAGAGGCCCCTTGCAGACAAACCTCCAATGAAGGATCTGGTAGTGTTGCCACCACCCTGGTTCCTCCTCTGCCCTAACTGGGCAGCTGCTCTCTGAGGGTCCTGCAGCAGCCGCCGCCGCCGCCGCCGCCGCCGCCACCGCCACCACCACCTCCTCCCCTGGGGCTTCTCATCACACCTACCTTCAAGCCCAAGGGACAAAATTAGGTCTCTTGCAGACCATACAGGAAGAGCTTCATGTTGCCACATGAAACTGATCAATAAGAAGCATGTGAAAAATCCAACTCCAAAGCCCCAGGTGCTGGACAGGTTCCTTAAGGATGAGGCCAGCTTTATGGCAGCTGCTCTTAGTGCGCTTTCCCTGGCGGGTCCTCTCAACAACCATGGGGGGCTCAGGGGTGCCACTGTTTTCCCCTTCCTACCCGCTGCCCTGTTACTTTGCATGGCTGCTGGGGCCCCTGGTGCTTCCCACGCTGTCAATCAGGCAGCTTACAGACCTCTTAAAGATCTTCTGCTGTGGAAACTAGGACTCTGAGGCCCAAAGTTCCTCCTCATTCGGGGACATCCATCCAGTGTCATAGGGGTCAGTTTGGGAACATCAGTGAGAGAGACAAGAGGAAGCCATTTGGGGAGGGGTCTGGGCAAACTAAAGACTGAGCCTCTCTGCTAGTGGCCTTGCAAACCCTTTGGAATTCCCAGGCCAGAAAGTGCAGTCTGGGATTTTCTGGGCTGGGATTTTTCTTATGTGTTCAGTGGCAAAGGGGGTACTTTCTGTCTGTTGGATGGGTCTCCAGAACCTCTGACAAGATTTCACTGATGATATCCTTGGGGGTGTGTCCCCCTGGGGCTGTAAGCTCTAGTCAGCTTCTCCTGGAGAGCCAGGTCCTGGGCTCCATGCAGTGCAGAATGGGTGTGGTCTGAGGTGGAGGGTGGAGTGAAAGACTTGCCCTGGGTGAGTTCTAGTGGTGCCATGCTGCTGCCTCAAAGCTGTTACTCAGGGACACTGTGATTCCATGTCTCCTGTGCAGATGGTGGAGCTGTGGGAGGTCTGGCAGTAGGGGCATGCCTCCTGGCTCTGGGAAGGGAAGCCTTCTGTTTTTCCCAGGTCCACACTGAACACTGAGATGTTCAGGATGGCTGGGAGGCAGTCAGTAGGACTATCCCTCCTCCTCTGCCCCTCCCTCAGAGCTGATGTGTAGAACCCTAATGTTCCAGGCCATGCCACCAGCTGAAGTTATACTTGGTGGCTCCACAAGCCTGGCATGCATGCCGGTTTTCCTGCATCCGACTCAGGTTTGTGCCACTGGGAGCCTGTTTTTTCCAGTCTGAATCCCCTGAATGGCAAATGCAGAGGGTGACACAGGCCTGGGAAGGGCAGGGCTAGTGCCCCTGGTCACATCCTAATCGGGTCACATAGGGTCATGCAGAATGGAAGGTGTGAGTGGGGTCGAGACCACCGTCTGAAGTAAGAGATAAGAGGTGGGTGTCCAGGGGCTGTGTGCTCACTCATGTCTCTCCTGGTCTGTAGGGGAGGCAGCCACCTCTGTGGGTGGATAACAGAGCCTCAGCTCTGACCAGGTTCCTCTGTCTCCACCAAAGAGCTCTAAGTATGGCCCTACATATGTCAGATTCCACCCAGGAGCCCTGCCACTTCCTTCCTGGATGGATCCAGGCAGTGATAGCGTCACCCATAGGCTAACCCTAGGCAGACGTCCTTCATGATGCTGGACCTTTTAGGCCTCCAGGTTAGCAGCATGGGGAAGGGTTCCAGCTTCCTGCCTCTCCCTAGTGTCACCCAGAGACAGCTGTCATAGGGAGAAGACTGAACCCCAGTGTTCCCCTTCCCTTCAGTGAAGCAGAGCTTTGCCCTGCCTTCTGTGAGATTGCAGTTACTGCTCACCCCTGTAACATGCAGGACAGAGCAGAGGGACATGCTTGCTCTTCACTGGGCCCTATGTAACCTTATCCCCATCACCTCTTCTTTCCCTACTTGAGTCCATGATCTTGGGGTGCTGAGCTGTGCTGCTCAGTGGCCCCATCATTGGAGGGGAATCAGAGAATGTGAGGAACCCAAGGACAGGCTAGGAGGGAAGAAGTCCCGTGCTCAGCTTCCTGCCCAGCGGCACCTGCTTTCCCAGCATGCTATGCAGATGGCCACTCCACATCTCCTTGGGCGTTCCTCTGGCTCGTGATTTAGGGATCACAGGAGCCAAGTGACAGTTCCAGAATCTTTGCACCCTCTCTTCTTCTCTGCAGATGCTCAATCCAGCCACACAAGAAATGCCCTTGCCTCTGTCCACCCAGTCCATTCCTTACCTCCCCCAGCCTCCACTGCTCCTTTCCTTCATGCGCCTGTGCAGACATGCTCAGGCCTTTTTGTCAGTGGGTCCTGAAGGCTATTTCTTGGTTCCTTTTCTGGCTTCTCTTCTCTTCCCCAAGTTACTGTATTTCTTTGTTTATTCTCTGTATGTAACTGGGAACATTCAGAGTTGGCACTTAGAGGTGTGGTGTGCATGGGGACAAGGATCAGGAAGCATCCTCCTCATGTCCCAATATGTGACCTGGATAAACCCCTCTCAGCCTTTCTGTCCCAAACTGTGAATGGTGCAATGGCAGACCTCTCTTGCATAGATTGAATGAGGGTCAAACACTGAGCTTGGTGCCATCCAGAGACCATTCACTTAACAGATGGCAGCAATAACTGGGAGTCCACTCTTGGCTGTAGTGGGCTATTCCAGAAACTAAAATTCTTAACTTTTAAGTTTCACAGTGCTCTCAATAGTGTGGTGAATTCTCCTGCTGCCCTGCTCCACCCTACCTGAGGTATAAGTCACCCCCTCCACCTTTGCAGTGTATCCACACTGTATACATTGCTCATTTGTTGTTTACTTACAAGCCATTTCAGCTATCAGATCAGCTATCATGGGATAACGTGGCTGCCGGGAAGTGTAAGAGAAGTGAGAACACCAGCGATTCCATGTTATATTATATGTTTATAACAGTTATATTCCACTATCGTCTATACTGTTACTCTCTCTCTCTCTCTCTCTCTCTCTCTCTCTCTCTCTCTCTCTCTCTCTCTCTCTGTGTGTGTGTGTGTGTGTGTGTGTGTGTGTGAGCACATGTGTGTGCAGGTAGTGCACATGTGGAGGCCAGAGGTCAACACTGGCTCTCTTAATCTTCCTTAATCTCTCTTCACCATGCATTTTGAAATAGGGTCTCTCCCAGAATGTGGTGACACTCTTTGGGATCATTTCAGCTAGATTGGCGGGCTGGCAAGCCCCTGGTATCTGACTCTGTTGAAGTTACAGATGCATGACATCATGCTTAGCTTTTTAGGTGGGGATTGAACACAGGCCCTTCTGCTTGCACAGCCATATGCCGTACTGAGCCATACACCTAGATCAAACTGCTGAGCATGTTTAATCTTAGCATAGGTCTGCATGAACAAGTAAAACAGTATGTCTAGGGCTTGGTACTGCTTCTGTTCAGGCATTCACTGGGTGCATGTGTGTGTCTGTACAGGTGCACATGTGTTTAAAGATGAGGTGATAGCCTTGTCTGTCAGGCTCAGGAATGCTGTCCATCTTCTTTGAGGCAGGGTCTTTCACTGACCTGGAGTTCACTGGTTTCTCATTGGTCGGAGAGCCTAGGGATCTGTCTGTTTCTGCTTCCCAGGGCATCTGGTGTTTTCCCACGGGGTGTAGGTATCAAACTTGGGTTTCTTGTGCTTGTGAATCAAGCCCTTCACCAACTAAGTCATCTCTCTCATTCAGGCAAGCAGTTTTGACAAGTGGGAGAGAAGACAGGGAGTGGGAAAATGAGATAGGGAGGGAGGTGTCCCCAGCAGTGGACAGCTGGAGCTGAGCTGAGAGAAAATGCAGAACATTTTCTGGAGTTCTCCAGAGAGGGTGGGTTGCTCTGAGAACCCAGTGCTCAGGAGCTTCTGGCCTTACAGCCCTGATAGGCAGCGACCTGGCCAGTGCTGGCAGCAGTGATGGGGCTGGTGTGTACTGGGATGTTGTGGTGAAGGGTGAGGTGGACCTGACCTTCTGCAGACCCTCACCTGAAGTGTTGAGGGCAGCAACAATGACTAGGAGGGTGCCAGGACCTGAGCCTAGCCTGTCTTACTCCCCTCACCACCCCACTTGGGTAGCTTAGGAGTTCCCAGGAGCCTCTGCTTTTCCTGGGTCTCAGGTGCCTGGGATATGTATGACTCTTTACCTTTGGGAGATGGTGGACCTTAACAGGGTCATGTTGACATCTTCTCAAGAACAATTTCCTCATGAAAAATGGCCTTGTTTATCACCTGAGAGCAAATTGGATCTCCTAATACTGCCTTCCTCCTCCCCAATCTCATACCTGTAGGTGTGGGGCTTTGTTGTTACTGTTATTATTCATTTGTTTGTCTTAAAACATGGTCGTTTGTAGTCCAGTATGGCCTTGACTCTCTGTGGAGCCAAAGTTGACCTTGAACTTCTGATCCCCCTGCATCTGCTTCTTAAGTGCTGGGATTATATAGGCCTGTCCCAACCTGTGCAGTTTATGCTGGGCAAACACTCCACCAACTGAGCTACATCTTTAGCCCTTGTGTGCAAATTTTATGCATAGTTGTGGCCGGCTGAATCATGGACCCCAGAAGATACCCATACCTTAATCCCTTGAAGGTGTGCATATTACTCTGTGGCCAGAACACATTGCTCACATGAGTGAGGCTCTTGGGATGGAGACTTCTTGGACCATCCAGGTGAGCCCTGTACATCATTATAAGTATTCTTGAGAGGGAGGCAGAGGGAAATTTGACTAACAGAAGAGAAGCCTTGTGACCTTAGAGACAGAGGTTGAAGGGATATAGTCACAGGTTGAGAGATGCTTTAGGCCTCAAGAGGGGAGAGGAGGCAGGAAGGCCCCTCTTTCCAGCCTGTGGAAGGATCATGGCTCTGCCCACCCCTTGCAGGTCCAATGGAACTGACTTTGGCCCTGTGGCCCCCTGCTGTGGCTAGAGTATGATTCTGCTGTCTTCAGCTGCCCAGCTGTGGTCATTGTAGCAATAGACACTAGCCTATGTCATAAGGAAGTGTCCCTCATGGACAGAGATGACCTTCACAGACACAAGGGAATCCTCCTGGCAGTTCTCTGACAGGGGAGAAGCTGTGACTTCTAAGAATGTATTGTAGATGGAGGCTGGGTCACACCTCGGTCTGTAAAGTGCTTGATAACAAATGTAAGGACCTGAGTTTGAGCTTCAGAACCCATGTAAACAGCAGGGCCTGGTGGTGTGCACTTTAATCCCAGCACTGGGAAGGCAGAGACAGGAGGCTCCGTGGGCCTCTCAAGCCAGCCACCCTAGCTGCAAGCTCAAAACCAGTAAGAGGCCCTGTCTGCACATCTGAGGTTGACCTCTGCCCTCCACACATGAGCACCCCCCAAGACACACACACACACACACACACACACACACACACACACACACACACGCAGTGGGGGGAGCGGAATGCCAATGGATACCTTGCATACCCTCCTCTTCTTTTCCTCTGGCCACATTTTGAGAGACATGTTGGTGCTGTACTGTCTTCAGTGACCAAGCAGTTACATGTGTGGAGAGCCACAACTGGGGTGGCTGCAGGAGAGGTGTGGGGTTGGGGACCTTCCCTTGTGCTCCAGTCATAGGAACTCAATGTGAGGAGCCCCCATCCCCTTTCCCAGCCCTTCTTTATCCTTGACTGTGTCACAGATGGGATGTCCCCAGTGTCAGGTCTGTTCGAGTCTGGATGGATGGAGGATTCTGCTATGGTCCAAGAGCTCCTGTTGAACGTCATATACCCCTAGATCTGTGGAGGTGCTTGTTGGAGGGGACCAGGCAGAGGGCAGTCCTTCCCTCTCCCCTGCTCCTTCTCTTCACCCCCTGGTTGTCTGCTTTATTGTGGGGGCTGCAGGATAGAAAGCAATCTCCCACCTGCACATCCAATATGGCAGCCATGGCCACAGGTATCAGGGAGTGTTGGGAGTGTGGTGAGTTGTGGTTAAGGTATAGAGCACTTAAAATGAACCTCAGGTTTCAGGAGCCTGAGAGAAGGATGCAGGGTATAAAATCTCACCTCAGAATCTTTATATTGATTGCATGTTGGAAGGCAAACATCTTGAATATGTTGTGTTCAATAGAGAGATCATAAGGATTGATGTTCCTTGTTAGTCTTTAATGTTTTCAATGAGGCCACTAGAAAATTTAAAGTCACTCTGATGTCCCCAAGCTCCACCCGAGCCAAGCAGCTCAGTGGGTGCTTTACCTAGCCTTGGGCCTTGCACAAGGACTGTTCACTTGCTCAGTATCTTCAGGGACCAGGGGTCTGCTATGACATGATGTTTGTTGATGGGCCCCTGCGAGGATATTTGGGTTAGATAAGGCCATGCAGGTGGGGCCCTTAGGATGGGATTAGTGCCCTGTTGAGAAGAGGTATTCTCCTTCCTGCCCCCACTGTGAGCATACAGCATGAAGATAGTCACTTGTATGCCAGGCCAGAAACTCTCGCCATAGCCCACATTCTGCTCTTCCAGATCTTGGAACCCCAATTTGCAGCTCTCTGCCTTGCTCTGTGGGACTGAGCTGACAGACAGGACTTAAAGGAACCAATGCACATGCTGAAGAGGTTGGTGTTGGTGTGTCTTTCCACAAAAGCCTGCTTTGACCACACGCATGGGCATGGGGGATGCCGTGGTGAGGCTGGGGGATGAAAGCATTTTCTCCAGTGTAACTGAAATTTTCCTGTGTCCCACCTGGCCCATGGTCAGGACAAATCTCTCCCGCCAGTCCTGCAGCCACTTGGACCCAAGTAAACACACAGAGGCTTATATTAATTAGAACTGCTCAGCCATTAGCTCAGGCCTACCACTGACCAGCTCTAACATTTAAACTAACCCATAATTCATATTTATGTTTAGCCACGTGGCTTGGTACCTTTTCTCAGTTCTGCCTTCACATCTTGTTTCCTCCGTGTCTGGCTGGTGTCTCCTGCCTCAGTCTTTCTGTTCCCAGAATTCTTCTCTCTGCTTATTCCACCTATACTTCCTGCCTGGCTACTGGCCAATCAGCGTTTTATTTATCAACCAATCAGAGCAACACATTCACAGCACACAGAGCGATATCCACAGCACTTTCCCTTTTCTTTTTTTCAAAGAGGAAGGTTTTAACTTTAGCATAGTAAAATTACATATAATAAAACAATTACCAAGCAAGAATTACAGTTACAGTATCTAGTCTATTCAGAATATCTAGTCTATTTGTATTTGGCAAAATTAAAGAAAATATCCTATCCTATACTTGTGAGTCTAAGGTTTCATATCTAATTTATCTTTTATCATAACTAAGGAAATTATAACTATCTAGTCTTCAACTACATCAAAGACATTAGAAGCATATAATATTACCAGAGAAATGGAAGAAGGACACAAGCAACTTTTGGGAGTCTTGCGAAAGTAGACAGAGACAGCTGGCAGCCTGGACACTCATCCAAAGTTCCTCTATAAAGTTGGGGCATCTGTCTTCAGCCCACAGGTCTAGAGTCTCTCAGTCACTTCTCTCAGTGTCCTGTAGAATGTCTGGCAGTTTCCTCTGTGAAGCAGGAACCTGAAGGACCATTTTGTCAAGCGAAGTTCAGTGGTCACTTTCTATGGGTCCTGCATGTCCAGTTGATCAAGCAGTCCAGGCAAGAACAGTTTCTTGCCCAAATGGCTATTTTTGCCAAAGTGAAGATAAACTCCATATGAAGTGTCTTCGATGCCCATCCTCCTCTCTGAAGTGAATCAGTGCTGCCAGGAGCAGACGTGTCTCACTGTCCAGAAAGTCTAAATTTTTAAAACATTTTAAATGCCGTATTTTGTAGGTCTTTAAAGTATTTGAAGATTACCTACCTAATTGAGTTATATCTATTTATACCTAGAAAACTTAACATGACTATAAGTTTGACTATCATAGAAGACTAATTATTAATGTGTATTTTTAATTATCCATTACAATCTAAATGAGTTACATAAACATAATACCTCAAACGAGAGTAGAAATATATATACAGTATAATAAAATTAAGTTTAAACTTGTATCAATAAACTAAAATCCATAGCAATGTAAAACATTTCTAAACAAGTTGTTGCTCTTCAAAAGTAGGTTTATTAATCTTCCCTTTTATCCTATCATACCTATACTATCCCCTTTTCTTCTTTAGAAAGAGATTGCATTTATAATCAACCTGCTTTAAATAAAAATATTGGTTTTTCTCAGTCCCATACTAGAGGGCTCTTTTGATATGGGACAGAAAATATCTCAACTTTTATTTATTTATTTATTTTTATTTTTTGCAGTATGCTTAGGTTTAGAGAAGGAGTGAACCAACTGGTATACTTGGGAATCTGGGCGTAGCTTCTCACACTACTTCCTGCTGGGTGAGGGCGCTGTATTTTTATGGAGACTTAAAGAAAATTTTAGGACTATGGAGTAGTCCATGAGGCTGTATTGTCTGAGCCAGTTGCCTTGAAATCACTCTGGATGTTGGATCATCTGGGCTATGGTGTCATTGGAGACCTTTCAGGTGGTCTTGGCTGATCAAACCTGATGTATCTTTATCTGGAACAAATCCATTACCTCTGCTTTCTGTGGAAACAAAAGCAGAGCCTCCTTTCCAAAGCAACATATCCTTAGATCCAAATTTTGAAGTTAAGGTACCTTTAAAATATACATATTGGTTTAACTGAGCAGCCTTTACAATTAAATGTCTTTCTGCAGTTAAAAAGCCCAAAGACAACACAATGTAGATTTTCTGTGTGATATCCATCTTTATGTGGCTTATTTTTATATTACTTTTAGTTTGTTTTAAAGACATTATTTTTTAAAACTATTTCTTTATATAACTGTATATCTTTCTTTTTGTCTCTATTCCAAGCCTACATACACTTTTATATACATTGTAAACTATTCCATTTGAATCTGTCTTATTGTGAACCTCTTGCTTTAAACTGTAGCATTTCTTGGACTGAAAAGGTAGCTGTGACTGTTGGCTCCATCCACCTCATCCTTCCAACATGGTGGAACTATGTTTACCACCAGCTTCAGAGGAACCATGCTCAGCACCAGACTCTGAGAGGCAGTGGGTCTATGCCTCTATCAAAGCAGCATGTAGCCCTGAAACTTTTTTTTTTTTTTAACTAGCAAAAACTATATCCACCAAGCAGCATCGTGTGCAGGTTGGAGACACCTCTGTGTAACATGGCATAGGTCAAGCCTGTATGCCATGAACCTGCCATAGAGTAGCTCAAGCGCACAGGCTGCTGCTAACTTGAGAGAAACAACTAGGAAGCTGTTTTTAGTTTTGTTTTAGAATCTTCTTTTTTAGGTTTTAGGTGGAAACTCTTTTTTTTTTTTTCCTTAGCAGAATGCCGAATGCTGTTTATTGAAGGAGGGAGGAGGCCTTAAATACAGGCTTACTGCACAATGGGAGAACCCTGGAGGGCAGAAGTTCGCTACCAATGTCTTACAATCTTGCATCTAAGCTGTTAATGCCCAATATGCAGGATACACAAACAAGGAACTTCCTTTAAGCATCAGGAGGGTGGAAACTGGAACGGAATTAGCATAGGGAGGACATCAAGGTCAAGGTTAGCAAGCAAGGCAACAGCTACCCAAAACGGGGGGCCAGGGCCCTACAGGTCCCCCCTTTTACTAAAAATGAGCTTCTGACTTAGGTTGTGTGGGACGTCAGCAGGTCACCTTACCCGTCATGGAGACACCTGCCCAGGCCACACAGGCGATCTGTCTTAGGTTGGTGAGCACCCCCCAGGCATTACCCATCTCTGAATACTCATTATCATACAGGCTCAATTGTGTGTGAGCTGCAGAGTTAACTGTTGCCAAAGATCTCAAAGTGGCTATGGGCTTGCAATCTGTGTGTTTGACACAGGAAAGATTAGGTGGAAACTCTTGCCCCATGTTGGGCACCATTTACAGCTGGAGTTTTCCTGTGTCCACCCGGCTCCTGTAGCTGCTCAGATCCAAGGAAACACACAGGGACTTATATTACTTAATAACTGTATGACCACTGCAGGCTTCTTGCTATCTAGTTCTTATATCTTAAATTAACCCATTTTAATAAATCTATACCTTACCATGTGGCTTGTGGCTTACCAGTATCTTTACATCTTACTTCTCATGGCAGCATCTCCTGGCAGTGTCTCCTGACTCAGCCTTTCACTTCCCAGAATTCTCTTCTCTCTTATCCTGCCTATACTATACTTCCTGCCTGGCCACTGGCCAATCAGTGTTTTATTTATCAATCAGAGCAACACATTCACAGCACACAGAAAGACATCCCCAGCACTCCAGGTCACAAACAGTGCCTACACTGTTCCGCCTTCATAAGGGAGAGGCCACTTTCTCTTTGGACTCACAGGCTAGGCATTAACACAGCACTTTCTGTTTGGATAATATAAAATGGTGGAAATGGTAAAATACATGTTACCTTCGTCAACTGTCTTGATAGTCAGAGGTGATGGTTATTGTGTGGTCATCATCACTGCTGGTCTCCGGAGCATTCTCACCTCCCCTGACTGAGACACTGTCCCCATCAAACACAGGTGCTCTGTCCTTTCCCCAGCCCCTGGAGTTCCCATTCTGCTTTACTCTCCATGACTTTAGACCACTCTAGGTTTCTCAAGGTAAATGAGCTCATGCAGTGTGTGGCATTTTGTAACTGACCACTGTCACTCAGTACAACATCCTGAGGGCTCAGAGGTCAGCCACAGCACACTGGACCACACTGGCAGGGCTGCTGGGGTCTTTCTTTCAGCTCACCTCATGCCATCTCACATCAAGCCTAGCTTGGGGAAGTGACCACGGAGGCTCATTTCAAGGGACCTGCTTCTTGGCTACCTATTTGTGAATTAGACATTAGCCCAGGCTATGCCTACACCTTCCCCATAGCTGGGTGATATGGGTGTGTCCTGTCCAGAGAGGGCAGGCACCACCAGCCATTTTAATGAATGTCACCTAATTTACAGACAGGTGGGGGTGTGGTGTCACACCTGCAGTCCCAGCACTCTGGAGATGAAGAAAGGAGGAGGTCAAGATAATTCCTGATAATGAGTTCAAGGCTAAGGATATATGAGACCCTGTCTAACACCCTATCCCTCAACACACACAATTTCCAAATAGAACGAGCTCTGAGAGAGCACCTTCCTCTTCTCTAGGTTCTTTCCCTAGTGATGAAGGCAGCATAGTTCCAAAGATTAACTCCAGGGGCCGGGACAGATCACTCGGTAAACACTGTGTAGCTTGGGTTAGAGTCAAAACCTGCTGGCAGCTGGGCTTGGTAGATTCTGTGCAGACTTTGGGCAGATAGTACAGTCGTGGGTGATTAGTCAGGAGACGGGTGGACTTTTCAAATCCACAGTGCTTGTACAGGGCCTGACACAGGTGAAGCCTAGGACTCCTTCGCAGGTGGGGCTGTCAGTAGATGACCCATAATACCTCAACTCTTCCAGGATCCAGCTTTTGGCAAGTATAAGCTGACTGGAAAGGGACCACCGGAAAGCAAGACTGGCCCCCTAGTGACTGATGTCTGGGAGCCTTGGTCTAGAGGTTCTCTTCCAACGGAGAGAACCCAGAGGCAGGAAGGGTTGAAATGACAGGTGCCCTGTCTCTGTAGCCAGAGAGGCTTCTGGTGGCAAAAGACTAAGCCCAGGCCCTTCGGCTGGGCAGGTGGGAGGCGTGGCAGGGCGGGCTTCGCTCACCCACTTACCTGGCCCATCTGTCTGCAGAGTAGTGCGGGGTGGGGTGGGGGGATGCCAGGGTAGATTGCTTAACCAACCTCATTACTCTCGTGCACTTACCAGCTTGGAGGAAGATAATACCTTTCAAGTTTGACCCAATTTTCATTTTTGTTGGCATAACCATGGAAAATCGACCTTTGAGCCCCTCAGCACGCGGACAGAAGGGGAAGTGATTCACGGCAAGCTGCTGTGCAGAATCCCTAATGTGCCCGCAGGGGCGCCCGCCAAGCAGCGCCCTCCTCAGAGGCCCAATCTCCTCTTAGCAGCAATCCAGGAAGAGCTTCTCAGCTTGCTCTCACCCAACAGCCCCTCCCAGGAGCTGCTGACAACTGAGTTCCCTAGAATTAGAAGTGAATGAGTAGGTGGACTAGCGAAACTAGCACACGATTTAGCGCTGGAGGCTGCATTTCCAGGCCTTGCCCCTCTTCCCTCCAAGGTTGTCCCTCTTCCCACCTGTGATGCTGCCACTTGGTGTTTCCGTGAGCAGGCAGCTGAAGGCAGGGGCATGGAGCTTGGCAGGATCTCCTGGCAGAAGGCTTTCCTTTTCAGCCTAAGTGGGCAGAGCTTGGAGCTACAGGGCACCTTTAATGAGAGAGGGAAGGGGGCACAGGAGGCCGAGGGTGACAGGAGGTCAGTTAGATACTGCATACACTTAAACTGTTACTGAAATGTGTAATCTGTGGAAATATGAATAGGGCATTTTAATGGATTTTGTTTTAAAAACTGTTTTACAGTGTACAAAAGAATAGGCTTCATTATGGCATTTTCATACATGTTTAGCATGGACTTTGTTCAGGTTATACATTCCTGTCCCTCTGCCCCTCCTGCTGGTTCCTTCTCCCCCTGGCCCCAGCAGCCCAACATTCTGTGGTCTCATCCTACTCATTTTAATATCTAGATTCTGCATATGAAAGTAAACATTTTGGATTTGCCTTCCTGAATCTGGTTTATTTGGCTTAAGTGTTGGTCTCCACTTCCACCCATTTTCCTGAAAAGGGCATATTTGCTCCTTCCTTCCTCCCTCCCTCCCTCTCTCTCTCTCTCTCTCTCTCTCTCTCTCTCTCTCTCTCTCTCTCTTTCTCTCTCTCTCTCAGCAGAATGAAATACCACTGTGTATATGTAGTACATTTTCATTGAGGTTGTTTTCTTGTCTTGGCCTCAGTGAACATGAGTGTGCAGGTGGCTCTGTGGAATGCTGACTTGTGTCTCTGGGCATAGACCCAGGAGCAGTATAGCTGTGTCACATGGTGGTTCTATTTTTAAGTTGTTTATTTGTTTCTAGTAACCCCCACACTGCTTCCATAATGCAGCCTCTTGCAGCCTGGCGTACGGGCCCCCCCCACCAGCAGCATGGAAGAACCCCCTTCCCATGTTCTTTCCAGTGTATTTTCTTTGTTTTGATGATGATAGCCATCTAACTGAGCTGAGACAGATCCTCAGTGTAGTTTGATTTGCATTTCCCTGATGACTGAGGATGCTGAACATTTTTTTTTTTGTATACTTATTGGCCATTTGTCCTCCTGAGAAGTTTGTTCAATTCATCTGCTCATTTATTGATTGGATGGTTTGTTTTGTTTTGGTGTTTGATATTTTGAGTTCTTTATAGATTCTAGATAGGAATTCCCTACAAGATCAGTACTCACAGGTCTGTGGGTCACTTGGGGTAAGCAGGTCTTGGCAAACTCTCTGTTGATCCATGGGTCAGTTCAGTGGCTCTACATTGGGCAGGGGCCATCGGCCTCTGTACCACTGGGCAGTGAACAACCAGAAACACATACAACACTATAAGGCTACTTCTCTTCTACCTCATTAGCCAAAAATCTCATACAGCTGAGCCCAGATTCTCACAGGAAAGAAAGAGACTTGGCTTTTGGTGGGGGGGGATACTGCAAAACAGCACCACAGAGGACACAGTGATGGTGGGATCAGAGTTGTGTTAATGCTGATTCTCATGGTGCTGTGGAGGGCAGGCTAATTCTGATGACAAAGACAATGACGATGGGGGGGGCGGGGTGGTGGTGATCTCAATGATGGACAAGATGGTCACCATCACGTATTGAGTGTTCATCATGAACCAGTCATGGAATTGAGTATTCTGCATACATGATCTTGTTTCTCTTAGTGACCCGATAATAAAGTTATGATCCTACCTTATAGGCAAGAAATCTGAAGCTGAGAGACAAGTAAGTAAGCAGGGATAGTGATAGTAGAGCCAAGATTGTTTGTCTAGCACAAGGCAAATGTGTGGGTGCCTTGGTAGCACTTGCCTCTAGCCCCCACCCCTGTCTGGGACATCTACTATACTGACTTCATAGATGAATGGATGGATAGGTGAAGAGATAAGGAGGTGGATGAGGTTGGTAGCTGGAGGTATAGTAGGCGGCAGGTGTGTGACTAGATAAGTAGATGGATGGATGGGTGGATGGATGGATGGATGGATGGTCAGGTAAATAGATAGTTGGAGTGAGAGTGGACGAAACAGTGAATGGATGAGTGAGTAGATGAATGGCTAGATGGATGGGTAAATATATAGTTGGAAGGGTGGGTGTGTAGATGAATGGACAAATGGATAGGTGGATGCATAGATATGTAGTAGGATGAATGGGTAAATGGTTGAACATGACCCATGGATGGGTCAATGAAATTAAGTGGAGGGATAGATGAATGGATGGATAGGTGGGTATGTGCATGGATGGGTAGATAGATATATAGTTAACTAGGTAGGTGAATAGATAAACAAGTAAGTGAATGGGTGGGTGTGTGCATGGATGGGTAGATATATAGTTAACTAAGTGGGTGAATAGATGAACAGGTAAGTGAATGGGTGAGTGAATGGATGGATGGGTGGGAAAGTGGGTAGAGAGACAGATGGGTGAATGACTATATAGCTGTATAGTTGAATGAATGGATGGGTAGATGTGTAGTTAGTGGGTGAACAGGTGAGTAAACAAAGAGTACATGGATAGATCAATATCTCTGGTAACTCAGCTTCATCTTTTGTAAATATTAATTTTATTTTTAATTATGTGTATGCATGTGTATCTATATGGTGGTATGTGCACATGAGTGCAGGTGCTCAGAGGCCAGAGATTATCAGATATTCCCTTGGAGCTGGAGTTACAGGCAACTGTGAGACATCTGATGTGGGTACTGGGAACTGAATTCTGCAAGAGCAATAATCACTCTAGCTATCTCTCCAGCACTCCATGCCCTGCCAGCCTCCTTTTGATGTGTGCTCCCAGCCTCACTGAGCTGTGTTGACCCTCAGAGGTTCCTTCTGCCATGGAAAATTCCATGACCCCAGATTCATATGCTAGGCTCTAAGAATGTCACCCAAAGGAGCTCCAAAGGAAAATGAGTTCCTAGGAAGGCAGATATCAGGGCAGAACCTTTCAGGTGGCAGAGTGGAGGACTACACAGGCGCAGTGTTGATCTGAACTATGACAACAAGGACTCCTCTCTGCTGGCCTGTGACCTGTGCTTCACATCCAATGGATAGGGCTGCAGTAGACAGAGCCCCTCCCCACAAGGGTCTAATATCCACCTGCCTGCTCCTGCCTGCTCTATAATCCCAGCTGCTCCAGCCTCCTGCCAAGCATCTGTGGTCCAATGAAAGCCAAGGCCTCGCCACTGCCAGACAGAGTTCTCTGCTGGTCTGCGTCCAGCTCCCCATACCCAGGGAAGCCTTGGGCAGACTCCGGGTGTTTCTTGGTGGCTGCTGGTGAAGCTGTTGTACTCCAGAAGCAGAAGGGGACAGCTGTGCTTTGTGGGCTGTTGTATGATATTTTGTTTGTGTTCTGACAAATAAAGCTTGCCTGGAGATCAGAGGGCAGAGCTAACTACCAGTTAACCATAGAGGCCAGGCAGTGGTGGCACTTGGGAGGAGGAAGCAGGAAGATCAGGAGTTCAAGGCCACCCTGGGCTACACGAGATTGAACCAGTCTAAAAGAAAAACAGTTGGGTGGTGATGGTACTTGCCTTTAATCCCAGCACAATCCAACAAGGGTGGGTGGGAGTGGTGGGGGGGGGGGGGGGAGGGAAGGATTATAAGGCAGGTGGATACAGGATCTCAGACCCCTTTTGGTCTGAGAATCCTGAGAGCTAAGAAGTCACTTTGCTTCTCTGATCTTTCAGGTTATCACCCTAATATTTGACTGCTGTTTTTTATTGATAAGACTAATTAGGTTCATACTTCAGTGGTCACATCAGGGAGACCCTCTCAACAACCCAGCCCTATATATGTTTTATCTTTAGTCCTGTGCTTGATGCTGGTACTAACCCAGGGAAGCCAGGCCTGGACTCAGAGCCAGGTGAACTAGGATGAGCATGCTCTTTCCTGGATCTGTGTGTCGCTTCCCTCTATCCTTCATGCAGGAGCTGATGAGCAAAGACAGGCTAATGATGGCCTGGTGGGGGCCTTCCCACTAGTGCCGGCTTGAAACCCCACTAGAACACGCCTCCCAGCCTAGGCATGGTATGCCCCACTTTTCCTGGAGGAACTGATTAAGTCTCAGGTTCGACTCCTCCATCAGAAGGTCCAGCAATCTCAGGGCTGTGGAAGTTCATTGGCCCAGGTCCACCCTCACACTGGTGTACCCAAGTCACCTGGAAAGATGTTCTTGTCTTTCTACAAGGGGAATACTGTCTCCAAAACTCCCAAATGCACCAAGATAGGCAGGCATTCCACACTTGTTTGACAATCTGGTGACACCCAAGAGGATACTTGTGCAGCTCGGCAGAGGCACCACTATGCCCCGGAGTCAAGAAAAGGGTCATTCCCTGGGAGCATTTAGTGACAGATGCTGCCCCACACTCTTCCTGCACACTGCTTCTGCCTCACATCTGACCCTGATGGCAATCCTGTTCTCTTCCACTCCCACAGGGGCTGGAGGACTGTGAGGTGTCTACACAGGGACCTGGGCAGCTTCCTCCTGGTGGCTATTATTCTCTCAGGGCAGAACAGAGCAGGGCTGCCTGGGAATTCCTCTGGAATACTTGTGCACTACAAAATGTCACTGTGTCTCTTGCAATGATTCTCTTAAATCACACTACAGTCTTGAGTCAGTTCCCTAATGCGAGCACTGGAAGAGAGCTGTGTGCAGAGAGGCCAGTGGGGCTCTAGGTTGGGAGCAGTTGAGAAATTCCTTCAGGGGATGCAGTCAGGCCATGGGCAGAAATTATGGGGGTGGGGCAGGCAGAGGCAGGGATTACTCCAGGGCAGGGGGACTCCAGACCCAAAAGAGGGGCAAGGGGAAGGCCTTCACACCATCCTTCTTGGAAGAGTTTGTGGCTGGTCTACTGGCTTTTATGACTCTGCTTTGGACTCCCTGAGGCCCTTCTCACCAGTCACCAGCTATAGTGACACCCTTGAGCCTCCTGTCTTTTCTATCTTTTGCTGTTCAGGTGGCCATCTCTTCCATTTGTGATAGAAGTCTCACGGCAAACTGTTTAAAGTCCTGATATACTACATTCTACCCCCAGCTAGAGACTAGAAGAAACAAACTTCCATTCTGCCTGGCTGTGGGGACCCCACGATCTGCCTCTCCAGGGGTGGGGGGCTCTGTAGGTTGGATAGCCCCCTGCCCCCTGCCTCCAACCCCAGCATCCCACACACTTTGCAGCACACCCTTGTTTCCTCCTCATGCCGCGTCTCCTTCCCTGCCTCCTGCACCCCGCCCCCATCTTCACTCCTGGGTACCCCCACTCCTGTACTCCTCTCCCACCTCTCTGCACTCCACATTCCACTCTTCCTGGCCCTCTTGCATCTTCTCTCATCTCTCCTTGTTGCTCTTATCCTCCTACTCCCAAGCTTGACAAAAACCTGGTGCCCCTCCCTTATCTCCCCAGAGTCCCCCCCATCATCTTCCTCTGTCTCCGTGCCTCTCCTGGCCTGTGACTGCTACTTTTCTATGTCCCATGCCCCACTTCTGCCCCCAAGAATAAGACAAACTAAGTCCCTCACCTCCACTCCTAAAGCTGTAGGGAGGGGACAGAGCCTGATGGGGGACCAGGCAGACGCTGCAGCCCCTGGGTAGGTACAGAGCCTGATGGGGGACCAGGCAGACGCTGCAGCCCCTGGGTAGGTACAGAGCCTGATGGGGGACCAGGCAGACGCTGCAGCCCCTGGGTAGGTACAGAGCCTGATGGGGGACCAGGCAGATGCTGCAGCCCCTGGGTAGGTACAGAGTCTGATGGGGGACCAGGCAGACGCTGCAGCCCCTGGGTAGGTACAGAGCCTGATGGGGGACCAGGCAGACGCTGCAGCCCCTGGGTAGGTACAGAGTCTGATGGGGGACCAGGCAGACGCTGCAGCCCCTGGGTAGGTACAGAGCCTGATGGGGGACCAGGCAGACGCTGCAGCCCCTGGGTAGGTACAGAGCCTGATGGGGGACCAGGCAGACGCTGCAGCCCCTGGGTAGGTACAGAGAAAGTGTGGTGCTGGGAACCAAGCGTGGGGACTAACCTTGGGAATATGGCACCATCTAAATATCAGAATAAAAATGTTTACAGGCGGCCACTGCACAGATATAGGTTGGTCCTCCCCACTTCCAGCCTCTCCCCCCCCCAGTCACTGCCTTCCTGCTCATCTACACACCTGACTAAGCCCCGTGTCTGTCTGTCTGTCTGGTGTGTCCATGATCCTTCTCCAGGTGTCTATACCTGCCTTTGATCTTGCTTCTGGCCAAGATGGCTTCCTGTGGGTAGGGTGGAGCGTGTTCCTTCATGGGCCTATTGGGCCTTCCGGTTGGGACTCTGCGGTGAGGTGATCAGCTGTCTGGGGCAGAGGCCACCTGGATGAGCTCCCTTACAACTCTTCATTCAGCAAGCTGTTCACTCCACCCAGCCCCTTCCTCCCATGCCTACCAAACCTGTGTGTGTGCTGGGAGGCTGCATTCACCAGCCTGGCCTGATGCTCTGCTGGTGACAGACTGCTCATCCGACCTGTGTGGTGGAGAGACCCTGCTCTTAAGTATGCCTTGTGCCCAGGGCCTTGTGGGCAAGGGCAGGCAGGGCCCGGCTGGCCTCCAGGCCTTCCTCTGTGGACTAGATGCTCTACCATGTTGATTGGATGCCTACATCCCCACCTGACCCTGCACTGCTGAGGGACCACACAGGATGCACTCTTAGTTCCTGCTGCCCAGTGCAGTTGGGCACAGGCTGCCTGTGTGTGTTGAATTTCTGAAGACAGTAGGGGGTTGCCTGGATTTCCGGGCAGACTCTTACTGTTTTTAGCACAGTGCAAGAGCCTGTCATGATCAACTCCAGGGCTTTCTCCCCATCCCTACATCCTCTGCTATCCCAGCTGAGCTTCTCTTTACAGCAAAGAGCACGTGTGTGTGTGTGTGTGTGTGTGTGTGTGTGTGTGTGTGTGTGTCTATATGTCTGAGTGTGTGTGTGTGTGTGTGTGTGTGAGTGTATAGTGGTGGTCCAGGAAAGAAATGGCTTGTCCACCAATTGACCTGAGCCACTAGGTAAAGTTCAGAGTTTGGTTCTTTCCATCAATCCATAGATCCATTGATCCAGTCATCCATCTAGCTATCAATCTATCTAGTCATCCATCTATACATCGAACCATTGGTCTATCTATCCATCCTTTGATCCACTGAATGAATGATTGATTGATCCACCCACCCATCCATTGATCAATACACCCAATTATTGATGTACTCACCATTGATCTACTCACACATCCATCTGTCTATCCACCCACCCGTCCTTTGATCCATCAATCCATTGATCCATCTCTCCATCCCACAGCATTGAGAACCTAGACTGGATCAGGCACTGGTTTTGCAGTGCCAAATTCCCCAGCCTTTGCAGACCATGGTGGAGTGGTGCAGCACACTGAAACACAGTAACAGTGGGCAAGGACCTTTGCCTCGGGTTATCAGGCAGAGTTCTCTCTATCAGGGTTATCTCTATCAGGGTTATCTCTATCAGACTCTATAGGAAATCTGAGAGATGAGAAGGTGCCAGCAGCCAATCAAGGAGGTGCAAAGTCATGGTTGGGGTGAGAGGGTGCCCAGCTGTTGCTCTACCCTGTGCAACAGCTGGTGCCCTCCTCTGGAAATACCCTTACCCCAAGATGATGAGTTTCTCTGTCTTGTTCTCCTTTCTTGGAGGCCCCTGTTGCTCTGTGCAAGACTTTCCTACCCACAAGTTCCTGGAAAAACCCAGATGTGACCCTACATCACCTCAGCCATCTCCATCCCCCACCTTCTTGATGGCTGCTCTGAGAAAATCTGCAGCTCCAGGCATCATTGATGTTTCCTATAAACTCCTGTTAGTTATCCCCCACTCTGTGACAGATGACCTGCAAATGCACTGGTTAGTTATCCCCCACTTTGTGACAGATGACCTGCAAATTCAATGGCTTCAGACAACCACTGTTTACTGGCTCTCAGTCTCTGGGGTTCCAGAACCCGCAAGCATCTTAGCCTAGCCTGTGCTTTAAAAAGCTCAAGGTATCTCAAAGGCTTCAGATTGCCAGTGGGCCTGGGCTGCAGGTGTCTGAAGCCAGCCTGGGATTAAGGTGCTACTTCCTATACCGTCCGAAGCAATGGCCTCTCAGCCTCCTCCTGCTCATGTGGTCTCTCAGGAGAGCTGCTGAAGGTCCCTGTGAAATGGTGGAAGCAAGAAAGGTGTCATGTTCTTTTTGGTGACCTGAACTTGTATGTGCCTTACCTATTGTATCCTTTGTGCCCACAGGTGACTCAGCTGGGAGGTGGGGGACAAAGATGTGTGTGTGTGTCAGGGTGGGGAATGGGACCACAAGAGCTGTCCTGGAGGCTGGTTATCACAGTCCCTAAAGCAGGCAAGGCACTTCCCTAAGTCTTAGGTCTTAGTACCCGACCACTTGCAGCTCCCTTTGTGGTCACTTCAGGGCTGTTCCAGTCTGAACAGCGTCACAAGCCTTGAAATATATTAACCTTCCAACCAAACCCCAAACCCAGGATTTCCATGCAGCTAGGTTGTCCTGGAGTGTATATCCTCCTGCCCCAGCCCCCTAGTTCTGGGTAGATGCTATTTTTGACACAGGAAAGGGAGACAAGATAATGATGACTCCACTGAAGCCCTATTGTGGTACATCATTCCTAGGGAGACCTGGACAAATGTCTGCCCACCCCTGCTAGGGAACCAACATCAGGACCAAAATACCGATATCATCAAGACCAACTTGGTAAACTAATAAGTTGGATTGTGGTTACTTACTGGAGTATGGGTGAGGGGCCACTTACAGGAACAGAACTGACTCAAAGATGGCTGCATCACCAAAGCCCACCCCAGCATAAGTGACAGCTCAGAAAAGCTTGAGATTGGGAGCACACTGCATAGCCTGAGGGCAACTCAGCAGATTGGAATGTCTCTTTCAGGCAGTTTACTGTCCTGTCATCTGAGTCCTTTGCTGGTCACTCAGCTGAGCTCTGAGCTCTGCCTCTTCTAGGTGGCTCAGTGAGTGTCTCCACAGGCCTTACTGCTTATGTGTGCTTGGGGAGGGACCTGGTGAGTCTGGTTGGTTTCAGGGACATCCTGAACCCACTGAATTGTTTTCTTTCTGAGCTTAAAGAGCTTTCCTGCAGTGTGAGCTCCATCTCTCTCAGATTATGCTCAGAACTCCAAGATGGAAGGTTTCTTTTTTTTTTTTTTTTCGAGACAGGGTTTCTCTGTGTAGCTTTGTGCCTTTTTCCTGGAACTCACTTGGTAGCCCAGGCTGGCCTTGAACTCACAGAGATCTGCCTGGCCCTGCCTCCTGGAAGAAAGTGCTGCACAATAAGCGCTTCCCAGTGTGACTTCCCCTGATGTCCTGAGGCCCCCTCCTTTAGAAAGGAACACTCAACTCTGTGGAGAAGCTATGGAGCGGCTTATATTGCATGTTGTATCAATCCTATGTGACACTGGTTTCTGAGCCCCGCTGGCCGTATCCCCCAGTTTCCACCTTGCCCTTCATCAAGCCTGCACGTCTCATTTGATTGCCTGGAGCAGTCGATTGAGATTCCTGTCTTGTTTTCACACCTCTACAGGGTCCACCCGGACACCAGGGCACAAGCCTAAGATACGAATCTGCATAGCTTCCCACTTAAAAATTCTCCAAGTGACATCATGAAGTCCTTGGTGTGCCATTCAAGGAGCTTCATGATCAGATTCCTGACTTCACATGACAGTCCCATCTCGGGTCTGTCCAGTTCCAATGTTGTTCCGTCTATATTCCCAGAAAGACATTTCCCTGTGGCTGTCCCCAGTTGGCACCTGCTGTCTCTTCTCTGCCATGCCTCCCCCTTCCTCCCCTCTCCCCCTCCTCCTCCTTCTCTTCCTTCTCCCCTCCTTCTCCTCCTTCTCCCCCATCCCCACTGGGGTCTGTCACCAGCTCTATCTGGGAAGCCAGAACACCCTCCCCCCACGAGTATGGTGGTTTCCCCGTCTCTCTCATTGACATTTTATTCCTCCAGTTGCTCAAATGTCTTGGTATAGCACTTGCCGACTGCCAGGCCCTAGGTGTGACATGGTGCAAAGGAATATCCCACTTCTCAAGACTTGTCCACCTCCACTGGGGTGCTGGCTGTGGTACTCCTTCATCCCCAGCATAGGAGAAACTCGTGGTGGTGCTTTCTGGAAGGGTCAGGACATGGGTGCTAGAAGATCAGGGTTTCCTCAGCATCCCTAAAGTAGGCTCAGTCCGCTGTGCCAGGGTCCCTGTCATTGCAAAATAGGGACCTGGGGGACTGGTAAGAGTTTGTTCGGCAATGTGCTTATCATAGAAGCTTTTAGATGTCCAGCACCTATATAAAAAGTTGGCCACAGTGGTAATTCCCTGTAACCCCAGCCCTGGCTGGGTAGGGAGACAGATACCTAGGGCTCACTGACCAGCCAGTTTATCCTAAGTGGTGAACTCCAGGCTCAGTAAGAGAAGCTGTCTGAAAAAATAATGAGACTGAGTAAGGCAGACACTTGCCATCCACTCTGGCATCAACACATACATGTATGTACATACGCACATGCCTTTCCACGTGTGTATACCCACAATCCCCTCCCTCCCTCATGCAAAAGAAAAAGATAAATTAAAAGGTGAACACCTGGGTTGTTGACAGGAGACAAGAATGCCCCCAAACACTCTGGCTGTGCCTCTACTGTCTCTAAGTCATTAAAAACTGCTTAAACGCCAGAAGCCTGGTGACTTGGCCATAGCTGAGCTGGGGTGGTTTTGGGGGGTGGGGCATTTATGATTTGAGGTGCAGAGTCCTCCTTCTGCTGGCCCAACCTCATAGCCGGGGGCTCCTGAGTTCCCAGGCTGAACTCAGGTCAGACAGCCACCAGCCTTCCCTCCACAAACTGTTCCCCTGACCTTGGGGAGAATTGCTTCCCAAATTACAGCCCTCCACTTTGGGAGTGTTAAACACAGCACAGAGAACACATAAATTACATAAGGCCCTTCCCATTGCTGCTGGGTGCCTGGAATAATGTCACATTTCACCAAACCAAAAGGTACACTGTATTATTAAAACAGGCTGGCATTAAAAAAAGAAGTGTAGCCACGGTGACTGTCAGCCTCCCACCAGATGCCAGAATAATAAACCAGGAGACAGGATTCATAAGCACGAGGGGAGTGAAGGGTGAAGCTGGTTTTGCAAGAGCGATTTAAAAATGGGAAGAAGAGGAGGAGGCTCATTTTCTCAGAATATTGTATATTCTCTATAATCTTTACTACTGAAATGTGCATACTGTATCTTGTTTTCCTCTTGGTTAGAGGCACAGTGAGTTGCACTTTCTGGCTTTAAAAGTCATCTTAAACTCTTCTGTTGGTCGTGTGTGTGTGTGTGTGTGTGTGTGTGTGTGTGTGTGTGTGTGTGTGTGTGATGTAGCCCAGGCTGGCCTCATACTTGCTGTGTAGACAAGGATGACCTTCAACTCTTAATCCTCCTGCCTCCACCTCCAGAGTGAAGAAGTCCCTCACTGGTGCTCCACACCCCCCTCCCCTTCCATGCCCTTTCTCCTTTTCATCTTGAATCCTATAAATAAAGCCACTTTCTCAGGTGATTTTTAATTTATAAAGAATTAGTGATGTCCCCAGCCTGTCCTTGGGTTCCAAAGGCTATGTGTAACTTCTCTTCGGGGGATCTGCCCCCCACAGATGAGACCCTTTTGCTGCCAACCATAGGAGTAGCAGACTGTGGCCTTGACCCTGGGGCCCTAGGGAGGCTAGCTATACAAAACTTCTCTTCCATCCCGGCCAGCCTGGTATGGCTCCTCTCCTCACCCCACCACACTTCTCTGACATTGTGGTGGGGATTGCCAGAGTGGAAGATAAGAACAGCAATCCCACAAGCCTACAGCAGCTGGAGATGCATGGCTGCACAGGGAGGGTATGGGAGGGTGGGGCAGGGGCTTCAGGCCTCCAGCCTGTGTTCTGTGTAGTGGGTGATGGATGGTGCTTCATACTGTGGAGTAAAGAAAGTGAACATCCATGGTGGAGGACAGCCTGCTAAATTATCTCCCACTCAGCTAAGATCAAGGAAACCAAAACAGACTGGGTCATAGTGGGACATGGCCGGGGCAGCTGTGGGATGGTGAAAATTCTCATCGAGTGTTCGGATCCTGAATGGTTTGACTTGAAGGTGCTACATGCAGAGTCTCTAGGGTTGGAGCAGAGAAAAAGCTATGCAGTTTTGAAGGAAGGCACACTCCATGTGACAGTGGGCACAGTTGTGTCAATGGGGGTCGGGAGGAATTGCCTTGCATAGACAGGGATATTCTGGAGCCCTGGCTGCAGGGATGAGGGAGTGTAACAAGAGAGGATCCGGATCTCAAGGGTCCTATAGGCCATGGAAGATGTACCATGATACCACCTGTGACTGCATGTAGCCCCCAGAGACGCAGGGCCTTAGCGCTGCGCCTGTCATCTGGTCTCATTTTCTTGGAGTGCCTCAAGTCCTGTGAGCCTGGAGCTCCCCTACAGGCTGAGTTCACCATGGTCACTGAAGTGGCATTGAGTATTTCTTCCAACTGACTGTCCTGGAGGGTTGTGGCTAGAGTGAGGGCACCATCTGACCAATCCCACTAGAAGGAGGGGGACAAGGTGTCTGTATGTGACAGGTAATCTAAGATGGAGGAGACTGGGAATGTGGCTAGAGGGGCATGGCAAAAAGATGGGGAACCACTTGGTGGGAGACCAGCATCAGGCTCACTGGGGAGTCAGGACATGGACAGCTGGATGCTGAGAGGGCAGAATGGCCTAGAGTGGGTGCCAGGCACTACGGTGCTAATGATGTACCCTCTGGGGGGCCAGTTTCTCCCTGAGGCAGTCAGAGACTACATCCTCAGAGAAGGGCGACTCTGCTCCCAGTGACAAGCTTTTGGCTCCTGCCCCCTTCTCTTTGGTTTAATGCCAGTGTTTGTTTGATACTAAAGGGGAATGATTATGTCCAAGGCAGGGTATTTATTTTTGTTTTTTCACCTTTTCTTCCTCTTCAGGTTGAAAAGCTACCTGTGAGAACCTAACTAACACTTCCTTGAGAACCCGCTCTATCTGGGCTCATTCCACACTGAGGAAGAATCGTCAGGTCCTCTGTGGGCCCCCAGTGACAGAAAAGAAGACAGCATTCCAACAGGTAAGACCACACTACTCACCTGCTTCTGCCTTGGTGTTGGAGTTTGCAGTGAGAAACACTTTAATACGGCCTTCCTGAAGGTGCTGTAGGGCAGTGGCAGGGCATCCCACACATATGTTTGCAGTTCATTGTGTCTTCGTGGCTTCTGTCAGTTGGTTAAGTCAAGAAGAGTCAGCAGGGTCCCCTTTGTTCTCTGTTATCAGCGTGGTTTGGAGGAAGTTAGTTTGGGAAGGAGGGGAGGCAAGCTGTGTGATCTGCTGCCAGTTTGTCAACATGAGAGCCACTGGCCAGGGTCACGATCTGACTCTCCAACATAATGTTAGGTTGCCCTGAAGCCCAGTGATCAGAAGTAAGCCTCTGCCTTGCTGGTGAGGGGTTGGAGTCATCCCATGTCCCCTGGGGTGGGCAACGGGTCAGTTCTGACATGAGCAACCAAGAGCAGTGTCTCACTTGCTGGTTTCAGACACGATCCAGGAGACTTCACTTACTTTCCAGGCCACAGGGCTCAGGGACACCTGTGCTTTCACAAAAGACCTACACCACTTCCATTTTGATAATTTCCTGGGCCTGTTTGTAGAACTGAAGAAAACACTGCACATATGATTTCAATTTTATGATAAAAGACACACAGGGGTGAGGGCTGTAAGGACTCTGGGTACCATGTGTCCGTGCTTTCTCCTTGGGAAGTTAGGCAGCCCCATCCTCCCAGTCCTCCTACAAGTTCACCAGCTAGGAAATGCCTCAAGCTGTGTGGAGGTTGGAAGACAACTTGTAGGCCAACCCATCATGTCGGTTTTAGGGAGGGAGCTCAGGTCAGAGCTTGGTGGCAGATGACTTTACCTAATGAACCATCTCTTTGATCCACAATGATGGCCTTTGCTGGGCCAAGGGTGTAGTGGGTACTGGACGTAGCACAGTTGGTGGCTTCCCCAGAGCCCATTGGAGAGTCTATAAGAGAGAATTATATGTGGTGTTAATGCCTCTCCAGGGACATGCTCACTGTCCCCTCATGGCTGGCTGAAGATCTCTTCCCCGAGTTTTCTTCTTGCACCTGGCTCACTGGTCCACAGACTGCTCTGTGTCCCTCATTCAGCAATGTAGCCTCCCCTTGATCATGTGACTACCTTTGCACTGTGTATAAAAGGGATGAGCCCTCAGTAGACACTGTGCTTGGGGTTTTTGAGTTTCGATCTTCTAGAAGCTTCAGCTCACCCCCACCTTGGGGTCTTGGCACCACACCCCCCCTCTGAGTCAGGGACTTCTCTGTGACTCAAGTCTGACGATGCTGCCTTCTGTAGAGGGGGTCAAGGCAGGGAGGTCAAAGTTGAAGCTGGGTCAGCTGAGGCCTGCTCTAGGGCTGCCGCTGTCCTTGAGTAATGCTCTGGGCTGGGGACTGGACCAGAGGTAGACATCAGGCCAAGTCTTCTTCCATGCTGACTGAGATGGCCCTGTTGAGTGAGCCCAAGCCGTGCTGGGAGCCCCTCAGCACTCCCGTGTCATGCTGAGAACTTGGCTTGTGGCCTCTGAGAGCTTCCGAAGAGCTGTGTTTTGCAGCCAGCCTCAGCCAAGCCCTAGGGTCGTGTGGCTGGATTCTGGAACTCCTGACTCTACTCCCAGGTAAGCACCGCTGGCCCAGCTTCACCTTCCTGTGCTTTGGAGAACCAATGTCCCCAGCAAGGTACCTCTTTGGGGCCATTAGAGCTCAAAGCACAAAGCTTAGCTGGTCCTCAGGGTGGATCTGCGAAGTCCAGGGTACAAGTACCTTTGTATGGAACTACTTTGTGTAGCACACTCACATTCGACCCCTGTCTGTTTACAAGGTCCCTCTGATGCGTTGAGGTACAGCTGGATATCTGAGAGTCTTGTCTTTTCCATGGGGTGAAGGCAAGGGGGCATAGACTTACAGGGTCCCATCATCTGAGTGAGGACAGCACGGATATATGTCCCAGCCCCTGTATGTGACCTTGACAGTCTTCCTGTCTTTTCATCAGCTCTGGGAGGGCGGGAGGCAGGTCTCTGAAGGAGGAGGTCAGGCAGTGGATGAATGGCCAGGCATGTCAGGCTGCTGACTCCTGCACATACTCCCCCAACCACAGAATGATGCCCGGTAATGTCAAACACACCTCTGGGGTGTGAGAAGCCCTTGCTCTGACTCATTGGAGGAGAGTGTCTCCTAAGAGTGGTTTTGAGGTCAGAGATGAAGAGCCTAGGCCAGAAGAGCCTGCTGGAGCCTACAGCCGGCACAGAGCTGGGTCACGGTTCCAGGAATGGCTTTGACATCTGGCTACTTAATGTGATCTCCATCACTGTTGAAGTGTCCTTGCTCAAGGGAAGATGGGAGAAGAAACTGTTTCCTCCTGCCTTTGACCCTGCTATGTACATTTATTGTGCTTTAAGAAGGACCTTGTCATTAGGTCTTATTTAAAAGCTCACCCCTTTCATTATGTAGTCCATTTGGATTTTAATATGCAGCCAGTTCCAAGCCTTCATTAAAAACATGGGTGGACATTAATCTGCTGCAGAATGAGGTGTTGTGGTGGCCAGGTTGTGGGCAGTGGTCCATCAGACACACTAGAAGGAGGCGTCTGTCAGCCACTGGCATAGGGGACATTGCATAGGTGCTACCACTCTTCTGTACCAGCCCGCTGTTCCTTTATGCTGTTCCCTCGATCTCAGATCCTCCCAGCCACACTTCTCTGTGGTGTTGGTGTCACTTGGAGGAAGCAGGGGTTGTGGCCAGCTGTTCTTTCTTCAGATGTTTCTGAGAGGGGAGCGTTGCTCATGTTCAAGAGCCGAGGGATAAATCAAGTCCACCTGCCTTCCATGCCCCTCACATGGGACAGCAGGCGACTGGGACTGGGGCCCTGCAGGCTGGGGTTGTGCATGCATGTTCTTAGTTGAGCTGCTGGCACCCTACAAGTGCTCAGCATTTGAAGACATCCATCTCTGAGGCCCCCACCCTTGAGCTGCATCCCATGAGGACAACAGGCAACATCCCATAAATCATCTCCGAATGAGCGTGTTTCCTGCACTCATCCATCATGCCTGGCTCTCCTCTGCTTGTTTTTAAAAGCTGTTAAACCAGAATCCATCACAGGGGATGCCGGCACCTTAGGTTGAGCTGAACACAGGCTGCCTGAATTTGTGGTGGGTGACACCCCCTTCCCTACTTTCTGGTGCATAGGCACCGAGATTTCCTGGTGTGGGGAGGAGGATGATCATGGCTTTACCCAACCATATCAGAAGCCACTCAGAGATAGACCTTCCTGTTGTCTGTCTGTCCAGAGCCTGCCATGCTGCATTGCTGATGGGTGGAAGGGGTGATGGTCATCCAACCCACACAGGGCTTCCTGGGAGGGACTTCTGCACTTGTCTGGGTTTCCACTGGTACCTGGTAGTTTAATTAGGGGGGAAACACCCGTGGCTGCTCTTCTGTTGGTAAACGTGCTTGGAGAAGAAGTCTCAGTGGTGTGGAGTTCAACCCCTTCACCCCTCCTCTGAACATTTGTACCACTGGAATGAGCTCTGGAGGTACACTGTGCTCACCTCGGGACTTGGACACCCATGGTGGTGTCTTCCTGTCTCCCCACCTGCCGCCTCCTCCTGATCTTCCCTTCCGCTCTTCTTCCTCCATCTTCCTATTCTCTCTCCACCTTCACCTCCCTCCTTCTCTGCCTTTTCTTTTTCTTTCTCCTCCTTTTCCTCTCCTCCCTTCCCTTCCCCTCCACCTCTGTTGGGGGATTTCCTTCACCTTAAGTTCTTCTGTGTCTTCTTTCCCAAACCTGCTATCCCAGCTCCATGCTTGGCCTCACTGCCATCTGCCTTTCTCTGTAGTCCACAGTCACGTAACCTCCAAGAGGTGTCAGGGGAGGTGAGAGGCATCTGATGCCTTCTTCTCCAGGAGAACCTGCGTATGGAATCTTCCAGGCTTTTGGATGTTTCCTAAGTGGCTGGTGCTGGGTCTGCTCCAGTAGCTGCCTGCGGTCCCTAGACAGATGTCACAGGCCTTGGTGGCATTTGTAATATCTTCTCCCATCTGCCTTCAGTGTCTCTTTTGTCCTCTTTTTTGCCTTGTATTTGTTAGTTCAAGGATAAAACCATTCACTGGTGATGGTGTGACCTTTTTTAAAAAGTAGGAGACCAGGTCAATAGGTTTTCCTTGGTGGCCTTTGAGCTCTGCAATGGAGCTAGGAAGGGGCTGAAAGGGTCACAGAGGATGCTAGAGAGTTTCCCAGGTCTCGACTCCTGGTGAAGCCGTCCAATTAGAGCACATTAGTTGCCAGGGTAATTAGCATTAGTAACTATTAGGCTATTCCAGGTGTAATTCCCACCCCGGAAGTGGAAGGCATCTCTGTCTCTGGGCTGTCTCTAGTCCTTATGAGGAAAGCGACAGGGTAGCAGCAAGCCTCTTTGGGAGCCTAGTCCCTGAGCCCAGGCACCAGGGTGGCCACCACAAAGGGAGAGGGACTGGTTGTGTTCAAGTTGTGTCCTGTGGCTGCTGCAGCAGAGAAACAGCCTGGGTGCTTTAACAGAAATGATGTACTCTTGCTCTGTTCTGGAGGTCAGAAGCCCAGTGCTTGTGGCTGAGGCTGCATCTCTCCCATCTTATCCTCTGCCATGACATGACTGTGCCCCAACCCCAGCCCACTCCACCCCCTCCATGTGTGTTCTCTGTGTGCCTGATCTTACCCACTGTCATCTTCTGAAGACCTCTGTCATTGCCTTAGGCCCCTTCTCTAGCACAGTTTCCTCCTAACTGGTTGACACCTGTGAAGTTCCTGTTTGTATGTGTGTCCCGTTGCAAGGATCAGGGACTAGGATATGCATATACCTTTGGGGAACATAATTCCACAGCTGGTATCCTCCATGGCTGCTGGGGGAAGGAGCGTCCTGGTACTGTAACCTTGAGTGGGCCACCTAGACGCTAGAGTTCTCTGGAACACCACTTGGACTATTGGCGACGACAAGAAAGTCAGGAGGGACTAGCCAGGCAGTAACACAAAGACAGCTGACAGGAGCCGTAGAGATGTCTGTCTCCTCTTGCTGTGGCTGAAGACCTGAGACTAGGCTGCTTACAAAGAAATCAATATTGCATATATTTCTAGAGCGGGAAGTTCAAGAGCATGGTGCCAGAAACTGAGGGGCCTTGCAGCATCACGCAGGAAAGACCAAGCAAGCATCAACACTGGGGTCTGTCTCTCTCCTGAGGCCATCCTTGTGACTTTGTCCAACCCTAATTCCTTCCCAAAGGTCCCACCCTAGATACCATCAATGTAGACATTGAGGAATAAGTTTCAGTGTAAGAATTTGAGAGACACATTGCCACCATTAGTGAAGTCTTGAGAGTCCCAGGACCCACAGGTCCTGGCCAGACAGAGAAGAGGCCTTGATAGCCTATATTGATTGCTGAGAGAACCTGGCCACACCTTCCATATCCCGTCACACCATGGTGGAAAATTATCTCTCTCTTCTTTCAGCCCAGGTATGCATTTGTTGTGTGCGCGTGCATCTTTATGTGTGTGTTTGCATGTATGTAGGCTAGCCAGTTTGCCCCAGGGATCCCATCTCTGCCTCCTGAATGCTGGAATTCTCGGAGGCTGCCACAGCTGCCTGGCTTTTATGTGAGTTCTATGGCTCTGGATTCTAGTCCTCTTACCTGCACAACATGCGTATCTGCTGAGCTGCCTGCCTCACTCTGGAAAACCATCTTGAGAACCAATTAATAGTGAGATAGCTGGACCTTAACCTAACTCTAACAATAACCTGTTCATAACACAATTCCAAGTACACATTCTCATGCAAGGAGAGAGAAACCAGAGTCAGTCTGCAGAGTCTCAAAAAGGACAAAGAGAGTGCCTTGGAGGAAGCTGGAGAGGGGTGCTGAGCAAGGGAGGGGAGGGGAGGAAGCAGACTGGGGTCTCTGAGTGAGCAGATAACTGCTGGGAGTTAAGGCTTCAGCAGGCCCTTGGACCTGCAGGGGGCGGGGAAGACAGAGTGGAGGCTCTGGGGCTAAGAGCTAGAGGAGTGGAGGAAGCTTGGAAGGCCCTGGGGACTCCAGAACACGGGACAAATGTCCGGGAAACAGGACAGAGGAGACCGGAGAAGGAGGAGCTCTGAGCTGCATCCAGGTCTACATGTGGGGGTCACAGGAGAGTCAGGTGTCCTTGGGGACACTGGTTCCAGTCCTCTCAACACCTTTGTGTCCCACTTTCTCTGGGGGCAAGGGTCATATCTTCAGGGAGAGCTGCTGTCCACAGAAGGGAGGGAGCAACTTTCTTGGTACATCAGGATAGAGTCAACACAGAACAGCACACAGGGACAGCCCTGTCCCACAGAAATTATGGACAGAAGTTATGACTTCAAAGACACGCCCTGGACAGAGAAGCAGGAGAGGGTTTTGTGTGGGTCGCTTACATCCCGATTCCAGGGCCATGTGTCTCACCATCAGAACCATGAGGCTCTCCTGTCCATGTCATCTAAAAGTCAGACCTGAGGTTTGCTGGTGTAACTCTCAGACAGGAACCCAGCTAGGTCCCTGTGTCTGGCTGTGTAGAATCTCCATTCTGTCCTTTTGCACAGACACTGCTTACCATTAGAGGGACAGCTGTGGCTCCACTCAGGATGAGGGTCAGTGGGGCTTGTACTGATTGGGAAAATGTCATTTGTTATGGTTTGCAAGGACCCACCAACTGTTTCAGGACTGGAGCTCTCAAAGACACCTGTGTTCAGAAGAGGAGGGCTGGCACACGTCCAAGGAAGAAAGAGATCACAGAGGAGGAGACAACACATGCTTGGCTTGAGCTGTGTGTGTGTGTGTGTGTGTGTGTGTGTGTGTGTGTGTGTGTGTGTGTGTGCATGTGTGCCTGTGTGTGTGTGCATGTGTGTGCCTGTGAGTCTGTGTGTGCATGTGTGTGCCTGTGATTCTGTGTGTGCATGTGTGTGCCTGTGTGTCTGTGTGTGCATGTGTGTGCATGTGTGTCTGTGTGTGCATGTGTGCCTGTGTGCATGTGTGTACATGTGTGTGCCTGTGTGTGCCTATGTGTCTGTGTGCATGTGTGTGCATGTGTGTGTTTGTGTGACTCTAAGTCTATGTGTGCATGTGTGTGTTTGTGTGCCTGTGTGTACCTGTGTGTGTGTGTGTACCTATGCGTACGTGTGTGTGTGTGTGTGTGTGTGTGTGTGTGCATGTGTATATTTGTGTGCCTGTGTGCATGTGTGTGCCTGTGCATATGTGTAGTAGAAGAGGAGACAAAAGAGAGACAGTCACTCTGTCCTCTCCTGGGACAGATGGCTCCATCCTTGACCTCACACCATTGGATGCTGCTGATCTATGGCTGGAAGTGTAGGAAACTTGCAGGACGTGGCCTCCTGCAATTATCACCGCAGGTCGATCAGGATGTCATCACCTTGGAAGGACCTGAAAGCAATCAAAGCTGAACCCAAGTTCAACAAAGACCAAATAGGATGCTCCTAACTTCCCATGAGGGGCACCTCTGTACCCAGTGCCCCTCAAACAATGCAGGTTTGGGGATCCCTCAAAGTGACCTGCTAGCTGAGTGCAGCCCATCTTGTCTTGAATGTCTGTCATTCCAAAGGTTGTGGGTGTCATTGTCCTTTTAACCATCACAACTTTGAGAAAGCAGCCACAGGGCAACTTTGAGCACTGGGCCATTCAGAAGCAAACCTCACAACAGCTCTCCAGCACTGACACTCACCCAGAATGTACATGCTGGATAATTCAGAAGTTCAACACTACTAAAAAGTGAAGTCCACATACCAGGACCCACCTTTGAACCACTGCTACTGGCCATGTGAGTGAACACTGCACTTGAGAGAAGTACACTAGGCCACTTTATGTTTCTATAGCTAAATATCTGAGGCTAGACAACTTTATAAAGCAAAGAGGTTTAGTTCTGGGGGTTCAAGGCAATGGTGCTGGCATCAGCTCAGCTCTGATGAGGACCTTCTGGCAGATATCACAGTGGCAGGAGCATGGGCAGGAGAAAGAGTTCATATGTTTAGCTAGACAGGAAGTCATAGGGGAGAGAAGTCCTTGTATAATAGCTCATTCTCACAAAATGTGACTCAGGGTCCCATGAGACCAACTCTAACCTTTTCTGAGGTCAGGACCCCAGTGACCTAAGGATTTCCCACTAGGACCTACCTTTTAAAGACTTCATCACCTCTCAATAGTGCCACAGTGAGGACCAAGCTCCCAACACATGAATTGTGGTGATGGTAGTGGTGATAATGGTGGTGATGGTGATGGTGGTGATGGTGATAGTGGTGATGGTGATGGTTATGATGGTAGTGGTGTTGGTGGTGATGATTATGATGGTGGTGATGATGGTAGTGATGGTGATGATGGTGGTGATGATGGTAGTGATGGTGATGATGGTGGTGATGGTGATGATGGTGGTGATGGTTATGATGGTGGTGATTGTGATAGTCATGGTGGTGGTGGCAGGGTTGGTTTCAAAAGCTTCCCTCTGGGTTATGGAAGCCATCCTCTCCATCTTCATAATACTTCTTTCTGTATTTGTCTGTTCTCTTCTCTTAAGTATTACAGTCAGATTGGACCAGGACCTGCATGGTGACGCACCTTACCCTCTCCACCTCTCTGCAGCCTGTCTCCAAACATAACTAGCTAAATGTTGAGGATTAGGATAATCTCCATGTGTAGCTCTGGCTGGTCTGAAACTCACTATGTAGGTCAGGCTGGCCTCAAACTCTCAGAGATCCACCTACCTTTAGCTCCTCAGTGCTGGGACTAAAGGCGTGGTGAAGGCGTGGGCCACCACACTTGGCTTAGTGTATGAATTTTTAAACACAATTTAGTCCATCCCAGAAGGGCACATAAGAATTCTCTGCTGTATTTTCACAACTAATAATGAGCCTTCTATTCTTTCAATATTTAACATGAGGGGTTAAGTTTTGACAAGGTCTTACCCTATAGCCCATGCTGGCTGCAGCTCAGAAAAACCCTTCTGCTCAACCCCAAGTGCTGGGATTATAGTCACACCTGGCTTAGAAATGAAATTTTAAAAAGAAGTGCCTTCCCAGCATGGCATTGTGGGTAAGTTCCAGCAGGGTCATCTATGCTTTGGGGTTAGATGACCCAGACTGATGACAAGTTCTCTCAACTCTTTGACCTCTGCTGCCTGCCACAGTAAGAAGATGCCACAGCGGGCTCTGGGGAGCCTTTCAGTGGGATCTGCTTATGGAGCTGCCTAGTCCTGACTCTCTCCCTCCCTTCAATCCTTTGGTCTGTCATGGTGCTGGTTTCTCCTGCTTCTCTGGAGGTAGCTGTGTATGGTAGAGCTCTATGGTGGCCCTTCTGAAGACCATCTTTGAAAGAATGCTGTTGTGCTTTTATGAGTACATTATTTTGTATCTTGTTATCTGTGAGAAAAGCTCTCACTCTGTAGCCCAGGATGGCCTTGAACTCCTGGCAATCTTCCTGCTTAAGTCTCCTGAGTGCTGGGTTTACAGCCATCAGCCACCATCCTGGCTCTGTTTGCCAGTTCTTTTGAGCTGAGTCACCCCTAGGAGACCTTGTTCCCAGGAGGCACCTCTTCCTTCCTGGCATGTGTCACAAGGGAATCCTAGGACTCACAGCTCCCTCCATTTTGCTCACATTGGTGCTTGGGACTTTTGCTGACACAGGTTGAGATCTTTTTTCTATCTGTGAGGGCATTAATTCCGCTGGGTTCCCCCTTTTATGGAGTGTAATGGAAGCTGGTTTGTACAGACTACATTGGTGCCTCTCAGAGCTGGAATACATGCTACACATGATGCGCTGTGCTCAGGAGAGAGGAGATTAAATGGCTTGCCTTGGATGATGAAGAGGCATGTGGTGCTGAGCTGGAGGTGTGCATTTCCCTCTGAGGACTTGCAAAGAGGGGCTATTAAAGCCTGACCCCTGGGGAACTGGGAGTCTGCTTCTAGAAGGGAGCCAAATGAAGCATGACATTTCCTCCAAGTCTTATTTGTTATCTTACACACACACACACACACACACACACACACACACACACACACACATCTTACATGGAACCCACAGTGTTTTGGTGGCTGTAATGTTAAACCATTCTCTCACAAAGTACTCAACAAAAGCCAATGCTTTAGACAGATGCAATTTTTAGTCTGCGGGGTGATCTGCCTCCTCCTCCCACCTTATGCCCTTGAGGGTCAAAGATGAGGAAGGATGGGAAGCCCTTGGTAGGCTGCATGGGAGGGTTGCTATAGAAGGTGTGTGTTGAAGAGTTGCCTGGTCTAGATGAATGTAAATACTGTTCCCACATGACATTTTATGAGGCTGTATATGATACTGTGACATTTTACAGAAGTCCCATAGCCTAGAGAATAACAGTCATGTGAACACAGGCACTCCAAGCCTACCTCACCCACCATCTGTGTTATCTGATAGTCTCATCACTCACCCTATATCCAGTTGGGCCAGGATGCTGCATGGAGACCATTGAGGCACATGGATGTGTCAGTGGGTTGAGATGAAAATACAAAACTCGCCACTTCCAGTATCACAGAGCATTTCATCTCCTGAGTGGGCTTTTTTTGAGTGTGGGCTGTTTCAGGGAGATGTAGAATGAGGCAAGTACAGGTTTTCTGGGAAGTCCAAGGCCTGTAGAACATAGATGTGTGGGAAGCCCATGCTGGGCTCAGTTAGTAGTCAAAGTATGCAGGGAGGCACGAGGTCATGCCAGAGCCACGGCCTGCAGAATCTGGAGGGAGGAAAGATGACCCACTCCATCTTTGCAACTGCCCTCCTCACACCAGGCCACCAACAGACTCCACTCACATTTAATGATGGGTCCTGGGAGACACTGGCATTGGCTCAGAAAACCTAGGTAAAGCAGAGAAATGGGGCACACCAGAAATAATTGGATGTGGAAACAAATCTGTTACAGAGACAAGGTTCAGCTGAGATAAGATGGAGACCTAAGCCAGTGTACAGATGAGACAAAATGGAGGCCTAGGCTAGTAAGATCAACACAGCCTCCAGGGAGGTCAAGAGAGTGGTGAGCCATCAGGTAAACACTAAGGATGCATCAAAGAGAGAGAGAGAGAGAGAGAGAGAGAGAGAGAGAGAGAGAGAGAAGCCAAACCAAACACCAACTAACCCTAGGTCAACATAATTATCAAGTTTAACTAGATACTAGTCAACCAATAGCCCTCCTAACCTAATCTAACTAATCATAACCAGAGCCTAGATCTGTACATAACTATTAACTCTAATATGACTTAATCATAACCAGACCCTAGTCTTATGAAAACTCTAATTCTAACATAGCTCTAACTGTGAACAGAACATACTACTATATGTAAGCCTAACTCTAACCATAATAGACCCTATTCTAATTATGGCTGGAACCTAACCTAACCAGGCTCTACACTCAATGTAACAATAATCCTAATACAACACTGATGTAATAACACTACAACTAATCCAAAACTAACCTTCACAATAAACTAACCATAACCTAGCTTTGATCCTAACCCTAACTTTAACCTAGCCCAAAAACTAATCTAACCCTTCTGCAAACCTAACCCCATCTCTACTCTAACCTTAACATAGCATATATATTAACCCAAACTCTAACCTTAATGTGAACCTAACCAGACCCTAGCCCTACCCATAGCCCTAACCCTAACCCAACCCCAACCTAATCCTGAACTAACTCCAACCTACCTAACCTAACTCTAATCCAATAAACTAACCCTAACCATGAGCTACTAATGCTAATCTAACCATAAGCTTAGTCATAGCCCAATCCTAGCTCAGTCCTCACCTAAACCTTAACCCTAACCTTACCATAACACTAATGTAACCCTAAATCAAGCTGACTCTAATCTGACCCCATCACAACCCTAATCCTTTTCCAGTCAGGAGCTCTGAGAGCAAGGTCAGGTCTCTGTTAAAGGGCATTGGGGCAGGAAAGACTGAGGCCTGCAGACAGGGTACAGTGGTCCAGGCCAACCCTGGGCAGGATGAGGTAACTTGACAGGGCAGAAGAAGACTATTCTGCAGTGCTTCCACCTTCAGAGAGTATCCCTGGGGCTAGAGGGACCTTTCCACAGTGCCAGCGGGGGTCCCCAGAGCTGCATAAGCAGAGGGTCACAATCCTGAACTAGGGCCAGCCTAGCACAAGTGTCAGATACCTAGTGCCCAGTGGAGGCTAATCTGAGCTTGAAATTTTGGCCCCCCATCACCATCTTGGCCCCAGGGTTCCAGACCACTTCCTCTGAAGTGAACTAACTATAAAGCAAACATGGGAAAAGGTGGATTTTTTCACATCCACCTAGATCTATGTTTGCCTCTGCTCTTCCAATTATTTATCCATCCATTTACACACTCATGCATCTACTCAGTTTCCTATCCATCAGTCTACCATCCACTCATCTATCCAACCATCCATTCACCTAGTCACTCATCCTCCCATCCACCCATCATTATTCTATCCATCTACCTATCCATGCATCCATCTATCTAGTTGGTTACCCATCTGTTTATCTATCCACTCATCCATCAACTCACCCACTCATCCAACTACCTACCTATCTACCCTTCAGCTTATCTACCCATCCCTCATCCACTAATCTATCCATCCACTCATCCATGTATCAATTCATCCATCCGTCCGTCCGTCCGTCCATCCATCCATCCATCCATCCATCCATCCATCCATCCACCTACTCACCCACTCATCTAACCTATCTACCTACCCATCAATTTATCTATGCATAGACACATTATCTGTCTGTCTGTATATCCACATATTTTGTACACTTATTATCTTTATATGCATGTATAGATTTCTAGCATCCACCTATATTTATATATAGATATCATTGATCTGTCCATGTATCTTATCTTTCTGTCTACCCATTTAGCTATGTGTCTGTTTTCCATGATGATGTATCTATTTACTTATCCATCATCTACTCTGTTTACCCCTGTATCTAGCCACATATCTATTATCTGTCTCTCTCTACTACATTCTCATCCATCTATCATTTACCTGTGAATACAAACATATCTATCCATCTGTCCTTCTATCTATCTGCCTGGAAGTCATTGATTTCTATCATTATTGTAAGGCTTATCTTTAACTTTACTCTCTCTTGGGTTTGGTGATTATGGGGCTCAGGGTTGGAAGGGCAAAGGATCAAGATCATGTTTTCTTGTGCTGGAGTCTCTCCTACTTCACTGGGGCCTCCATCAGTTCTCCAGACTCAGCCAACAAGACAGTGAAGGGGAGATAACAGAGAGGGAAATGAAAGCCAGGGAGGAGGCTCATCATTCCACCCTGGTGTTGGAGAAGGACCAACCTCCAGGTGTCCACATCAGGCACCTGGGTGGGAAGACAGCCCTGCTGGGGATCTGCGATGGAACCAAAGCTGAGACATGAGAGGAAGAGGAAGAAAGACAAGATGGGGAGGGAGAAGGGGTAAAGGAGAAAGACAGCTTCCCAGAGACCTTGCTCAAAGTTTCTGCCCTTGCTAGAGAGAAGAATCAACTTCTGAAATACAGTCACAAGGAATACCATTAAAGTGCAACATGGGAAGCAGAGGTCCTGGCTGCCAGAGTCTGGCAGGAAATCAGGGGATCACATTCCACTGAGTGTTGATGCCTGCTGGACGGGGCCCCAGGGCCAGAGCCACAAGGTGGCAGATGTTGCCACCAGCTTTCTGTAGTCAGGACATATTGGAAGCAGAGTGTTTGAGTACAGGATGGGCCAGGCAAGCTGAGCACAGACAGCACACAGCTGGGATACACTCCACAGACATGGCCTCATGTCCAGACATCCTTGTGCACTTTGCTGGCACAAGAACAGCTCTTCTTAGAAGAAGCATCAGTTAGAAAGAGATTTCTGGCGAAGATGAGTGGATTTTTCTGTTCTTTCTTCTTCCTATCCTCCCCCATCTCTTCCCATGCCCCCAGTCTCACCTGCTATCTCTGAGGAGGAGACCCTACTTGGTAAGAGTGAATAAGTCATCATCCTCTCTTGATCGCAGGCCTGACTGCACAGCTTACACAGATATTCACCATTCCTGTACATGATGTTTCATGTGTGTGCACATAGGCAGCTGTGCACTGTGTTTACAAACAGTGAGGCTACCGTTGAAATACCATATTGTGACAACATCATTGGGATGACTGACTCTTGCTATGACATCACCTGCCAGGTCTGAGCCTAGGATGCCCTTCTTTATACCTGGTGGCATCCCTTATTCCAGGCAAGGGCAGCACTGTGATTCCCCATAGAAACCTTCATTCCAATCCCAAGGGTTTACCCTGCAGCCAGTCACTGGGCCCCATAGCAACCAAGGCTAGCAACAGTGCCTGGCACCTGCAAGAAAAATTAACAAAATCACTTTCCTTTGAAGAAGGAGGGTGGGAAGGATCATGGCTGCTCGTTATGTAATAGAATAATCTTTGAAGTTCAACTTGCATCCTCAGGTCGAGGGTTGATTGAGAGCTGAGGTGACCCCCCTCCAGGTGACATAGAACAGCTGGTCCACATGCTGTTAGGAGGCATGAGGCCCTGTGGGAAGCTGAGGATGGAAGAAGAGGCTCTGATCCCCTCTTCCCCAGGGGTGAATGTGGATGGATACCACCCACCTCCACCACTGCCTGTGAGGGGCAAGATCAAGTCCACAGCCCCCCACCCCCGATCCATCCCTGGCTCTCCGGACAAGCCCAGATCATAAGGGACTAGAGAAGATTATCATCCAAACAGTGTCCAAGCTTTGGCTGGGAACCAGAGGATGGGGGATGGCCATGAGGACATCCCTAGACCCTTGGGCCAGGAGTGGCTGGACCTGGACTCCACTTCTTAGTGTCTCAGCAGCCATGAGGACAGATGAAGTTTCTGGAACACTCTGATGTGCATGCAGAGTAGGCCTCTGGGAGAAACATCAGGCCAGGTTGGTCCTGGGAATTATGGCACAGAGCCTCAGAACCTTCACTCACAGAACACTTCATAGTGCAAAAACCAGATCTGATTTGAAAGCAGCATGGGAGCGGGGGAGGGAGAAACTACTCAGAGAGACAGCCAGGCCAGGGGATTTCCTGCACAGGTGACTTCACTGTCCAGAGCCAGTGACCCCATGTCCACCGTGGGCCAGGCAGATGAGAATCCATAGGGCCTGGAACCAGGCTACCTATAGAGTGAATTCACCACCATTGCCCTGGTTGGAGTTCAGGGCAGGGCCCATGAGGCTAGCAGACCATGGTTGCAGTCTTTGGCTCAGCAGCCCGCAGGCTACTCTGGCTAGTTAACATGCAAGCTGTGCAATGCTGGGAGGAATTTAGAATTTTTTTTTTTTTTTTTGCATGTGCGCTTGCATGTAAATGTGGGTAGGTGCTGTCCTGATTGATGGCAATTAGCATTTTCTAACGGGAACAGATGTTCGGATTGCCAGGAGGCTGGTACCTACCGCCCACGCCGCCATCTGCTTGGCTGGGCAGGGCCGGGGGGAAGCGGTCCCGTCCCGAGGCCCGCCATTCCTTGGTGGTGTGTACTTAACAGGATTGTGTGAGATTGTTTCTGGAGGGAAGAAAAATAATAATAAAGATGTTTTCAGGGTTATAAATAGTTCATGCTGTTTATTATGGGATGGAGCTCTTCTGACTAGCAGCCTGGGTTTCCATGTGCCGTGAACAAAGGGAGACCTGAACAGAATGTAAATGCCAGCTCTATGCAGGGTAGGGGAGGCTGCCTGGGAAGCCAAGGTTGAGGACCTGAGACCCCAGGACTGGGAGAGGTTGAGAGGGTAAAATCAGGCAAGCGAGGGCTTTTAGTCCTTGACTCCTCCTAACTCTAGGATGCCAGAGCTCCTGATTGCCAGCCCCTCAAGCCCATGGTAGGTGGGTATGAACTCAGAGCTGGGACCACACCCTGGGTCCTACTCACCCTCTGGCAGCTCCTCCTGCTCTTGGTCCAGGACCATGGCATCTGACTTCACCAGGCTTCTGCAAAGAGGAAGGAATCATTTATGCACAACGTAGTGCTGTGCCCGGCCAGGCTGGTGGCCAAGGGCTGGGCCAGCTGTCTCGGGAAGTGGGTAAGGCCTGGCCACAGCATGCCTGGCACTTTGCCTCTGGGCAGCCGGGATAGTTCTTATTAACCTCCCCACAGATAGCACAGGCAGATTCTCATGTGATTTCTCTCTCTCTCTCTCTCTCTCTCTCTCTTTCTCTCTCTCTCTCGGTTTTTGGCTTCTTAGAACAAAACAGTTTGTTTGTTTGCTTGCTATAAAAAGAGTGATCCCCCTTTCCATTACTGTCTGTGGGCAGCAACCAGCCTGCAGCCCCCCTCCACAGGCAGATGTCTGCGGGGGAGCCTGTCACCCATCCTCCAGGCATGGGGACAGATGTCCCATCTTTCTATCAGGGACACCCTTCCTCTGTGGGCCGAGGTACAGCACTCCCCCAGGCGTATGGAGCATTTGTACACCCATGCTTAGTTTTGGGTTGTTGCTGTTTTGAGACAGGGCCCTAAATCTTTCCAGCACTCCGATCCCAGACAGGCACCGTCATGCCAGACTTCCAAGCTCAGAGGTATCACAGCACTGTTCCCCATCCCTGTGGTCTCTGTGATGGAATGAGGAATGGGTACTATCCACGACATACAATCTCCTCTCCTCCAGGCCACTGCTCACATTTTTCACTTAGGTCTTCCTGGCAGCTTGTCTGTGCTGCTGTGTTAGAAGTGGCTTAGAGAAAAGGACGTGGCTGGTCCCCTCGGTGGGAAGGGGGATGGAAGGTTTTTCGGCACACCTCCACCTCTGGGGTCTCTGGCTTCTGTGTCTTCCCACCTGGATTTTCTGATTCAAGTCAAGTCCCCTAAAGTTGCTGTCAAGTTCCCTATTGGAGGCTCTGCCAGGAGCTCAGGGTTCTAGCAGGAGTTTATTTGGGAGGCGACCCTTGCTGCTGCTGGGGGGAGGGGAGGGCAGTAGAGGGAGAGCAATGACATCACAGTATCAAGGATTTGTCCCTGTCCTCTATCTACTAGAGGTGGACATGGGCCCACAGTCCCTAAAAAGCAGGTACCAGATGTCCCGACTCCTGGGTGGAAAAGAGTCTTTGAGAGCTCAACATGGCATCTGGTGGTTGGGGGGGGACACAGAAATATGCATAGACATGGTCCACTTTCCTGTGGTAGCTTTGACTTATCTTTGTGTCCTGCTTCTGCAGAGACTTTTCTTCCTGCTCTACTGTGGGGTCTCTGCACCTCAGCACTGGCCCCATCTGGGGTATCCACTGTTGTGGGGAGCACTGTAGGACACTGAGCTGTGTGGTCACAGATTCTACCTAGGAGAGACAAGTTCCCAGCCCTGCCTCACAGATATGACACCCAGGGATGTCTCCAAGTAAAGCCACACTGTTCAAGAGGCAAACTCCACCCCTGATACCCAGGGTGACTCCACCCCTGACACCCAGGGTGACTCCACCCCTGACACCCAGGATGACTCCACTCCTGACACCCAGGTGACTCCACCCCTGACACCCAGGGTCCCTGCATTCTCAGTGTTACCTGTCCCTCTGACTGTGTCTTCACGAGCTTTGACTCTTGGAAGCAGCTCCATGTAGTCTCCTTCCCAACAGCCCATGCTTCATCATGGCATCATCGTCCAGCTGAAAGCTATTTATAGATTGCCCACTGTGTGCTGTCCTGGACACTGAGGACCCACCTTCTTAGAGAACAGGGAGACAGGATGTGGCTCACACCCCAGGGCTGGCACCAAAGTCTTGAAGCACAGGTGGCTGCAGGCCCCGGCCTTTCACTGTCTTGCAGTTCTGAAGAGAGGGTGAGGCATGCGGAACAGCTCCTCTGCAGGCTTGAAGGAAGGGCGGGTGCCCTTCTGCCCACTGCAACCGTGTGTTCCTTGGTTTGCAGCCACCTCTTTTCCTGAGTCTGTCTCCACTGTCCTCACATGACCCCATAGTCTTCACCTCTTCCCAAGACTCCTCTTTCTTTTTAATCAGCTAGTGGATTTTGAGACAGGACACTGCTTTGTAACCCAGACTGGCTTCATCTTCCTGAAGCCTCAGTTCCAGATGTGCACCGCCAGACCTGTCTCCCTTCTGTCTCTAACAAAAGTGCCAACCAGTCGTGGGGTTGGGAGTCTGTCATTGTTTGGTTTCCTGTTGCTGTGACAAAATATCCTGATGGAAGTGACTTAAAGAATGAGGGGTTCCTTTGGCTCACAGTTCCAGGACACAGCCCATCACTGTGGGGAAGTCAAGGCAGGAACATGAAGCAGCTAGATGTCATCTGTAACCAAGAGCAGAGAGCAATGGACTAATACGTGCATGATGGTGCTCAACTCCCTGTTCTTCATCCAGCCTAGGATGCCGAACTCAGGGCATGGTACTGCTCATAGTACATGGCTCTTCCCACATTAATTAATACAATTAAGATAATCCAATTGGGAGAAGGCTGGGGGTGGTGGGAGGAGGGAGGACAGGGGAATCTGTGGTTGATATATAAAATGAATAGGGAATCTCTTAATAAAAAAATAAAGTAAAAAAAAAACAATTAAGATAATCCCTCACACATGTTCTCAGACACCCTTCTCCCAAGCGATTCTAGGATGTATCCATTTCCACCTTCTGAGGCCTCTAGGGGTAGGGCTGGAACATGTCACATATTATGAAGGAGATGTTATAGACAGTGTACAGTTGGCAATGGTACAATCCCACATAGATGGGATTAAAGTTCCATGGAGTGGGGACTGTAGGGGAAGGCCCCTTCTCTACCTTTCTTTTCCCCTTTCTACTCTGGGTTCAGGAAGAACTGAAGGCTTGGGTGGTAGTCTTTTCTTTAGCACAATATTTTATTAATTCTGTGAGAATTTCACACACATATACTACATATTTTATCATTAATACCCTTACTCCTCCCTCTAACTCCTCCCAAATTGCCCCATCCCCTATCTTCTCCCAATTTCAAGCCCTCCTTTAAAATTTTTGTTTGTTTGTTTTTGTATTTTGAGACAGGGTTTCTCTGTGGAGCTTTGTGCCTTTCCTGGAACTCACTTGGTAACCTAGGCTGGCCTCAAACTCACAGAGATCCGCCTGGCTCTGCCTCCCGAGTGCTGGGATTAAAGGCGTGCACCACCACTGCCCGGCCCTTTTAAATTTTTTAAATAACTCATCAAGTCTAGCTTAGGCTGCCCATATAATCATGAGTATGGGGCTATCTGGCCTGGAGCGAGGTTGACCTACCAGAGCCCACACTGGGTGAGAGCACACCAGGCTCTTGGCATGGGCCCTTTTTCCTCCCTCCCTCCGTGATCCTGACATTCCAGTTGTTTCTCTGTCAGACACAATGCTGGGCTCTGGGGGGCTATGGAACTGACGGTGATGGCAGAGTGGATCTGGACCAGGTGCTCTTTAGGAAGTTGTTGTGAGTCAGAAGGATGGCTAAGGCTCTGGACTCAGCTGGCAGAGAGGTGGTAAGGGACAGAGTTTTAAAAGACTGCCAAACTTTCAGGACAACCATCAATCATTCAAAGTGTGTGACTAAGTACCACTTGGTGTAGTCACCACACTGGACAACCATCACTTCTAATTTCAGAACATTCTTCTCACCCTAAAAGGCACGTTTACCCCTAGAAGCTACTTTTTACCCTTCCTAGCCCCCAGCAAACTTCAATCTACCTTCTATCTGGATAGATGGGCTACTTCTGCTCATTTTGCATGTATAGAATCAAATCTAACCTTTAGCAGTACACTATAACATGTATAATAACATAATTCTTTTTTCAACCCTGAGTAATATTCCATTACATGGACATACCACATTTGACATGCCCATTTCAGTTCCTTGATGGACATTTGACTAATAAAAAGGACCAGTCTTTTGAGGGATATTCCTACTTCCATATATCATATTTATAGTAATTATTATAATCACAAATCCCATCATCCTCACCCTCAAGTACTCTTACCCATCAGCTCCACTAGAATTATCTTGATGACCCCTTTGAAGAACCAAGTATCCCAATACCCGACACTGTGTAGAGGGACTTAATTCTTAACCTTTGTGTGTGTGGCCTGTGTCAAAGGCAGTCTGGAAGGCTATGAGTCTGGAGCCGGGACAAGTAGATGTGACCTCCATGGGAACACAGACTTGCTTTCTGGTTGCCTGTTTTCACCTAGTGTCCTCCTGTTGGCCACCATCTGCTTGCTGGCATTCCTTTACTATCCAGGGCAGAGCACTTTCCTGTGCCACCACCCCACAGAACCTGTGCCATCTGGCCACACCGGGATACCCAGCACCTGCTTGCCCAGGAAGCACAGTCAGTCATTGGAGGGTGAGTGAAGGGCAGTGTCCTGAGCACTCAGTGCCGCCACTCAAGGCTTCCCGCTTCCCTTTTCCTCCCACACAGCTGAAATCAGCTGGTAGAGCCTCTTATTTACAGAAAAAAAAAATGGACTCAGGGTATTGGAGCTAGGTGGACAAGGCCAGGAAGAGATGATGGTGATGGAGCACCCTGACTGTCCTGGAGAGACAGCACTCTTCTTTCTCCTGCTCTGGTATACCCAGGAGGCACAGTGCTGGGGGATGCCATGCGGAAATGTCTGGATGTCATCCGTGAGTATGGAGACACAGGTTCTCAGGTATTTATGCTGCGCTGGGCAAGGCAGGTCCTACCTTAGGGGGACCCCACTTCTGTGCTCTATAGCAACTGAAGGGTTTGGAGAGCCCTGTGGTAGCCATAGCCAGCCTCTCTCTTTCCAGATGCTCTGAGTGTGTCACCCTGCAAGGATTTCTCTAGGTGGCCCTAGCTTTGAGAATGACATTCTGCCCATTACACTCCAACTGTCTTCACACGCTGGATGGCACTGCCTAGAGGCTCCAGTGCATCTGTGTGATGCCTCTTGTCTGGAAGCTGCCCCTGTGTGGGTACCACTGCTGTCCAGGGGCAAGAGGGCAGTATGTGGAGAAGCCCAACAGCAGCCTCAGTGGGAAGAGCCACTGAAGTGTTGGGCAGGATGCTGAGCAAGTTAGCAGCCATGTGTCTTGGTTGGGCGATTTCACAGCTCTCTGGAAGTCAATGACATTTGCAGAGATTAGAAAGGCCATCCCCCCATCATGAGGCATATCAAAACCACCCCTGCCTGCAGACACCCAGCAAGAAGACACAGTGCTCACATGGTAAGAACTATTCATTTCATGTAGTGGCCATTGGTGATGTTCTCATCGCTAGAGAATCTATGTGTATTTCCACTCATTCCAGAAACGTGGCAGGGGTCTAACTCTGGAAACAAGTCTGGCCGCATCCATAAGCGCCAGATCACCCAGAGGCACAGATGGCCACACAAGATTGAGCATCTGTGTGTTCATCTACACCTGTGTCTACTGGTACATTCAGCTCTCCATGTCCATGAGATCCATGTCTGTAAATTCAACCAATCACAGACAGAAAAGACTGACACCACAGTGCTGTGCAGATGCTGTTCTTATTCCGTGAAAAGTACTGTCTCAGTCAGGGTGACTATTGCTGTGATGAAACACTGTGACTAAAAGGCAAATTGGGGAGGAAAGGGCTTATTCAGCTCACACTTCCACATCACTGTTCATCATCAAAGAAGTCAGAACAGGAACTCAAGCAGGGCAGGAACCTGGAGGCAGGAGCTGATGCAGAGGCCATGGAGGGGTGCTACCTACTTGCTCTCCATGGCTTGTTCAACCTGATTTCTTATAGAACCCGGGACCACTAGCCCAGGGATGGTCCCACCCACCATAGGCTGGGTCCTCCCCCATTGATCACTAATTAACAAAATGCTCTCCAGTCTTTCCTACATCCCAGTCTTATGGAGGCAGTTTCTTAACTGAGGCACCCTCCTCTCTGATGACTTTGGCTTGTGTCAAGTTGACATAAAACTGTCCAGCACAGATACAATGTAGCAGCTCTCCGTGCAGTGTCTGCCTTGTACTCAGACTAATCAGTGTCTTAGCAATGATTTTAAAAAGGACATGAGGTCTGGGGAGATGGCTCAGCAGGTAAATCACTTGCCACACTAGTATAAGGACCTGAGTTCAGATCCCTCAGAACCAAATAAAGCTGGACACAGTAGCACACATCTATAATCCTGTCACTCATATTTTGAGATGGGAGGGAGAGATGAGGTACCAGAAGGCAGTGGGCCAGCTAGCCATGCAGAAAACAAGAGACCCTGCCTCAAACAAGGTGGAAGGTGAGGACCAACAACTGGGGTTGTCTCTGCTCTCTACCTGGTGGCATGGGTCTACAGTCATGCATACATACATATAGACATTTACACACACATGTGTAGCTCACACACAGGTGATTTTTTTTTTTTAAGAAAGGACATGGTAGGTTGTGAGAAAGTTCGTTGTAAACACCGAGTCATTTTATACACAGAATTTGAGTCCTTGGGCATCTTGGGAACCTAGCCCTCATGGAGGCCAGGGAGGGCTGTGTACTGCTGGGATCTGATCTGTGTCTAAAGCACACTATCTGTAAGATATTAGGAAGGTCCCATGGAGATGGACGAGGACTGTGAAACAGAATAACTGGGCAATGGAGGCTGCTGTGTGCCAGTGAACAGCAATGTTCTGTTTCCACAACGGGATCGATATCCCCAGACCTTGAATCCCAGAGCTTTGGTGTGGGACCTGAGGGGTGAGGGACTGCCTGGGTGAGGGCAGAGCCAGTCTGTGATGGGCAAAGAGGGTACTGGGGGAGCTTCCATCAAGGTACTATGGAAACTTTCTGGTTGTTCAACAGGAACATTACAGGCTCTGGTTTGGCACATAGGAAAGATTCTTCTTATACAAATGCATTTAGCATCAATGCTTGCATGAGGCATGCATCTTTAAAATAATGGCACCCCTGAAACTCATGGTAAATGCAGACCAGGTCAGCAGACAGCGCGAGGAAGCCATGGAAGGCCCAGGTCAGCTGTGCTGGGCTCAGCTGAGGGCTGGTTCCCACCCTAGCAGCTCATGGCAATGTCCATGATTGTCACAGCTAGAGTGGGGGCAAAGGGTTGGCAGCTTCTGAGCATGTAATAGCATGTTGGATGACCCCTCCATAGAAAATGATCCAGCCCCAATAATGCTGGCATGAATGAGGTTGGAAGTGGGGACCAACGGGGGTATCCCCTGAAGAAAGGTCTGGATCGGTGGACAGGTGGCCACTGTAGGTGAGACCGGGGATGACACCTCCTTTCTAACCCTAGTAAATGGCTGTGTAGAAAGGCCAGGGAGAGAGGCAGAGGTGAGGAGAAAGCCAAGCTTCTCGGTCAGGACATGTGGGGGTGGGACTCTTAGGAACATACAGCACTGATGTCAAGCAGCCAAGCATGCTGGGTATCACTCCTGAGAGGGAGCTATGTCCCAGGATGACATGGAAGTGTTTCCTTTTCTGTGCACATTCAGAAACCTGGGGTCCAGAGACATGAAGCCATCGTGTGGCTTGCCGTCATACATTGCTTCGATAGGTGACAGACAAGGTCACGAGGTAGCTAGAAGAAGGTGCTGTTTCCCTCTGTGGCTCCTTGATCTGAAGGCCTTAAATCCTCACCTGCATAAGGCCTGTCCTCCAGGGACACACCTCACAGGCCTCTATTACCTAGGCAGGTACTTCAGGCAGAAGCTGATGACTGTGTCTGAGTGTCTTCTGTGATCTCCTCCGGCCTTTGTACTGTGTGGTTTATCTTTGCCTGGAATCTTCCCATCCACCCGCAACTCCACCCATCCATCTACCCTTGCCAGACTTCAGCCATTCCTTCCTGTCTCCCTAGGTGGCCCCGACTTCTTTCATAATGCTCACGCTGATCTCAGGGGCTCTTTTCTCCACCTTAAAAAATTTGTTTGTGGGTATTTTACCTGCATGTATGTATGCATGTGCGTCACTTGCACGTCTGGTGGCTGCAGAGGTCAGAAAAGGTCAGATCCCCTGGAAGTGGAATTGCAGGTAGCTGTGAGTCGCCATGTGGGTGCTGAGAATCAAACCAACTCTGCCAGAGCAGCCAGTGCTCTTAACTGCTGAGCCATCTCTCCAGTCCTTTACCACCACCCCCCTTTAAAGGACCGCCTATGCTTATGTGGCATATTCATGAGCAGCTTCCCCAGAGCCGGGCACCAAGAGGGGCAGGTGATGTCTCCCACAAGAAGACAGCCCATAGCCTCTACACGGGCAGTGCTAAACCCACATCTGATTCTGAGGAGCCACCTGCCTCCTCTGAGCGACCCAGGGGCCAATGGCTGCTGCAGCTGTTTCAGAGGTGAATGTACCATGACGGCTGAGCCAATGTGGCACATGGCCTTCCTCTCTAGCCAAGGCAGCTGACAGCATGGCCCCATCCCATGAGTCCCTGAGCTCCCAGCCCTTAGGGTGTTAGGTAGGGCCCTGGCCCTCTGGAGGAGTACACTCACATAGCCCCAATTCCTTCCTCCCTCCTAGCCCTTTCTGCCAAGGACACCGCAGCACCACACCTGTCTTTGTTTCAATCAGAATTCCATCCCTGTTTAATGGCCAGCTGGGCTCTACCCTAAAACGGTCCTCATATCCTCTAGGGACTTGGTATGCAGCCTCTTTGTTCTGTGGATCCAAGAAGATCCCAGGAGAGCTGATGCTCAGCTCCACCGTCCTGCTCCCCCCCCCCCCCCCCCGTCTGTAAAACAGTGTCCTAATGCCAGACGGCAGTGGGAGGAGGTACTGTGCAAGTGTCTTCTACCTGCTGGGAAGGATGCTCAGACTTCATGTGTCGACGCACTGTCCCTGTCCTGGGGCTCTGTGTTGGGCAGGCACCATTATCATCACTACTTTTCAGAGGGTTCAGTGGGAAGCTTGGGAAATCAGTCAGCCCGTCCAGATCTCACTGTCAGTGAGTGGCAGCTGAGACTCGACCCTAGGGGGCCTGCAGTGCTCCCAGATACCTTGGTTGAGTGTGACTTACGGTGACGTGACGGCTCATGGGCTCTCCCCAACGGGTAAACGGTGTTTTTCCTTCTTGCCAGTTTTGATTCAGGTTGTGCCGAGCGCCACGATTCAGGCTGAAGGATTGAATTGCCGTCAAGGTGAAAAGATTTGTCTCCGGGGAGGGTTTGAACACACTTCCCCAGCTTTCTTTTCTGTCCCTGGGATGATGCCTCGGCGACATTGACGTGCTTGTCTGCCAGGCTCAGAGCATGGTGGAGGTGACAACTTCTTTGCAGCCCGTCATCCTCTGTGATTGTTACCCATACTGACAGTCCCTGGGGTTCAGGGTTGACTACACTTGACTGAGCCGAATAAATTAGCATAAAACATGTAAAACCCAATTTCCTAATGTAGTTTCTTTCTCATTTACTACCCAGGTGTTCAGATTTAATTTATTCCAAATGATATCCCTAAACATCATTATGTCCTAATAATTGTGTGTTTTGATGGCAAACAACCCTAATGAATCGAGGCAGGCAAGTTGAAACTTCTGTGGAGAAACTGGCCGTGGGGCCTCTGAGGAGGAGGTGACAGGGAGCTGGTGTTCTGAGAGATGTCGTCCCACCCGCTTCTAATTGAAGGCTGCTGGCCCGATTTAGCGAAGTCTGTTACACGCGCCTCTAAAAGTAGGTTTTTCCTCTTCAAGTTTGTCTCTTCAGCCAGGGATCTGTTTGCCCTGCCTTCTGAGAGTCAGTCTTTTTGGACATGGCATCTACCATGCTGTTTCTCAAAGTGGGGGGCCTTGAATTTTCCATCTGGCATGGCTGTTCTGAGGTCTCCTCAGTGTGTGTGTGTACCCATGTGGAAGCCTGAGGAAGATGTCTGCACCCCTTCTTCCCTCTCTTTCTCCCTTCCTCCACCTTATTCCCATGAGACAGGGTCTGTCACTTAGCATGAAGCTGGCTGTTTTGTCCGGCTGTACAACCAGTGAGTTTCCGGGATCTGCCTATCTCCACTTCCCAATGCTGGTGTCACAAGTCACCAGGGGGTGCTGAAAATTGTACATGACTGCTAGGAATCTGAACTTGGCTCCTCATGCTTCATGACAAACCTTACGGTCTACTGAGTCATCTCCTCAGACTCCAGCTGTTTTATTGAAATAAACAGGGTCTGATGTGGCCCAGGCTGGCCTCAAACTCACCGTGTAGCCAAGGATGACCTTGAACTCCTGATCCTTTGGCTTCGACTTCCCAAGTGCTGGAATATCAGATGTGTGCCACTCTCCTGGGTTTAGACTCAGAAAGACAAAAAGGCAACTAGCTAGTGTGATGGTGCACACCTGTGGTCCCAGGACTGGGGAGCCCAGACAGAGGATTGCATAGAGAGTCCAGCCTCCCTTGTCACACACAGGCAAGCAAACAAATGCAGGTATTTCACTTTTAGATGCCTTTATTTTATTTTATTCGTTTTGTTTTGTTTGAGATAAGGTCTCATGCAGTAGCCCAGACTAGCCTGGAACTTGGGACCATTCTCCTGCCTCTGCCCCCTGGTACATTAGGACACCACTCCTCTATTTATGCAATGTTTGAACTCAGGGCATTATACATGCTAGGTAGGCACTCTACCAACTGAGCTACATCCCAGGCTCTGTCCTGTTCTTTCTTTATCTTTTAAACATTTATTTATTTATTTATTTATTTGTTTGTTTGTTTGTTTATTTATTTATGTGTGTGTGTGTGTGTGATGTATGGATATTGTTTGTATGTGCGTGTATAGGGGGCATATATGGATGGGGTGTGTGTGTGTGTGTGTGTGTGTGTGTGTAGGGGGCATGCATGGATATGTGGAGAGGTCCAAGGAGCACATGAAGTCTCTCCTTCCACCATGACATCAAACTCAGCTTTACCTGCCAAGCCGCAACTCCTCCTTCTCCTTCCCCAGTCTGTTCTTTAATGCTGAGTTGCTGGTTTTCCTCAGAGTCATAGATTTGAATGAACTTTAATTCCTATAATTCCTCTTGGTGTCACCAACCCAGCATCTCTCCAATGAGGACATCAGGTCAGTGTCTTGAACTTGGTCTCTTTGGATTAGCAGGGAGATTTCCCTCTAGTCTCTGCAGGGTTCTTTTCTTTCTCTTTTGATTTTCCTATGTTCAAAGTTGCTCCTGTTCTGAGCCAAGCCTGGATTCCCAGCCTGAGAGGGAACCCTTTGGGAGTAAAATTGGATCTGCCTCTTTTTTCCCCACCCCCCTCACCCCCCAACAGCCCCACCCCCACCCCTTTCTCTCACTCAGAAGAGGGTGGGGCTAAGTCCTAGTACCTGACCCACAGGCAATTTTGAGGTCCTGGGGTCTGAGCAGTTAGGTTGGTTTCCACATTTTCTTTGGCATTGCGTGTGTGCCCATGTATGGGTATGTGCATGCATCTTGTGTCAGAAACACTGGACATTCTGCAACAATTCTTCCTACCTCCAAACAGACCCATTAGCTGCTTTTGGGCCCTGCGTTCCACTATGCTAACATCTTCCCCCCTGGTGGGAAGCGAGATAGCTGTGATTAGTCTAATGAGTGATTAATTAACAAGCAGGCTGCCTAGATAATGGGATATGCTAACCCTACTGAGTGTTGGCCAGGAGGGACCTGGCCAGCAATGCCCAGAGGTGCAGCTCATGTGACTTTAACCCTTGCCTCTGCTCTTAACAAGTCACATTCGCCTTGCTTTGTGCAGAAGTGCTGAGGTTACATCCATGCTCATGTGTTCACTGGTGCCCTGTGCCTGCCCATCGTCTGGTAAACAATGTCTGTCAAGAGACCACACACTGAGTTTCTGTTGGTGCTCACATTCAGAATGTGTGTGTGTGTGTGTGTGTGTGTGTGTGTGTGTGTGTGTGTATGTGTGTGTTCCTGTGTATGTTTCAAGCAGACACATAGGAATATTCAGCCATAATTAATGATGGAAATGGATTCCTTTATTTATTTTGGTTTTTCAAGACAAGGTTTCTCTGTGTAGCCCTGGCTGTCCTGGAACTCTCTCTGTAGACCAGGCTGGCCTCGAACTCAGAGGTCTACCTGCCTCTGCCTCTTGAGTCTGGAAGAGTGGCCCTAGTCCAGTCATTAGCTGAAGCCAGGCCACAGTGACCATGGAGTAGGCTAGTAGAATCACGTCAGGATGCTGACCTGAGCCAGTACACCCCATCCACCTTCCTTCTCGTCTCTGTGGGGAGCTCCAAGAGAACTGTCTTGGGCTGTTCTTCTCAGCGATAGGGTACTTCCAGCAAGAATGGATCTGTTCCCTCCCCTATAGGGAGGGCAGGTAGAGGCCACACCTAGGGAGCACCCTTCGTGGAGACTTGTGGCTCTGACCTTTGAAGACATCTGTATGGCCTTCCTGTGGCTGTGGGGATGAAGCACCACAAAACATGGCTTCAAACCACACAGACGGAAAATCTCACTGTTCCCGAAGCCGTATGTCAGAGGTTAGATGCCGTAGAGCCCCCACCCCCGGGGCTCTGGAGGAGGTCCTGCTCACTCCTGGCTTTCTGACTCGGGCACTTTTTGGCCAATGGTCCTATCCCTCTTCCCTACCCTGTCCTCACATTGTCCACTGGGTGTTTTCAATCTGTCTTTTTAAAATTAGAATTCTCTCTCTCTCTCTCTCTCTCTCTCTCTCTCTCTCTCTCTCTGTGTGTGTGTGTGTGTGTGTGTGTGTGTGTGTGTGTGTGTGTGTGTGTGTGTGTGTGTGTGTGTGACTGCAGACACAGGCATGTCAAAGCACACATGTGAAACCAGAGGATGTCAGTTTGGAGTTGGTGCTCTGTCCATGATATGACCCAGAGACTGAATCCAGGTGTCAGGGACTCGTAATCACCTTCACCCACTGAGCCATCTCCCCACCCCCCAGCTTCCTACCAGGGTCTTATTTGTTAATTTAGAATCTACTCTAATCCAGGACAATTTTATCTTGAGATCTTTGCCTCAGAAACACCTGCAAAGGGGGCTGGGAAGACGGCTTGGTGTGTAAAGTGCTGGCTGTGTGAGTGGGAGCCCTGGGTGTGTTTAACCCCTCCTGTAACTCCAGCCTGGGAGGGAGTCAAGAGATGCCCAGAGCTGGCAAGGGGACTAACCGTATGGGATGGGTGAGCTCTGGGTTTGCTTGACAGACCCTTCGTCAAATAATAAGGTGAAAGAACAGAAGATGGTCCCCAACATCAGCCTCCATACGTGTGTGCCCCCCCACGTGTGCCCCCACACATGCAAACATGCACACGTACAAGTATACACTTCATACACACATGACAATGGAAAAAATAACTCTTGCAAAGACTTTTATCCTAAATACAGCCAAGAGCCAGGCCCTGGACATACCTTAGGAGATTTCATTTATCCCCACATATCCAAGGCTTCAGTTTGGTTTCCTCTGTCCCCATCTCTGTTCCTTAGCTGTCCCTTCTGTAATGAGAATGCGCATCATCACCTACTTTGGCTAGTACAAAAGAGTTGGAAACACAGACAGTGCTGGGCGGTCAGGTCTGAGGGTAATCAGAATGGGAGGACTGCTGTGGTGTGCCGGATGTCTGCACAGCTCTCTCCCATAACAAGGCTACTTCTTTGACTTCCCGTGGCTCCTTAGCCCATTAGAAGCCCACAGAGACCTCGACTCTGTCCACTCACAGAGGTTGCAATTAGACTGAGAAAAGGAGCCAGGTCAAAGGCCCGTCACAAAACTTACAAACTGTTTTAAACAAACTTGTAGTTGCTGGACACACGTTAGAGGGCCCATGAGGAGATGAGCGGAGGCTGGGAAGGGTGGTACCCAGTCCTTGCCTGGGCCCAGCTGTGCTTGGTGTGAGGGTGGGGCGTGTGTGGGACCCTGAGCCCAGCCACACTGCTCTACTCCTCCCGACACTGTGGCTTGAACAGGAAGTGATCATGTTGCTGCTTTCCTGTGATCAGGGAGAGACTCCTGGTTTTGACCTGGGGGAGGGGCTTCCTGAGCTTTCTGGAAAAGCAGAAGAGAAGAGCATGGTAGCATGGTCTGCACCTGCAGGCTCTAATGGCCGGGGTGGTCCAGGCTGGGGGCCTCCGAGGAGTCTCTTTCTTCAGCTCCCCTCAGGGGTAGGCCATTCAGGAAGACTGTTCATTTGCTGTTTAGCGGTATCCAGTGGCACCCCAGGAGTCCCCACTGGGACGACCAAATAAACAGGCATCTCAAAGTGTCCCCAGAGAGAAGAGCTATTCCTGCTATGCCCTCCCATCAGACATGGAGCTCCTGGCCTTTGCTACCTCCCTCCCCAACAAGTCACATGGTTTGGGGATTACCATGCAGACCCAGGAACGTTGGAAGGTCTCAGCAATAAAGTAAGACCACACCTAGCCAGGCAGCCTTCTGAGAGTCTGAACTCCAGCTCACAGGACAGATGGACCTTGGAAAGCCCCTCACGGCGACCTCTGACCCTGACACCCACACCTTCCACTCTGGCTTTGCTGAACCTCAAACAGAGCTTGGCAGAGGGTTGCTCTTGGTGGGCTCCAGCTGGGCACTGTAAAGGAAGGTCCTGTGAAGAGATGGTGTAGGGGGAGCTGACCCTGATGTAGAGGCTCTAGGAATCATTGTGCTCATGGACTGGTCAGCAGTCCTGGGTGAGTCCTTCAGTCTTAGAGATGGAGTCCCCCCCCCCCCCCCCAGGATATGGTGATGTGTGAAAAACAGACTTTTTATTCCAGGAATCTGGGCTCTGCAAGCCCCTGGACATCAGAGGCCCATCGATCCCTCCCTGAGGCCACTGTCATTTAGAAACACATTTTGTGTCCACTGAAGAGTGAGCCTGCCTGGCAGGAAAATGCTCTCCCTGCTGTACTAAGACCAGCAGACATGTCCAAATAAAAACATATCCAGCCTAGATCATAGTGGCACCAATAGCAATAGCCCCAGAGGGGAGCAGCCCATACCAGCTGGGAAGGACTAAGCTGGCTGTGTACACCAGACACAGGAGTAGTGTATGGTCAGAAGTAGGTGTGAAGCTTTGGGATGCCCTACAGAATGGGTGAGCCTTGGAGACACTGTGTCAGTGAGGGTCCAGATATGGATGATTCTTTCCACACAAGCTGTCCAGAACCAATGAATCCCAGGCTACCAGGGCAGTGGCAAGCAGAGGAGGGAGTGATAACATTCTGGAGTCAGAGTTGAGAGTGGGGTTTGCATGATCTGGAGACTCTGCTGTGAGGAACCTGCTGTGCAGCTGGGCATAGAAAAGGCCTGTAACATACTGTCCAGATCTAGGCCCATGGGAGGCTGGGTCTCCACAGTGCATTGAGAAGGTACAGGGTGATATGGGGAGGGTGGCATGTTGCCTTGGGCTCTGTGTTAGTCAGAATTTTCTAGAGGTACAGAACTGGTGCTGTGTGTTAGAAGTGGGGAAGGGGGGTCTTAGAACCCCAGCCTGGTAGCTGCTTAGCCCTCAAGGCTGGGTGCCTCAGTAGCCCCAACCTGGCTTCAGCTGAAGCCTTGGAGGACTCCTGTAGAGCTGATGGTCTTCAGTCCACATTGGAAGGTTAAAGAATCTGGGTTCTGATGTCAGCTGAGGATGCAGCAGCAGCAGCAGCAGCAGCAGCAGCAGCAGCAGCGACACACTTACTAGCAAGAAGCAAAGACAGACAAGCAAATAGTGAGGTTTTCATTGGACCCCTTCATATCTGGGCTGCCACCAGGTGGTGCTGTCCACTCTGGGGATGGTTTCCCCTCTCAGGGACTCCTTCCTGGAAATTCTCTTACAGACACACTCCAAAGGCTTGTCTCTTAGTTGATTCCAGATCCAATCAAATTGACAATCAAGATTCGCCATCCCTAGCACCATGGGGAGCTGGTGAGATGAGGGACAGATGCAAAGTGTTGTGACTGTGTAGCTCAGAAGTGACGGTGTGGGGCTGGGGCTGACTCTTGATGTCATGGCATGGTTTGCTTAGGCTGTTAGCATGGATCTCTTGTCACAAGCAAAGGGAGGTTCCCGGTGGGTCTTTGTTGATGTGTGTGATCTGATTTTGGAGCATGCTCCTGAGCTGGACAGTACTGTTCAGGGGAGGATTAAATGAACACTCTTAACTACCAGGAGATTCAAAGCTCTGAGATGGAGGTGATTCACCCAGGACTACTAGGCCTCTGCCTGAGGCCTGCACACTGGGCCAGACTTGCAGCCTAGCACATGCTCCACCCCTCCCATGGGTGGGTCCATCATCAGCCCTTTCCTGGGGGCCCATCCTCTTGACTCCTCTCCCCACAAATTCATGTGCCTCCTCATCCTCTGGGCATTCATGAATCTGTCTGAGGCTAGAACCAACCGAGGCCCAGCAAGGATGTCTGGAGTCTGGTCTCAACTGCTCCTGCAAGGGGCTGCGGGATCTAAAGAGAACATATAAATCCCCTCTTAGGGTGAGGATGCCAGGAGGCACGTGTCCACTGGGCAGTGAACAGAGATAGGGATTTGAGTTTGGTTCTGGGGATGGGTGTGGCTCATTTGGGGTCAACACAAGTGCTGGTGTGCTTGAAGATGGAGAGCAGTGTGTATAAGAAGAGATTTAGATCAGGACTTGTTCCTGGGTAACCTATCTCCCATGCTGGGTTACCTCACCCAGCCTTGATGCAGGGGGAGGAGCTTGGCCCTGCCTCAACTTATGTACCATGCTTTGTTGACACCCCTGGGAGGCTGCCCCTTTCTGAATGGAGATGGAACAGGAGTGGATGGGGAAGGGGTAGAAGTGAGCTGGGGCAGGGGGTTGTGGACAGGATGGGAGTTGGGGAGGGAAGGGAAACTGTGGTCAGTATGTGAAATAAACGAAAAAAAATTAATAAAAAAGAATGGGTTCCAGGGTTAAGTGACTTTAGCAGGGTTTATGTTGGGGAACCAGAGCAATAGTTCAGAGGCAAATCTAGGTGCCCCAGAATCAGCCGGAATCCTGCTATCTCAATCAGGGTAGGGAGGGGTGAGGACGTGTTTCAGGTTCTCCGTGAGGTGAGGTTTGGCTACAGATTCCTTGGTTAAGACACTGCCTGATGGGGAAGGTCCACAATGACCACCTGAGAGGGAACTGATGGGTGGAGGCAGCAGAGGGGTGTCAGGACCCCTGCCCTCACCACTACAGGGGTAGAGAGTCTCAGGTACAGTAGATGGACCCCTGCAGGCAGGTGATGGTGGAGCCTTCTCTGCCCTCATGAGGGACAGCCAGCCTGTGAAGGGAGGAAGTTCTGTTCCTGATAACACAGCCAGCACCATGGAGACACCAGGCACGTCCCTGGACATGGCTGTTTCCTCAGTTCAGATGGAGGCTATTAGCTGGTGATAACAGGCACACAGCAGGCTGCTGCGGCCAGGAATTAGCAGAGTGTCACCTTGGTCCAGTAATTCTGGGGGCACTGATGGGCACCTGCCTGAGATAGGCTGGCTTCCAGTGCCTGGTGTCACTGGTGCTGTTCAGCCAGCTCATCCTGAGTCACCGTCAGGCTGTGTGGGGCTCAGGCATCTCAGAATCTAAAGTGGGCACAGCCTTCCCTTCTCGAATTCTTCTGATGCTGTGCCTGTTTTTCTGTTCTCACTGTGTGCCTTTTGTTACTTCTGGAAGGTCCTGGCTTATTCATGTCAGTCTCGAGATCATTAGAGAGAAGAAGGGAATCAAAGAGCAGGGCCTGGCTTGTCCCTCCTCATTGGCCAGGCTGGTAGAGGGGGAACTTGTATGTCTGTGCATGTACATGTATGTAAGCATGCAGATGCATGCAGAGCATGCATGATCCAGGTGTGTGTACAGATGATCATGCTCCCCCACACACAGGCACTGTGAGCCCCAATGTCTCAATGGATCTGCATTGTGTATGTGTGTGCTGACAGCACATGTGTCTGTGCTAACTCATGCCTGTGTGTGTATATATGTGCATGTGTGTGTAGACACAGGAGGTAGAGAGCCTGCACCTTCTGGAAACCTTTCCAAACCCTGCCAAACACAGCGGTCATGACTGCTGCCCACTGGATAGAACCCTTGGGGAAAGTTACCAGACATCTGGGTGAAGGAGAGGGGAAATGAAATAGCTGTGAGATTTGCAGCGTGTTACCTGTTTTTATTAAAAATCAATGGCACCATAGAGCGGTTCTGCTCTGTCTTACTTAAACAATATTCACCACACAGGATTGGGGCCCCAGCCCTGCGAGCTGCCTCTACCCCGTCCCCACTCCCCCTCCATGAAATAAGCAGCTCCTCTCGGCCCCATCAGAGCCGGGATTTACTGCCGGGCCTGCCGATTGCCTGCCACGTGCCTCTCTCGGTTTTATTCCTGCTATTTATCACGCTGGTCCCTGCCTCAGCGCCGGAGGGACAGTTAATCAAGGCAGACTTTCTACCTTGTCATCCCAGGATTCTGCTGGGAGAAAATGTGAACCGTAAAATTAAAACCATGGGAACTGGGGAGTTGGCAAAGGAGCTGGGGCTGAGGAAGGAAGGTAAAGAGTCCCCCAGCTCCCTGGCCCACACGTGGCAGAGCAAGACCCCAGTGGCTGGGACTTCACCCCTAGAACACATTTATTTCCACTGCCGAGCTGCTTGTGGCCGAGGGTCTGCTCCCCAGATGAAGTCCTTCATTCTGCAGAGCACACAGGGAGAGCTCGGAGAATAAGAGAGAGTCAGGAAATGGGGACCCCAGGCTGCAGATCTCAGATGAGCAGCTTTCTGGGTCTCAGCCTACTTCAGCCTGTTGTTCCTCCATACCCATGTGTCCTGGGGGTTCTGGAGGGGAGAAGACCACAGATGCTCAGCCCCAGAGATGCCACTATCCCAGCATGAATGTCCCAACTGCCCGTGAGCCTATGCCTGAGCCAGAACTTGACACAGGCTGCAGCCTCTCAGCTGATGCTGAAGCAGAGGGGGATGGGTAACTTCTAGATCTTTCCATGAGCAGCAGAGCAGGTCCATTTAATGTTTACTCCCATTGTTGTGGGAGAGCCACCTGGGGAAATGAGTCAGAACACAGCAGGTCTATCCGTATATCATGGAGCCAAGCTGTGGCCAGTGCATGGGAAGCCAGGGCCTAGCCTCAAAAATGCAGTGTTAGTGTCGGAGAGCAGGCTGTGATTGTCAGCACCCAGTCTGCTGTCTCCCCTTCATGACTGATGGAGTCATCTCTCTGTGACTCTGCAAGTGTTGGGGCAGCCAGGAGCCTGAGAGGAAATGAGTGGCTGTCAGTCAAGGCTAGCCTGTACTAGACTAGAAGAGATGTCTAGAACACCTCCAGGCCTCAAGACTCAGACAGTCCCAGTTTAGGAGGCAGGCTGGCTCTGCAGGCCTGGCCACAGGGAACTCCTGAGGAGAAGAGCCCCGTAAACTGCCAAAGCCCCTGCAAGAGATTGAGGTGGGTGTCTGAATGGCTTGGGGGTTGATATGCACGAAAGACACAGTAGAAACACATTCTCATTGTGTACGTCGCCCTTGGGCCCTTGGTTCCTGATGGAACTACTTCTAGAGGAGAAGTGGGGAGAAAGGGGGGCTCTCTCACCCTTGCCTCCTAGGGATAAGGTGAACAGAGACAGGCTGGGTGGGAGAAGGCTTTTCATGTTTCTAAATGGACCTTCAGCTTTGAGATAGACAATGGGGCTGGTCTTGGCTTTGGCATCATGGGAGGCCGGTCATATGTGAACACGTGCCATCCTGTTTTGTCTTTCCTCTGCTTTCCCTCTGTCTGTCTCTGTCTGTCTGTCTGTCTCTTCTCCTCTCCCCTCCCCACTGTCTGTGCATGTGCCCATGCACTAGTGTATGGAGACCAGAAGTTCGCATCAGGTGTCTTCTTCAATCACGCTTCACCTCTTTGAGACGGGGTCTTTCGCTGAACCTGGATATCTCATGGCCAATGAACTCCAGGGATCTGCCTGTCTCCATCTCCCTGCTTTCCCCAGTGTGACAGGTACATACCACTACAAGGGGGCTTTACATGGAGGCTGGGGATCCTGGTCCTTATGCTTCATCCACGGAGCCATCTCCCCTACCCCCTCTGCCCCTTGCAGGAGGCTACCTGTGCACATGGCTTCACATGGCCTTGGATTGGCCAGTCAGCTCCCTTTGTGTGTCTAACTCCCAGTACCCTTTCTCTAGAATATCTCAGAGTGTCGCAGATATGGCCTGTGTTCCTTCTTGACATGATTCTACCTGTCCCAGCCCTAGTTGCTCTCTGGCCCACAGGCCCAACCCCTTGGTAGGAGGAGTCTTGCTCAACGCTGTCCAGTTTTCTGCCCCCTCTGTCATTTTGCCTGTGTCCCTGGATCCTGCCACATGACTGGACTCCTGCACTACCCTCTGCTGCGAGGCCTGTGTGCCTGTGCATGGCTCTTTCTCTGTCCTGTCACATGACCCTCTGCTAGCTGCATAGGTCTATTCATTTGCACATGCATGCTTCAGCATAATGCAGCTCCTCACTCTTTACCATCACCTGCCCTAGAGGAGCTCTGATGTGTCTGCCTGTCCCACGAGGCTGGGTGTCCCTTGTGCTCTTGCCCCATGTGACTTTATACTTTTTTTTTGTTTTTTTTGAGACAGGCTTTCTCTGTGTAGTTTTGGTGCCTGTCCTGGATCTTGCTCTGTAGACCAGGCTGACCTTGAACTCACAGAGATCCACTTGGCTCAGCCTCCCGGGTGCTGGGATTAAAAGCATGTGGCCCTGCTCTTTATACTTTTTTATTGAGCCTTATTAGGGGAGTAGTTACCGGTGTTTCTAGAAGCACCCATTCGCCATGTCTTGAAAGCAAAAGCTCTCCTGCAGGTAGCAGGCTGCAGGAAGGGATGCACACATGAGGTATCCAGGGGAAGCAGATTCTCCTGAGCTCTTCTAGCTCCCAGGACCCCCTGCCACCCCCAGTGAGCATGCACCTCGGCTGTGGAGTGCATTATGCCATTTAGCTGCTGCTGTGGTTTACCTTCCTAATTATGTTTGGCTTAGAACAATGTTAAAATTGTTTTTGTGTTCCCTGAATACACAGAGCCAGGATGTGGGAGGAGGTGACTGGGGATGTGCAAGGTGGCAGAGAGAAGACGCTGGGATTTAAAGGCTGTCATGGATAAGCCACATGCTGGTAATCAAGAATTATCTGTGCAGAGCCCTACAAACTAACAAGGGTGAGGTGAGGTGGGCCTTGCACACCACTTGTGGGAGAGAGCTGGAAGGAGAGGGCCAGGGCCTAGGGCCTGGGGGCCCAACTGAGCCCCTGGCCTGTGGTGGTATTATGTTCCCTAAAATATTGTGCACCCTAATAAATTTATCTTGGGTCAGAGAACAGACAGCCACTAGATACAGAGCCAAAAATGGTGGCTAGAAAATGGGTCAGAGCAAGCCATAGCAGAAGCTGGGTGGTGGTGGTGCACGCTTTTAATCCCAGAACTCGGGAGGCAGAGCAAGGTGGATCTCTGTGTGTTCAAGGCCACATTGGAAACAGCCAGCATGGAGACACACACCTTTAATCCCAGAAAGCAAGCCTTTAATCCCAGGGGGTGTTGGCAGAAAGAGAAAGATATATAAGGCATGAAGACCAGAAACTAGCAGCATTTTGGCTGGTTAAGCTTTTAGGCTTTGGAGCAACAGTTCAGCTGAGATTCATTCTGGATGAGGACTCAGAAGCTTACAGTCTGAGGAAACAAGACCAGCTGAGGATCTGGCCAGGTGAGGAAGCTGTGGCCCGTTCTGTCTCTCTGATCTTCCAGCATTCACCCCAATGACTGGCCTCGGGTTTGATTTTATTAATAAGTACCTTTAAGATTCCTGCTACATTGGCCAGTGTTTGGTGCCTACCAGAGGCTGAGAACTTTCCTTGTCCTCTGTGGACCCATTCATGCCTACCACACTCTCTGATGAATCAGACATGGTCATTACTGTCCTCTTACAGAGAGGTAAACTGAGGCAAGAAGAGGCCGTCACTGGCCTGGGATTATAAAGACAGGCTATCAGGAGCCCTGGGACCCTGGTCCCAGAGCTCAAGGCTGAGATCTTTGAGGTACAGGCACTGAGGCAAGGTGGAAGCAGAGCTGATGGGTCAAGGACATCAGCAGCAGAGCATTGCTCAGTGCGTGAGACCTGAGTTACATCTCCAGCTGTCCCAAGTCAGGCATGCTAATGCATGCCTTCCATCCCAGAAACTTGGGAGGTGGAGGTAGGAGGATCAGGAGTTCAAGGTCATCCTTGGCAACACAGTAAATTTGAGGCCAGCTTTGACTACATGAAGGCCTGCCTCATGAAAAGAAAAAAGAAACAAATCAACAACAACAACAAAAACCCTACTGTGTTCTGGTTTGAGAATCCCAAATGGCCACAGGACAGGGTCAAAAGGAGAAATCCCTATTCACTTTTTTGGGGAATACACTGGCACCCTTAGGACCAGCTACTGGGGTCCAGAATGGCAGCGGGCAGGCCTTTGGGGGTTTGTGAGTGTACACCTTTTCATTTTGCAGTATACTAAACCCCTAACATTGTATTACTTGGGGTGGCCAGCTCCCTTTCTCTGTGTGGCCAGCTCCCAACGCTTATTCCCTAGGACCCTGATGTTTTACTTTTGCTCTCCTTTGACTGAGATAGCCCACTCACATCTTGTATACGGTAAAGAGTCAGCTTGGAACATCAGCAGCAGTGGCCTTTCTCTGAGTGCTGGCCTGTTCTACAGGAGCGCAGCTGTGCTCAGCTGATACCCAACCCTTTACCTTCAGCTCTAGCTCACATCTCCAAAGAAACTTCTCATGTCCTCAACACACCTTGGTAAGATCTGGCCTCCTTAAATCCACTTTCAGAGAGTCCGAGCAGTATGAGTTGGGTCACCCCTGTCCTGAGCAGGGCAGAAATATCTGGGCCAAAGCCCTGTCTGTACACAGTCATTCAGCCAGAACCACAGATACCAAAGGCAGTTGAGGTCAGCCATGCTGGCCAGCCCATAGTGCTATCATTAGGGAGCTCTATCAGTTTCCCAAGGGCTTGACTGACTGCCTGCAGCTTTCACCACCCGCTGTCTCCCAGCTCTGAGCGGGTCTGTCACCTCCCAGTGAGTCGGGGCACAGAAATGCTTCTGAGCCCATACTATTAGCCTATCGGCATGCCCAGGAACCTTCCCCTGGATTCTCTTTCAGAAGCCAGTGCTCATGTTTTGTAGGCAGGTCTAGCTTTGATTGAGGGAGGCCTGCTCCCTTGCAGAGGACCTGGTAGGGACCCTACTGTGACACTGCTCTCCGTTTTCAAGCCCTAAAACTCACCGCTGACAGCATAGCATCTGAGCTGGTGCGTGAGAGCAGCGGCTGAGTCCCCTGTAGTCATCGGGGTAACACCTGAGATGCCGGAGGCCCTGAGGAGCAGGGTAGGGGGCACACCTCTTCTTGTATTTGCATCTAAGCTCCAGTCTACAGGTGCAATTTTGCTGGAACATAGTAGGCATGGGGAGGGGGGATGCCTGTGGAGGACTTCAGGGCCTCCTTCTCTTCTGTGCCCTAAATGCTGCTGGATGCTTGGTTGTTGTAGGACGTGGAGGACTGCAACTCATTTCAGCTCTTCAGCCTCTTCTGGAGGTTCCACAGCTGTAGACTTTTCCCTCTTGGAAGTTAAGGGGCTCTGGGCCTGGAGGGGTTTTGTTGTTTTTACCAGTTAGCTCTTGCTGTGTAATAAACAATCCCTACTAGTCAATTGTCTGCAGAGGCTCACACTCCCTCCTCGTTCACTAATCCTGTCTTGTTTAATCACCTTGCTCATTAAAGTTTCTCAGCCCCAATGTCAATGTCAGCATCATCTTTGTGGTCACTCATGGACACGTGATCGGGAGTAGCACAAAAGTTAAGTCACGTGACATACAAGTTCCTAGGTGAAATCTACCTCTCTTCCTGTTTCTGACCCCCACAGGATTGTAGAGAAGAGTCCTTCTGAGGTCTACTTTTGCTACACTTTTTATGTTTTTATGCCCCCTCTCAGGGGGGTCCACGGTTTGAAATGCCACCAGCGTGGAAGAGTTGTCTCAGGTCTCAAAGCACAAAGGCTTCGAGATTCCTTCTGGAGAAAGTGTGTGTCTGTGAAGTTCAGGGCCGACTTTAGTGCTAGTTACGTTAAATAAGGTGACTGTGAAGGGATGCCCTTAGGACGAGGCAGGGAGTGGTTAATGGATGGAACAGTGTGGCCAGTGACTCACAGTATCTCCCCAGGGGTGTCAGTTCAGTGTCTGTTAAGTCCCTATTCCCCTGGACAGGACTCGAAAGTGAATAACAAGAGCAACTGTGTCTTTCTTTATATATACATGTTTTAGTGTGTGTGTAGTAAGGGGTGGTGACATGCAGGCCATGGTGTGCATGTCGGTCAGAGGGAACCTTGTGGAGGTCAGTTCACTCCTTACGTCGTGTACGTTCAGAGGACTGAACTCAGGTTGTTAGGCTTGGTGGCAAGCTCCTTCACCCACTGAGCTAAGAGCAACTATATCTTGCTGTGTCTGCTGGTCAGCAGGGTTGCAGCTGATCTGGCTGGACACCACTGCTTTGAGCTGTGAGTCTGGCAGGGGCAGCTCCTTATTGGACCCAGGCTTAACCTGCCTTTGTGGGATTAATCTGAGTCCAGGACAGAACAGCAGTTCCTGGAGACATTGTTCTCCCAGCCACACAGAGGCACAAGGGGCTCAGCCACACCTCCCTGGCTAACACCCGCTGGTCGGGGTTGGGGATGAGGTGATGTGAGTGCTCCTGAGTAAAAGGCTTCAAAGCTACATGCTGAAGGGTTGTTTGGAACCACACTCCTGAGGACTTAGATTTCTCCAGGTCAGTTGCCCCAGAACTCAGGTTCCTGGGGCAGGGGTTCTGACCTAAGAAGGACCTAGAAGGAAGGAGTAGGGAACTCTACAGCCTTCTTGGTTGCACCTGGGCACCCTGGTCCCTGCAGGGTTGAGTGTCTTGCTGTGGTGTACAGTCTGAAATGTGAAAGCTGTGGTGCTAAGCCTGTACTGCTGCTGGAACGTGGTGGGGCATTTAGGAGGTGAGGCCTCGTGAACAGACGTTAGGTGCTGGGAAGCATGCCCTTGAAGGGGATATGGAACCCCAATCCTTCCTGTATCTTTCCTTGCTTCCTAGCCACTCCTTAGGAGTGGATGACCCCAGGCTACATCTCATGGTAGAAAGCTAACTAACACAGTGTCTGAAGGTGCTTTCTGCAGAGCTGTCAGTATTGGTGACACAGACAGACTTGGTGTGGTCTCCTCCACCTCAATCTTGCTTGAATTAAGGAACACCTAGGGTGGGCTGGGGTAAAGCACTTGCTCAGCTGTAAAAAGCCTTGGGTTTGTTCCCCATCACCTCCACATAAAACAGGGTACATCTGTCATCCTAGCTTGGGAGGTGGAGACACAAGGATGGGAAATTCAGGGTCATCCTCTCTTGTGTAATGAGTTCAAAGCCAGCCTTGAAGTCACCAAGACCTGGAGCCCTGTCTCAGAAAAAGTAAAGAAGGAAACAATGTGGCATACCTCTGGCCATGTCTCCAGGGAGGGGAAGAACTATCTTAAATGTGTGCAGCACCCTCAGACAGGCTGGGGTCCCAGGCTGACTAAAGCCGGCAAAGGAGGAAGAGTATTGGCTCATGCTGTGCTGACGGAGAGAGTGAACCGAATAATTAACACTAGGGTGTGGCGAGCAGGAGAGACTCGAATCTAGGTGTTCTGAACACTTGTCTTGGGGACACTTGTCTTGGGGACAGCTCTTGCACTTAATCGTTGAAAGCTCAGGCAGGTCTACGGGCCAGGCTTGCGCTTGGTGGCAACTTCCACCTGTCTAGGAAGAGGGTCTGTAGATTCTGAGCTCGCTCCAATTAGACAGTCTCCTTTGAAGGCTGTACCCCAGCTGCCCTGCTTTGCCTTAGGCCATCTCCCTGGCTTCTCATCAGCAAAGGAATCTGTCTCCTTCACATCCCTTCCTAGGGCCTTTGATATCAGCGTGCACTGGGAGGAGGGAATAGTTAACAAATTAATTAAAAGTCCTTTATTTCCACTTCAAACAAATAAGGTAATTTTTAATGAATCAGATTGGGCATGAATAAAAGGCCATTAATGACCTTTTAAAAAAATTGAGAATAGGCCTCCAATAGGCAAGTGGACATTCACAGACTTCCTATCACCCCAGACATCTGATGACCATATTAACTCCTCTAGAGGGTAGGCACTTTGTAGCCTGGCTTAGGATGCCACTCTATGTGATGTCTGTTTCCTGGAAGGAAAGAACAGGGAACTATGTCAGCAATGCACAGCTGGATGCCCATGCAGAAGTGAGAGAAGACTCTCAGTGAGGTGTCTGCACACCCACGCTCATAGCATCATATCCACGGCAGCCAAAAGGCAGACGTGACTCCAGTATCCAGGGACAGCTGAGTGGATGAATATAGTGTGGTATGCCCATACAATGGAGTATTACCCAGCCTTAGAAGGGAGGAAGCCCTGACACACTACAACATGGGTGAACCTTGAGGACATTATGCCAGTCTCAAAAACACAAATACTGTATGATTCCACTCAAATGAGGTTCCTAGAGTAGAGTTAGACAGTAGAGTGAAGGGCTGGAAGGGGAGGGGGATGTGATTGTTCAGTGGCCGCAGGGTTCCAGTTCAGGATAGTTGGAAGAGTTCTGAAGATGGCTGGTGGTGATGGCTGCGGGTAGTGTGAAGCTGCTTACCTGTACCAGACTGTGCACTTGAACTGTGAAGATGCTCATGGGTAGCAGGGCTGTGGATTGATGGGTGGCAGATGTGTTGTTACCGGAAGCTCTTAGAACCCACCCTGCCTTTCCTGTTGGAGTGTCTCAGTGCACACTGCACATGCATAACCTTTGTAGTGACTTCAGAGACCATTACAATTGTCACAATAGGGGGCTGATGCCAACGTGATTCCTTGTGTGTGTTGGTCATCTGGGCTCTTATTCCCCAATTAGGTGCCAGCACGTACAATCACTCACTGAGTTCACTCTTGACTTAACTTAGATCCCTACACTTTGTTGTAAGGAATGGGTCTCTGGCTGCCTAGCATGCTCAAGAATTGGCTTCCATCCGTGCCAGACAAAAAGATTCTCTGATGAAATCCGGGAACTATCAAGTGGTTTTCTGGCCGCACATATCAACACATTTCCAATCTTTAGTGCTTATCAGGCATCTAGCGATGGGCGTGGACAGGCTGATGGCATCTGCAGATGGCAGCCTGAGTTTAGTGCCTGGTGCATGTGTTGGCTTGTTGGTTGGGTTTGACCTCCTGCCCGATGATCTTATGAGAGAGTCTGCTGGCAGATGAAAAATAATATTTGCTGAGGCTGCTGTGGGGGTCTCTGAGTTTATACGTCCCTCCAGGAGCAGAGGCATTTTCAAAAGTATATTTGGTTTGGAAATCACCTTTCTGATGGAAAGAGCACCCAGAAGGACAGTTGAATCAACTTCAGGCCAGGAAGTCTCCTGTGTAGACATGCTCCATGTTTCCTGGTGTGTTCAAGTGTTTCTGGATATGATATCCTTGAATCTTCATTTTCCACACACACGCCACTTTTGTTTTTTCTCTTGTCAGATGTTTCTGAAAGCTTTCCGTGAAAGATCATTCCTACTCTTGTATGCACGATGGTCTCCCAGTGCCTGACTGTGGCTGGCCAAGAGCCGTTCTCTCTGAGATGTCTTTAAGTCCCACTGGCCCTCGGTGGGGTGCAGTGCAGGGAGGGGAAAGCTTGGCGGTAGAGCTAGACCAAATGAGGCAAGGAGCTAGGCCTTGGCAGCCTCCTAGTGGTCCTTCTGCTGTGCCTCAGGCCCATGTCCTGCCCCACCTTTCTTCCTGGAACCACCTGTTCTAGGCTCACAGGGAAGGGGAGGTTCATGGGCAGAGCCTGGGCTGCCCAGCCCTGGGTCTGCAGAACAGTCTATGATAGTCACTCCCAGCTCTTTCCTCCCAGAACAAGAAAACACGCCAGGCTCTCTATATTGCCACCCAGCAGAACTGTGTCGAGTCCTGGTTGGCCTCATGGTGTGTGTGTCCTGGACAAGCCACCAATGGCATCCCTGTACACAAGTGTGCTGGCAGCTTGTGCTCAGTGGTCACACAGTGTATGTGTGCATGAGCCTATGTGTGGGATGTCGTGTAGACCCTGAGACTGCTTTGGCGTTAATTGTGGTGAGGTCAGGGAGTAGCTGAGAAGCGGGTGGTACAGGAGGGAGACAAAGGCAGGAGGAACCCTGGCTGGGAGCTCTGGATGGTCAGCAAGAGCAAATGTCATCTGAGTCTTAGGAGCAAGCTGGAAAAGATAGGAGGTGTTACCTGCCGTGTTTTCTCAAGTGGCCTGGAGAGGAAAAAAGTCTCCCTCTGTTGGGGACACTGTGTGTCTCAGATACTGTCTTCACTGTGTGTCACAGCAGAGTAGGGGTATATAAGTGTTACGATTGTGTTGATTAGGTGTCTATGGTGACCGAGACCCTCTCAGGCTTTCTATAGGAGGTCGCCTGTAGGCGGCTTGGCCATGGTGAGTGTCTTAGCTGCTTTCCTATTGCTATGAAGAGACACCATGGCCAAGGTCACTTATGCATGAAAGCATTTAATTGGAGGCTTGCTTACAGCTGCATAGTCTATGACATCACGGCAGGGGTTATAGCAGCAGGCAGGCAGGCATGGCGCTGGAGCAGGAGTGGAGAGCTCATATCTGATTCACAAGTTGGAGAGAGAGAGAGAGAGAGAGAGAGAGAGAGAGAGGGAGACTGACCGACCTAGTGTGGGCTTTTGAAATCTCAAAACTCACCCCCCCCCCAGTAACACACCTCTTCCTCTTAATCCTTTCTAACCAGTGCACCAAAACATTCAAACATCTGGGAACCAAGCATTCCTATACATGGGCCTGGGGGCAGGATATTCTCATTCAAATAACTGCGGTGGGAAAGCAGAGAGGCCTGTGGGTGACTCAGGGACCAGATGACGGTGATGCCATTGTCGTCACACCAAGACAAATGGGGGGACTGAAACCAACCTATGACTTCTGGATGCAGGTGGTGGAGTCAGCCTGCGCCCAGTGGCTTCATTCCATATATGAAGTTGTTGGGTAGAGAGGAAGCCGGGCTCTGCCCACACCTCAGATGATGCTGTTGTCCGCTTGCCTGTTGGCAGGGCCCCAGAGGTGACTTGGCTCCTGAGTTTTACTGTGGAAAAAGAAGTGTCCAGGCAGAGCAGGCACCTGTGATGGCAGGAACGGTGGGGGCAGGGAAAAGCACAGAGGAGAGAAGGAATGGCGGACGCCCCTGCAGGTGGGCATATGTCTGTGCGTGGAAGTAGTCCCTCAGCAGAAGTGATCTGGACACCTGGCCTAATAATAGCGGGAGGGGACGGTGAGGCACCGGCTGCGGGAGACCTTGCCTGGCACAGTGATTTTGTGGCAGCCACATCAGGGTGAGTTGTCGGCCAGAACCGCAGGCCGAGCACCATCTGCCAGGGCTTCCCTCTTGCCAGCTGCCTGTGTGAAAGGAACAGTTGGAGACAAGCAAAGATGCTTTATGTGTGTGCTTGTGTGCATACATATGTGCACATGTGTGTGTGTGAGGTGGTGAGTGTACACGGGTGTGCTAAGATGAATGTGAGCAGATGTACTTGTTGGAGTCCTGAAGGTAACCTTTGTGGGGTTGTTTGGGAGCTTTGTAGTCAACATGGCAAACATGGGTTTGAGGAGGCACATCAGGAGCATGGTGGCCAACTGATGGCAGCTGGGCACCCTGTGCCGGGCTGATTGGGCTGTGGAGGTGGCCTCAGCCTCTTGGTGCTTGCTTTTTCCACTGAGCCCCAATGTGGTGATAATGTGTTCCCCAATATATTGTGCATGCTAATAAACTTATCTGGGACAGAGAACAGAACAGCTACTAGATACAGAGGCCAGAAAATGGTGGCACACACATCTTTAATCCTAGCATTCCAAAGGCAGAGATCTGTCTGGATCTCTGTGAGTTCAAAGCCACGCTGGAAACAGCAAGGCATGGCGACACACACCTTTAATCCCAGAAGTGATGGCAGGGAGCAGAAAGGTATATAAGGTGTGAGGACCAGGAACTGGAGCCTGGTTAAGCTTTTAGGCTTTTAGAAGCAGTTCAGCTGAGATTCATTCCAGATGAGGACTCAGAGGCTTTTAGTTTGAGGAAACAGGATCAGCTGAGAATTTGGCGAGGTGAGGTAGCTATGGCCTATTCTCTCTGATCTTCCAGCATCCACCCCAATACCTGGCTTCAAGTTTATTTTATTAATAAGGCCTGTCAAGATTCCTGCTACACCCTAACCTTGGCAGAGGGAGGCAGGGGCTGCCTGGCCCCTGACCTCCTCATTCACCTCTGCTCATCTCTATATGGAAGAGGAGGCCCCCTTGCCTTTCAGAAGCCAGTGGAAGGCTTGGATGGGCTCCAACTTCCCCTGTGTCTTTTCTGGGATGGCTCATTTTCATTCTTCATTCATTCATTCATTCATTCATTCATCACAGGGATATACAATAAAGGATTCTCATATCTCCCCAGGAAAGTGGGGAATAAGACTCAACTCTGCAGAATGCTGTGCTCCTGAGGCAAGACAGGCAGGTCAGCAAACTGTGCAAGGGCTCGAGACAAGAACAAGAAATGTCTAGAGGGTGGGAGGCGGGCTTCTAACACTGCTTATGTGAATAGGGTTCCCCTAAATGAAGTCACAGGGCCATCAGTGCTGGCCAGGAGGACAGGGCAGGCGCTAAGGTCTAGGAACTGAGGGGAGCCACTTCAACTCAGTGTGACAGAGCAGAGAGAGGGTTAAAGGGAGAGAAGTCAGGCTTGGATCAGTTAAGAGCCCAGGAGGCTTGTGGAGAAGCACGTGGCATTCTGTTAGGGAGGCTGAGGAAAGGATTGGCCTCGACTGGGTTCATTCTTGGCTTTGTGCTGAGCAGGCGCAAACGAAGCTGAAAATGTCTTCACTCACTGAACAGCAAGCCAAAATACCTATCCTTGTGGAGAGAGCAGGCCAGCGCCCTCCACAGGGTGGCTGTTAGCTTTCCATGTCTTAGAAGACTCTATTTGCTCCTTGCTTTGGCCTGGATGCTTTTCTTTGCCTTGGGCATGGCAGAGTGGCCTCAAGGGAGAGAGGAAGAAACCAGGACAAGGCCCACCTCAGTGACCCACTTCCCCCAGCCAGGCCCCATCCACAAAAGGCCATTCCACAATGAACTTATGTACCTGTTTGTTAGTTCAATGATGAAGTCAGTCTCCCTGTGGGCTCACCATCAGGAGACCGAGCCCTTAGTGTAAGAGCCTTTGTGTGGGACAGTTCGTAAATAAGCCTTACATAACACTGTAGGTTTCCATAGCCAGGTTAGAGGGTGCCATATGCTTCAGGGAGAAATCAGGCTGTATAAAGCCAAGGTGCTACATGTCAATGGGTCATCTCAGCTCACTGATCGATGCTAGGTGATAGCAATGGAGACGAGGGTATAGACAACCCTGACTCTGAGTGTCAAGCAGGCCATGACTTCCATTTTAAAAGGACTCTGGATGCTTCTGTGTTGAGGGGACAGCAGGAGGCAGAGACACACACAGAGGGCCCTGAGGTGGGGATGCTGGATGTGAAGTGGGGGATTCTGAACACATACTGTGGTAGGTTGACAGGCAGTCCTAGTGATGGCATGTGGGTGGGAACACTCAAATCGAACACCATGCCAAGTACTTTTGCCTGGGAAACAGATAGCAAGATGCTGTTTCTATGGGGAAGGCTGGAGCTGGTGGAGGGTTTGACTTTGGATGTGTGTGATTCAGGGTGCCTTTGAACTCTGCAAGGAGAATGAATGGATGACCTTTTGACAGCTGGATCTTTGGTTCTGGAGGTGTATGCACAGGATCCATGTTGGAGATAGAAAAGAGGAAGTTAGCAGTGCAGGGTACAATAGTATTTCAAGTTGGGTGTTCAGGTGTCTGAAGAAGGCATCTTCCTGGTGGCAGATGCTGTTTCCCCATCATGTCCCTACATGACCTTGCTTCTGTGAATACCTGGAGAGAGGTACACTAACTAGTAAGAGAGTCCTGCCTTAGACCTCATTTGGCCATAGTCACCTGTATAGAGAGAGGCTCCTTCCCAAACAGTCACACTAGAGAATTAGGGGGTGCCAGGCAGGTGGGGGTTGCATGCAGACCTTGACAATAGATGGTTCTGAAGCAGGTGAGGAGTCCAGTGTTCACCAGCCGGGGTGGTACAGACTTTCTTCTACTGTACCCTCAGGTCCCTTCTCCAGCCAAGAATGAGGATATGGGGACAGATGTAGAGGACGCAGGAATCAGGCTAGGCTGCTGCCCAGAGTCGTGTATAGCTGGTATGGGCAGGAGACAGCAACATGAATGTGGGGGTGCCCTCTGCATGCTCAGCTAGGAGAACTGCCTGGGTAGATGGGACAGTTAGCATACACTACAGAATTGCGATGGAGGGACCCAGCATGTCCGGACACTGGTCATCTTAGTCCTCAGTTGGAACTGAGGTGGGCCTGTTGATATCATAAACAAATGGCCACTGGTGTGCAGCTGGGAGGCAGCTGGGCGGGTGAATGTGCACACATGCTTGGCTTCTGGGGCTTTCTTCATTCCTTGTATCTCTCCAAGACTCTACTGTTCTCACAAGGGGCTCCTCACGGGCCTCCTCTCCTCCCCTGCCTACCTTCCTCTCCCCTGCCCCCCAGACTCCAATTCCTGCCTCTTGTAGAATAATCTGAAGACTAAAGCACATGATGCCCCTCCCAGCCTCTACTCCTCCCACGTCCCTCCATCACTGCGCTAGAGGAGCCAGCAGCAGGCTCTCCTGATCTCATGAAGCCCTCAGGGCACAGCAGGCTCCACCCATCACTGCTCAGCCTGGATGATGCTGTGGCCTCCCACGGCTGCACAAATAAGCCTCACACACAGACACACACAGAGACATACATATACACACAAACACATACACATACATACACAGAGACATATACACACACATACACACAGACACATATGCAGACATGTACAGATACACACACAGACACACACACACTCACACACATACACACATACACACAGTACTTCCCCAAACACACCATAGAGAATGGGAAGCCTAGAAATGGGTAGGGGCTGCCAGAGGGCCTCTCTCATGACATAGTCCCAAGGGAAGAAGATTGTGCAGTGAGGCTCCCATACAAGCACCCTTCTGTCTGTGTCCTTCAGTGTGGGGCGTTTACCCACCAACTCCACAGCTCCCCAGACTTCTCTTGAGTGTGAGCAGCAGTAAATATTAGATAGAAGGATTTATAGTGCGGAGATAAACAAAGAACACAGGATAGCATCGTAAGGGCCTGGAACCTATTCCAATGAGCACTGCCTCTGCCCCAGGGTATTTATAGAGATGCCAAAGGGGTGGAGCAAAAGACCTCTTCCCCCAGCACAGCCAAGTGCAGACCATTTCAGACACCTGCACTCAGGCCCGTGGTCCTAATCATCCTCTATGCGGACCTGCTGGGTAAAGCCATGAGGAACCCGAAAACGGGCTCCCATACTTCAGCTTGCCTAAGGGTCGGGGAACACGTACCTGAGGTTCTGTCCAGAGGTTCTGAGACCACAGTGGAGGGTCACCTGCAGATGGGGCTGGGTGCTGAGGGCCACAGAAGGACAGGTCAGTAGGAGCATCTGCAGAGTTGAATCCCTGATCCTGTCACGGGGCCTCTCTGAAGGCAGTGCTGCTGGTGTCCAGTCTCAGCCTTGCAGGGGGCCCCACTGTCACACTGGATCTTTAGGAGGCAAAACATGGCTTGTAAAACCACAGTGGAGTAATAGATGCACATTCCTGAGTCTCCCAACTGCCGTACCCACCCTGTCCCAACAACCAGTACTGTGAGCCTGTTGTTTCTTGTGTAAGTAATACCTGTGTGCCCCCTCCGTCACAGCCCACTTACAACATGTTTTCTTTAGAGTGGAGAGGCAGGGAGGCTATCACACAAGGCTCCTCGAGTGTTTGGCCCAGCCTGCCTTCCTTTAGTGTCAAAGGGAGTCATCCAAGAGAGGCCCCTCCCTCTGACAGCAGCCTTTAGTGCAGAGGGCTCCACGGCCATCATTGGGCCTCCTGTCTCTTGGAAGGACACAGAGCCCAACAACACAGTTGTCCATGGAGATGTTGTTACTATGAGAACACACAGATTTGAGCTCGCCAAAGGAAAAGACACAAGAAAGCATGGAGAAGAGGCTCCTCAGCCCCTCCCCCATGGAGCTGGGATCTTATTTTCATGATGTGGTGACTACAATCATGGGTGTTATCAGGGAGAGATGCCCCGGCCTCAGGGTCCATGATCTATCAGGGTCTTGCACAGAGACATAAGGGAACCCACATGACTAACCTCAATCTCCAGCCATGATGAAGCCCGACTTCATGTTGCTTTGGTCAAATGGCTCAAAGACCCTACCCCATCATATTATCTCTCCTAGGCTGGCCCAAGACCCCAGGGCCACCAAGACCAGCTGACTATCTACCTGCCATAAGACAAGAGCAGCATCTTGACCCCCCTCCCTCCAGGCAGGATAAATTCTAAGTGTGTAGCCCCTACCTCCTAAGGCAACATGACCTTGACCTTGACCTGCTGAGCAGAAGCTAGCAAGCCAAGAGGAGCCCTATGCCGTTCTGCTCCCTGGGCTGGCCGCACAGAGACACCTTTGGAACCCCAGGTCATTCTCCAAGGTCCACCCACAAGGGACAGAAGTGCTAGATAGAAACAGAATATGGTCCTGGAGGAGGAAAGCCTAAGAGGACCCTTGACGTCCTGTTAGGACATCCCCTGCCAGCCCCTGCCCTGGGAGACCCATCCCCATTTCTTCCTGGGTCTCCCTTATGGGAAAGTATTCTCGTGGGGAGTCCCTTGCTGACTCGGTACTGCCCATATGTTCTGAGAGACTCGTAGACTCAGTATTTCACTGTCTTTAAGATGGACTCAGATAACCTTCTGATTCCATGCAGACAGGACCTTTTGGGAAGTGATTCACCAGCTAATTTCTGGGTTTTAAATATCAAATTTGCCTAAAAGGAGGCACCTACTAAGTATCGCATATCTTCCCTGATCCTCTGAGAAGGAGGGACATGGGATGCCTGGAAGCCGGGGCTCTCACAGAGCAGCAGTGCTTGGCACTGTGTGCGTGGACCCTCACATTTGAGAGTCAAGAGCGCTGTAGAGGAAGGCGTCTTTTCTCCCCAAATAGAGATGGTGCTGTTGAACTCTGGAGGTTATGGGGCCACTCCAAGACCGTACTGCTTTGTGCATACGTGAACCTCAGGGCCCCAGGAGCCTCTGGGGTTCATAGAGGCATGTGTGCACGCGCACACACACACACCTCCATACACGCATGAGCACACACTCACCATTCATACCCAATGCATACATGCACAAAGGTGTCTATTGTCACCACCTGTCCCCCAGTTGCTGCTTCCTGGAGTTTTTATTTCATCTACACCCACATGGTGTGTGCATGAGCACAGGTCTTGGCAGCTCTCAGGATTTGATCTGTTCTCAGCTTCCCAGGCCCCTCTCTGATGGTAGGAAGAGAGTTGATACAGGGCAGTGGGGGAGGAGGGGTCAATGGTATGTTGCACTTTGTGAGGTGCATACACAGCTGCTCTCACTGCATACACAGCTGCTCTCACTGCATACACAGCTGCTCTCACTGCATACACAGCTGCTCTCACTGTGGATGGTTCCAGGTATAGGCAGAGCTGCATCCCAACCCAGGGACAGGCTTAAATTGGGAGGGGAGGTGTGGGGGAGGAGAAAAAAGCAACTCTGAGTGACAGAGCCACAGACAGCAGCATATGCCATGCACGCACATGCACGCACACATGCACATGCGTGGAGGGCAGCACACAGGCAGGGAGGCGGCTTGAGAGAAAATGAAATCGCGGGTAATTGCTTAGCTGCCACAGGGATGTTCCCTGCTAATTTACGGCGTTAGGAGGACTTGGGCTGCGATTTCTCCTCCGGTACTTGGACATACGGTCCCAAGACACCAGCAGCCATAATTATCCACATTTAACCGAGAGCTTGTAAAATCTATTTGTCTAGCAGAATGTGAGTATAATTGCTGTAAATTAAATAAAGATGCATTTGTGGCTGGGTCACGACCCAATCCAAGTTAGCAAAGGAAGAAGGGTGCAGGTCCCCTTGAACCTGCCCCACCAAAGCCCTGCTGAGGTCCCAGATTCGCTGCTGCCTGCGTCCCTGTGAGCCAGTTGTCCTGCCCCTGCCCGCTCTGCACAGCACTCCCCTCCTGTATGTTCAGGACGAGCATGCCTCCTTGAGCAGCAGCTGAGCAGAGTAGTGCTTGCCTCTCAGACTTGGGAGACACTGTGTGCCACTGGCAGGAAAACTCTAGCTACAGGCCCTGCCCTGTACACCTCTCCCTACCTTGGCCAGCTTATCTGGGTTCCCCTTGTGGCTCATTCCTCCTGGCAGCCAAGGCTGGCTGTTGCTCTAGACTAGCCACAGCCCACACACCCTGGTGTGAGTGCGGCTCCATGTCCTGTCTTCCTTCTTGTTCTCAGCCAAAGGAAGCAGACCCCTGGTTGACACACACACGGCCCATCCCTTGATTCCTGTCAACATGGCAGGGATGAGCAATTCTCCAGCTGAGCACCTTCTGTGAGACTATCAGCCAGGTGCTATGTGCCTTTTCTGTGGAGTTGCTGAAGGAGACTCATATTGGGAGAGATGCCCCGGGATGGAGACTTCCTGTAACACAGAAAGAACTCAGCCAGTTTTTAGCAGAGACGTGTGTATGTATGTGTGTATGCCTGCGGGTATGTGTACATGTATGTGCATAGTGGAGGAGGCAGGAGCTGGCAGCTGATGCTCTCTGAGGCCAGCAATGTCCCAGGAACTTCTAAAAATCTATTTTGGGGGCTAAGAAGATGGCTGGGCTTGTAAAGTGCTTGCACACAACCATGGGTCTTGTGTTTGATCTTGAGTACCCAAGTGAAAAGCCAAGTGTGGCTGGTGCCTGTCTATAATCCCAGCACTGGGGAGGCAGAGATAGATGGGTCCCAGGAGCTCTCTGGCCAGACAGTGTTGCCTAATGGGCAAGCCCCAGGTCCCAGTGAGACACTCTGTCTCAACAAACAAGATGAGAAGTGACACGTGAAGTTGCCTGTGGCCTCCAGATGCATGTGCACACACAGATGTGTTGTTTTTATGTAACTGTGGTCTTTTCATATGCACTCAGTTTTGAGGTGCCAGCTGTCACCATCGGTTCCAGAACAGACAGCTCTCTGGCCTCCATCCCCTCCCTGTCTCCACCCCCTTCTGCTCCTTTCTGTTTCTGTGAGTGAGGAACCTTGTAGAAGGGACCCTGCAGGAATCTTTGTGTGTCATTCTGCTCAACGCGTCTTCTTCAAGACATGTCTATGCCATGGCAAGGGAGGGTCAGCAACATCTTCCTCTTTCTTTCCCTCCTCTCTCTCTCTCTCTCTCTCTCTCTCTCTCTCTCTCTCTCTCTCTCTCGTGTGTGTATGTGTATGTGTGTGTGGTGTGTGCATGTATGCACATGTGTGTACTTGTATGCATGTTCGTGTGTGTGGTATGTGTGGTGTGTATGTGCGTGCACATGTGTGTACTTGTATGCATGTTTGTGTGTGTGTATGTGTGTGTGTGTGTGTGTGTGTGTGTGTAGGCCAGAGACTGATGTCATACTATACCACATTCCACTGTGGGACTATTCTGTTGACACAATGGGGGCTCTTCTTCCCCGACCTCTGTGTGTGCTGAAATCCAGGCCTTTAGGACTTGCAGGGCCCATCAACAGCAGGTGGGGTCAGCCTCAATGTCACATAGTTACCCCTCACTCAGCAAAGGCCTGCATATCACACACAAATGCACAGAGGTCTTGGAATGTGCCTGGGGTCAGAATGTCTCTAGGCCATGACAAGCATGCCTGAGTGCCAGGCTGTGGCTCTTTAGAAATACAACAACAGAGTTCCTATTCTGGTTTGCTGGGCTTCAGCTGGCCACTGGGCTCTGATGTCTGATGGTGTCAGGGGCAGTGGATGCAGTAGGGTGTCTCTGAGCAGCCATTTGGACCCTGAAGAATCAGAATTCTGAGATGAAATCATGCCCCAGGAGGGTGTCATGGGTTTCTGTCTTAGCTCGAAGACTGTTCCTGTCTTCTAGCTAACAGGCCTGTGCACTGGCCGCTGGCAGATCAGTGGTTGGGAACCTCTGGGGACAAAGGGCCAGACCATGATGACCTCTCCTGTGTCTGTCACTCTTGTCTTTATGGAGCTGAGGGCCACCTTGGCTATGTTCGCCCACTGCCAGGCTGTGGCTAAATGGCTCCTTCCAGCCACAGGCAATCAGCAGCTGCCTGATTGAAAGCATGGGTGCTGACTGTGAGCTGCAAGACTGTGTATCATGTCATGGGACCCCACTCTGCCCAGCCGGTGGGAGTCTCTGGATGCTAGGGTCTTTCCCAGGGGTGAGGTGCTCACCTCTGGGTTTGCTTCCTTCCACATGTACTATGCTGGAGGACTTCTGGCCTGCTCTTGCATGTTCCAAAACAAAACCTGAACTGGAGCATCTGGCAGACAGACAGGCAGACAGCAGACCGGCTGACACAGAGGCATGAGGCCAAGAGAAAGAGGAGAGACAGCAGTTGGGATGAGCATGGATGGAGCTGGACCTTCACCCTGTGTGTGTAAACATGGGGTGCACCTGTGTGAACATTCTGGAACGGGTCCATTTTGAGGGGCTTCCTTTGGGAAGTTCTGTGTGTTAATCTGTCTTTGCAGGAAAAGAGAGAAATTATTCATAATTAAAAAGTAATAATAATGTGTTGTGAAGGAACTCGGCAGCACATTACCCAGAAAGGAGGGGAGGGCAGGCAGTCTATTTTTAATAGTCTCCATGGCAACAGAGATTTTGTTTACACTGATTTTCCCCCCTCGTTCTTCAGTAAGGCAATCGCTGATTTGCATTTTACTGGAAAATGTGGCTTGTGCATCCCTGATGTGGGCGAGGGGCCCAGGGTTGGGGAGCCCCACTGGCCACCCAGGAGCCTTCTATGGCGTTTCAAGGCCTGGAGAAACTGAGGCTGATGCACCTGTGGGAAGCTCCCTTCCGAACCCCATTATCCCCCTGCCTGCCCCATCCTGCAGGGGGCGCCACCCTCCATACCACTGTACCTACTCCACAGGGACCCGCACCACCTGCACGTCCAGCCCAGGCTGCCAGTGGAGGGGTCTACCCCAGGGAAGCCGATGCGTGTGGACGTCGGCCAGGTCCAGGGAGCACCGTGCAGACCAGACATGCAGATGTGTGTGCTGCCTCCCAGCATCTGCCCTTTGCCCTTAGGCATGGATCCACCAATATGTGCCATAGAAATTCACACACATGTATACACATACACACAAGAATGCAACATGTGCATGTGCACTACATGCATTTATATCTGCACATTCATGTACTCATACATCCATGCAACGTGAACATCTACATACATGTTTACATGGATGTTCACATATATATCATGTGTTCAGCCTGTGCGTACACATCACGCACACTCATACACAGTGTACACTCAGATATATACCACATATATTTATACACCGGTAATCATGTAACCCATGCAGCAGTTCATTCACACATGTAATCACATTAAAATTCATGTGTACGTGTTCAAATATTTGTAAACATTTGACCAAGCACCCCTCATAAACTCAGACAAAATATACACAGCACATGTATATAAACAACACATATTTAAATATTCATGCCTGCAACCGTGCAGCACACACCTTCACACACATTTATATACTGATACATACATGTTCACATATTTGTATGCATTCAACTCATGCATACAGACCACGTGCATTCATACAAAGTACACACAACACATGTAATATGCCAAACACTCATATGTCCACCCAGTCATATATATGCATATACATGCCACGATGCACATTTACATGCATGTACAGCCACCCATGTGCACATCACACATTCACACATGGACACATACACAAAACACATGCACCTCCATCATACACATCACATACACACTGATTTCTATAGGTCACATGTCACTGGCCCCGTGCTGAGGGCTCACCCAGCTCTGTGAGGAAGGGCTGGTGGGATGAAGGAAGGAAGGGAAGGAAGGAAGGAAGGAAGGAAGGAAGGAAGGAAGGAAGGAAGGAAGGAAGGAATGCTGCACATTAGGCCCTGCAGGCAACTGGAGAGCCCTAGGCGTGCTGTGACACAGCCCCATCAGAGGTCAGGGGCAGTTGGTTTGCAGTTTAACCCCTGACGCGCCATGGTGTGCTTTAGGACATGTGTGTCCAGAAGCAAGTGTACAAGTGTGCAGCATGATGTGAACCCAAGAGACCTTCCGTGAGCCCCTTGGCCCATGCACTGAGTGCTCTCACCAACGGCCTGGCAAATGACACCCACTCATGGTGGCAGCGTGCAACCAGGCTCTGAGACCTCATGTCTCAGGGTACTCGCCTGACATTTCAAACCCTAGAAAAGGAGACTGCTGATGCTTGGAGGCCTGTGGGTTCTCAGGGTAGAGGGAAGAGCTACTGAAGTCACCCAGGACACTGGCAGGCTGTCATGCCCTCCTGTGGTGCCACGGGGTGAGGGGTTCTCAGGAGCCGGGGAGGATCCTCACAGCAGGTCACATGCTGCCTCATCCGCTACCCCAAGGCGGGGCTCTTGGCCCTTGCCCGCCTCAGCCTCATGTGAGAACCCACCGCCAACTCCGGGGCTCAGCGCACCTGCTCTGGGCTTCCAGACACATCAGTACCTGTCGCCTACTGTACTTTGTGCCCAAAATGTTCCATATGGAGAAGAGGAATGGAGCCAGTTTCCCTGTGTGTCTCACCGACCAGTCCCAGGAGGTCAAGTTGATGCAGAAGTAGCTGCTCCCCACTTTTATTTATACACCACTAGGCTTTTGGTTTTTTAGAAAAAGAAAATAACGAGTTTTGGTCAAGAGAAACTAGAGTCCTCTGACATGACTGGTAGGAGTTAGGAACATGAAAAGAGCTAATTTTGTAAATAAAAAATAATGAAAATGTTAATAATAGAATTACTTGTTCAGAGAGGCCTCTAACTCAAAGAAAATGATGATAATTTTCACATATTTGGGTTTACCTGTTGTTATAATTGTTGTTATGTAGATACATTTGGTGTTAATTCAACCAAGCTCTGGAAATTTCACTAGCTACACACCTCCTACTAATAGAACATCATAGAAGTCATGCAACCTAGCACCTCCCTCCTAGAGGGCCACATGCAGATCCTCTGATCTGGGTATTTCTGAACTCATGGGGGTCTCAGGTTCCTGGGTGGCCCCAGAGCTTGACCTGAGCCCAGGTTCCTGGTCCTGGCAAAGCCTCAGCCACACAGTGCCTGCCTGGATTGAAAGGCTCTTGAGTTTTCCTACGTAAAACTTCCTGGTGCTTTCACCACCTCACAGACCAGCCTCCCTCCCTATCTGTGTGGCTCAAAACCACATGGGGGTCTGTGTCCATCTTGCTGGTGATGGTGATATCGTCCCCTGTCACCCTCCATCAAGGCATGTCTCCCTGTGCTCAGAGACTATGTAGTAATGGCAGCACTGAAGGTCACGGGCACTTACCTGGGCCTAATGTGCTGCTGCTTTCCTGGCAGGCATGGCTGTGAATCCTATCAGGGCCTAGGGGGCGGCACCCCAGGACCCTCATTTTACAGGTGAGGGAAGGGACTCAGACAGAAGCAGCTCTGCTGAGGTCTCCAAGCTGGCAAAGGGTGGAGGCAGGATGAGGCGCAGGACCAGCTGACTTATGTCCTCACTGTGACAAACTAGGCAGTTCCTTGTCTCCTGAGCCACAGGGTTTGGGAGGAAAGGCAGAGCTTTGTCTTTGTGCCCTGACTCGAGCTAAGGCCTGGTCCCTGTTGTATACATGAACAAACTTACACTGTCCTTTTCTTACCTGGGAGGACCCTGAGCACGGGGACCTCTCACAAGTTCTCAGGAGGTTCTCTCCCCCAGATTCTAGAAGTGGTATCACCATCCAGTTTACCTTGAGTGACTTCCTTCCACAATCCCTCCCCCTCCTCCATCCTCCCTCTTTCCTCACCCCCTCCCTTGTAAGTTTGAAGAATTCCCACATGCCCTGTGTCCCCCGTCCTGACAAATCCTCCTGCTGAACAAGTCTCCTTTTTATAGTGAATGCGGAGTCCAGTGTGGGGTTTTGACTGGGCTGTCCCTTTCTGGATCCCCAATCAGATTGCTTGCTTCTGCAGAAGTAGGCAAGATTGACTCGGGGAGCAAGTGGCTGGCCCAGAGTTCATCAGCTAGGAGCACATGCCCCAGTCTTTCCTCCCTACCCTTCACTGAGGATTTCATTTAACAATGGGGGCAAATCTCCAAGGCTCTGTCCAGTGTGGGTGACTTGTTCATTCACTCACAGCATTTGTGTGACTTGCTGATGTTTTTACTAGAAACTGTACTCTGACTCAGGCAAGGGGAAGTCAGTCTGTACCCTACTTCCCCTTGGTAGTAGCTCCTCAGCATCCTTCCTGGAAGTTCACACAAACCCACATCCCTCCTCACACCCAGTGCACAGAGCATGCGGTATCTTATATTTCTTTGTATCCCTTTATGCCTGGGATACCGTAATGATGGCTGCATGATAGCAGCCTTTCCCTTAAGGGCAAGGTCTTAAGCAGATAGAGGGCTCCTGGATGTGCTAAGTGGGATCTTACCACTCAGGGGCAACTTCCATGACGTTTGCCCAGTGGCCATCCGAAGTTAGGGTGGAGGCTAGCAAGATAGCTAGGTGAGTAAAAAGGTACCTGCTGTCATGCTTGACCTTCCACGTTTGAGTCCTTGAACCTATACAATGGAAGGATGAACGGACTCTACAAGATGTCCTTTGACCTCCACATGTATGCCATAATGCATGTTCTCTCTCTCTCTCTCTCTCTCTCTCTCTCTCTCTCTCTCTCTCTCTCACACACACACACACACACACACACACACACACATAGATGAATAGATAGATGATAAATAAATAGATGATAGATGGATGGATAGATAGATAGATAGATAGATAGATAGATAGAGTAATTTTTTTAAAGATAGGATGGAAAATAACACAGTTTGCAGGTGTGAAGGGGCCCTGGGCACCATTGTTCTCAGTCACTGTGCCCTGACATGTCCCCATTCCCAGTGATTGGAAGTAAGGTGGGGTTTCATGGAGGAAAAGATGCTAAGAGGCAGCATCCTCAGTGGTCCAGGAGGAGATAGATGCCATCGTGGACAGGTGCAGGTGCTGTAGCAGACCTCGGAGGGCTGGCTGTCAGAGCCAGTCAGAGCTGCACTTGGGATGTAGGGTCTTAGACCAGGGCTGACTCTGACTCCATTCCTGAGACATAGGCAGCAGCTGGGGAGAAGGCGTGAGAGCCTGATTTTTTTCACTCAGTTCCATCCTTGAGAGAAACTGCACAAAGGCATAAGAACATAGCTTCTAATGTGGATCCAAACCAAAAGATGTTTGTGTGGTTGGATGGGTAAGAGCCCAGAGGGGAAAACCACCCAACATCCCACAGGGTCATGGGAAGTAAGCCATGGGATTATTGTCTTGTAAGGAGAAGTACACACCAATGACAAAGGGGCAAAGAGCATACACATGAGAGAGGAGGCTGAGACTAGAGGACACAATTCCACTTCTAGATGGTTCCAGAACAGGAACCCTAATCAACTGTGGAGAGAGCAGAAACCACAGTTGCACTGGGGGTCTGGTGTATAGAGACCAGGATGCAAGTGAAGAGGCTTCTGGACTGGGGTTAGGGCCTGCATCCAGAGGGGTGCAGCTGCACAGGTGTATGGGCTTGTTTGTTGGTATGTGTCTGGGTATGTAGATTTTTACCTTAAAAGGAAAAGGACAGGCTTGGAAATAAACATAGAGCCCTGGTTACTAAACGGCAGGCTGATGTGGTGCAGAGTGTTGTACCTGTCGCTGACTTTCATGTGCATCAAAGATGACAAAGTTGATAAACACAATGATAGGAGATGGACAGGTATATGACCAATCAAGCAGAGAGAGGGTGGTCCAGTGGGGCTGCTGGGGATGCTTCATCCACAGTGTCATAGGAAACATTTGCCACAAAGCACTGGTGAAAAACCAGTCACAGAATAAATGTGCAGTGGGCTTTTCTGGGAAGACTGGGTGCTCTGTGTGGCAAGCAGGTGTGGTGTGGACTGGCTACTTTGTGCCCTTCTCTGTTGGTCGAGGAAAAACCGGTTCCCATCAGCAGGCTGTCTAGAGTCCAGGCTGTTGGTTTCAGGACCAGAGGGAAAGCAGTGGAATGCAGCATAGGCACCTCACAGGGGGTACCCCCCAGTTTGCACAGAGGCCTGCTTACCCATGGTAGCCCTCTGGAGACACGGCTCCACGTGGAGGGGCAGGTGCAGGGTGGTGGAGGCAGCCTTCCCTCTGAGATCCTCCTGGGATGGTCTGGCAGGCTATGAGCCAGGCATCAGTTCCAAGCAGCAACTGGGGCTGCAAAGCGGAGCAGAGGGCCTGCTCTCACAGATGGGGAAGAGGTCCTGCTTTCTGAGAGGTGCTAAGCAGACTACCTACGCCAGGCTCCAAGGAAAGAGGGCCCAGCTGCAGTCTCTCTCAGCAAGTAATGAGCTTCCTCTCTGATGGGAAGAGGACTAGAGGACGTCCTGGTGGAAGGGAGCAGGAGAGGTCTTTGCCACAGCCAGGTCCAAAGGTCCATTTTAGCCTCTTTCTGCTGCACATGTCCAGTGAGGACTGCTCTTACTGAGGATGTGACAGGGTCAAATATCTTGGAGAAATGTTACCGAAGGAACAACTGAGGATTAGAGAGGCCACACACCAACCAGTGCAGTGCCAGAAGGTGTCCACTGACCTGTGGCTAACTCTCAACATGTGCTCCAAGGCCAGACCGCATAGCCTGGTGGAGCTGTCACCTGCCAACTGATTGTCCCGACACCTACTTCACAGATGCCAGGATGATATTTAGTGGATATCCAAAGAAGCCTGAAGCGGGTTAAGCAGCCCCCAGGCTCTGTGTTCGTTGGGACCGCCCACCGCCATGTGGCTCCTCCTTTCTCCACCTCCCTGGGCCACGCCCACCACAGGAGCCCTCCCATTTCTTTCTCCGAGTCCTCCTCGTTAATCCCCGTCAGCAGCAAGCAAACAAACTCCGCGCTCCATTTATTTCACGAGCCTCCCAATTTAATTAGGTTTTCCAGTTTTTCGCCTGTCCTGGGCCAATCAGCCCTTAAAACAGTGGAGAATTCATTTCCACCTGCTGTCAGAAGGCGGCTCTCCTCAGTTAGAAAAATAATTACCCCATCATCACACATCAGGGGTAATGAATCAGTGTTTTCCGTCTGTAGCAGGTCATTTGTATCCCTCCATACTGGCAAAGGAGGTGTGAACTCAGTTCCAGCAGCTGCCACTCCCCTCATCCCTCTCTGGGGAGACCTTCCCCCCTTGGCTGGGGGTGGAGTGGGGGCAGCAGGCTCTGAGGACCTGAAGTCTCACTTTGGTTCCTGGTGTCCAGCCACAGAGGTCACCTGCTTCTGCTCCCCAAACTGCTTTCTGGAGACCATAGAAGGCCTGACCTGTAGTGGTGCTGTTGTGCGGTCCTCTGGTGCCTCAGCTCTGGGACGCAACAGGAGCTTCCCTTCATGTCTCTCACACCCTGGAACCAGAAGTCCAGTAACAAGGTTGTCTGCAGCCCAGGGGAGGATCCTGGGGCTCCTTCTAGCCCCCTGGGGCTCCTTCTAGCCCCCTGGGGCTCCTTCTAGCCCTGCGGCTCGCAGCCTTCCTCAGAGTTCTTTGACTTGCAGACACATGGCGCCAGCCTACGCCGCAGTTGTCCAGAAGTCTTCCTTCCTGTCTGCCCTTCTGTGTGTTCTGGGGTCAAGCCCCCTTCTGCTCTCTCTGTCCCTCTCACAACATCCCAACACTATTCTCGCCTTAGCTTCATGGCAACAGTTCCCGCCTTACAACCTCCATTTCCCACACGTCCAGCTACCGTGGCTCTGAAACTATTAAGCGGAAAATTCCAGAAACAAACCATTCATAATTTCCAAATAAGTCTTATTATGGCGTACCACCCGAATTGCTCCTTTTTATTACTGTTATTTATTGTTGGTTATTATCTCTTCCTGAGCTTAATATGTAGATTAAGCCTCATCACAGGGATGGACAGGAAAACAAAGTGAATGTGTGGGAAGTTCAGCGTTACCTAACACCTCAGTCATCCGCCATAGGTCTTGGATGTGACCCCCCCATCCGGTGGGCATCCTGGCTTGTGTCCCCACGGATGAGGGAATGAGCACATGTCTGTGAAGATTCTCTTTCTAGATATGGTCTGGTCACAGAGGAGTACAATGTGACCCATCCTAGGGGTTCTCCCCTCTGGTCTGTGTTCTTCAGGTCTCCCTCACCCAGATTTTGGTCCCCCAGAATTGGTCCTGTGTTCTAGAGCGTCCCTTTGCAATGTGTCAGCGGGCTGTCCATCTGTAATGCTGTCTGCCATGGGGCAGGTGTTGCAGGGTGCGGGGTGGGGGTGGGGGAGCATTCTCTAGGATGCTGTGGGGCTCCCGGAGGGACCCACAGACGGGTCTTGGAGCAGGCTCAGCGTGGGATTGTGATGAAGGAGGGACTAGCATAAACAGGGTCTGTTGATGTTCCCCCCCTTTAAGTGGAACAATGGAACTGAGGGCTCTTCTCCCATTTTCTTGCTTCCCATGTGTCCCTAAATACTGTCTCAGGATGATGGGACAGACCAGATGTGAAGTGAAGTATTTGCATTTTAAGATCCTCTCAAGGTTGTTTTATTGACTGGCTGGCTGGCTGACTGATTGATTGATTGGTTGACTGATTGATTGATGATTGAGCCTACGGTTTGTGACTGGCTCTTTTGCAGACCCTCTTCTGGCTGGTTGGCCTCTTTGAAGGTTGTAGTGCCCATCTCTCACCACTTGGTGGAGCCCACAAGCAGCCAATGGTGAGGGCTGGATACCAAAAAAGTTGGGTGTGACTGGGATCCTGCAGAAACATCTAGGTGCAGAAAAGTCCCCAAGTGCTAACCTTTCTGTTCGCATTCTTCCACCTAAGAAGTGATCTCCCTTGACTCATTGTCATCATCCTAAAAGAGCACGTGGGGGCTGCCTGCTGTGTGTAACTTTTTCAGAGGGCTCTGGCCTGAGATTTCAAACTTGAGCATGTCCCAGCCTCTCGTCCAGGAAATCAGTAATTTTGTTCATGTTGTGTCTTTGTGTGTTCATTTACCAGTTCCTCTACCTTCTACTTTGGCATTGAACAGGTGCTTCTGTCCTGTGCCTCCATGTCTTCCTTTGTGGAATGGGAAAGCAACGGTCCTCTCACCCTCTACCACAAGCCATGACCTCTAGTGTGGGTACTGAGCCTGGATAGGAGCACAGTCCTCAGGACCCCTCTCCATCTCCATAAAGCTGCTTGGCAGTGCCACTTACACATGTTAACACATATGTGCTGTGACAAGTTGGGTGATGCCCAGTGTATGGCAGGTTCCCAGGCAGAATAGTTCCTGTAAGCACTAAGTGGTTTGGCCACATGATGCTTCTTCCAGCATGGAGTGGCCTGTTCCTCTGGTGTAGTCCCTGGGTCAGGGGACCACGACATCTGCTCAAGCCAGAGCCTCAATGCATTCCTGTCAGATGTTGGTGTGTTCTAGGTCTCATCTCCTCTGCATATCAGATCTCTAGGTAACTCAGTTGTACCCCTCACCACATCCCATCCTAGGAGGAGCAGAATGCACAAACTTGCGGACACCTTCCACCCACAGAATCTGGGTTCCTTTAGCCATTTGGTTCTGTGTCTATATGCTGTCACCCTACTGGTGCCAGAGGAGCCAGGATGAAGGTGAGCAGTGTCCTCTCCCTCCCCTTCCTTCTCCAGCCTTACCTCTCAGGTCATAGTGTCTTCTGTCACTGTGACAAAGACCTGAAGCGGGGGAGGAAAGGCTTTATTTCAGCTTACTTCTTACAGGCCATCACGAAGGGAAATTGGGGCAGGAGCTCAGGGCAGGAACTGATGCAGACCAGTGGAGGTGTGCTGCTCACTGGCTTATGCAGGCTGCTTCCTCGTGCACCCCTGGACCACCTACCCAAAGGTGGCCCACTCATGTGGGCTGGGCTTTCCCATGTCAAGCATCAGTTAAGAAAATGCCCCACAGGCCAATCTGATGGAGGCATCTTCTCGGTTGAGGTTCCCTCTTCTTGGATGACTCCAGCCTGGGTCAAGTTGACCAAAAAACTAGCCAGGACACCTCCCTTTCCCCTTGCTCCCCTCCCCTAGCTCCGTTCTCAGAAGCTCTCTGCTGCCCCCACTTGGCACAGGCTTAGGATTTCCAGATGTGTAGACCCATAACCAGCCCCTACCACTCCAAGAAGAATAAAAATCCAAGCAATATCCATCAGGGAGGAGACACCTGGCAGTGCCGTGTTCACTTAGGCAAAGTGCGCACTCAGGACTCAGCTTACCTCAGGGCTTCTCTGAGCTGGTTCCTGTCCATCATTAGTTAGGGATGAGCACACGATGTGGTTCTGGAGCCTTCCGAGGGATCTACCATTGGTGTGTCATTGAGTTGGCAGGCATCAGGCATGTTGGACCTGTCTCACTGAGCAGGATCAGGAGTTGTCACTGTTAAGGTAAGGGCCATGTGACACCTAGTGGCAACTCTTGAAGGTCAACCTCATCCTCCAGTCTTTGCAAAGCTGTGGTCTGGCTGAGCCTGTGTGAGGCTCAGATGTGAGTCTGCTGTGAGAGTCTGGCCTGTCGGCTAGCCCAGTGAACGACTGTGACAGCAACATTCCTCAGGATAGGTTTGATCCTTGAGGATGTTCTAGAAAGTTGTGCTCGGCTCTGGAGCCCCACCTCCTCTCTGTAGCACCCCCTAAGATCTTACCTCCTCCCTCAAACTCATGCATAGTTTGTACCATCTCCATGCCTCTTCCCAGGCTCTCATCTGCACATCAGCTCCAGGCTCCTTGTATTTCTTTTCTCTGATTCTTCTTCCTCAACTGCTCACTGCCTTAGCGGGTGGCAACCTGGTGCTCTGAATAGCCCAGCAGTGGGATGTGGCTCACTTTGGGGAGCTGGTAGAGAAGGGAGGGGTGTGAAAGGCCACGTGGTGGTTGTTTCCCTTGGGTGTGTGCTAAGTGACTTGGAGAATGACTGTAACAGTGTGGTCTAAAACTCTGACCAGGGCTCTTGGGGGAGGCAGGCCACTCTGGAGCTGTCGCCGTGTGTCTAGTGTATTTCCTTTATTTACTTGTCCCACTGGGAGGTCTGTGTGCCACCTCACAGGCCTGAAGTGCACAGGGAAACAAGCAACCTGGCTTCCTCCCTTCTCAGCCTAGCACCGAGGTACCCACCTGTGGTGGAACTGGAGTGTGGATCTGATTTCCTGTCAGGGACTTCCACTTGCACTTCGGGGACCTACTGCGCATTGACGGAATCTGTCTTGGTCCTGGGATACCCTCTGCAATGACAGCTGAGACTGGCTTGTGTGGGCTGCTCCCACAGCTCTGAGTGCTGATAACCTCTGGCCACCTGCTGACTCTCTGTCCAATGCCTTCTGTCCTCTGCTCTGGTGTTCAGGCCCCAGCTAAGGCGACAGTCTGAGTGATCATCTGTGTTGCTCTGACCCTGCCAGACACCAGCAGATGGCCTGGGCACGGAGCGGTGCCAGTTAGTACCACCAGGTGGCGCCAGGGACCATGCAGCCGCAGGCGCAAGTGCTCGGTGCACCCAGCTCACCCTAGCAGGTGCTTGCTGGCTCAGCTTCCCTTGACATGTCTCATCTGGTCTTATCTTCCAATAAATAAGTTAGAGCGACATAAGAGTTGGGGGGGCGGGCAGTGTTAGAGAAAGAAGCCCCAGTGTGTCCTTTGCTGTTACCAGGAGACTATGAACCCCAAATCCATTTCCTTAAAGGGTCCAAGTGTTTTAGGAAAGCACCTTCCGCTCACATCAGATGTGTTTCGAGTTACATAACAAGTATATGTTAAGTGAGGAAGAATTGGGTTTTGCTCAGAGGAAGCTGCATGTCCATCAGCAGGTTCCCTGAGATGCTCAGTAACACCCCAAATCAAAGTTCCACAAGTTCATGTGGCTTGCTGGACTCAATCAGGCCTGCTGTGACCATACTCCAGTGCCGGAGCTCATGAAGCAACTGCCTGGCAGTTGATAGAAGAAGCAATGTTTACCCCACAAGCTGGTTCTGCAAACTTCTGCCAGAAATAGAACACGCCCACTGCTACGTCATTGGCCAAAGCAAGTCACATGATGGTGCCTGACCTGAGATGGGTGGGAAGGGTAGCCAGCTCTGTCCCAGCAGAAGAGGCAGAAAGATCAGCATGGCTACGAGCCACAAAACACCCGCTGGCTAGTGGGTCCAGGTACCTGCAGGTGGCAGGGTCCTGGGCCTGGTTTAAGAATCCGAGCAAGGGTGGATTCACAAGTGGTCACGGCCCTGCGATGATCTGAGTGTTAAATGCGGTGCTGGGGGTCAAGGCCAGAATGGGGTTAACAACCTCTGTCTCGACTGCCCAGGGTTCACTGACTGGGTGACAGATGCTCTTAACAAGGTGGGAGAGATGACGGGGCCGGGAGTTGCCATGTCCCCATTTGTGTCTGACAAGGGTTGCTGTGGACCGCGGAGGTGGAGATCAGAGGCAGCAAGCCGGAAGCATGCCCCTCAACAGCCTTGGTGGGAGCATTGCTACGCAAACTTCCTTCCACCAGAGGGCAGCAGGCATCCTCTGCAAACCACCGCAAGAGAGCCTGGAATCCAGGAATTCACCGACCAGAACTGGTCAGGCCAGGTTTGCAGATCGCGAATCTGCTATGCACAGCAGGGTGTGCCACCTCCAATACTTACATAATGATCTCCACGTGGGGTCTGGTGTCTCCATGTGCCCCCACTCCAATACACACACACACACACACACACACACACACACACACACACACTCAGGGTATACAGATATGTGTATAGCCTCGTGTCTGTTTGGATATCAGTTCCTAAACCAGCCCACCCTGTGTGGTCAGATTTGAATCAGATTAAAAGCAGCATCATGGCTGTCTTTTGGCAGTCTGGTCATGAACTTGAAACTTGACGTGATACAAGGGGGGTCATGTATGACACCATTATTAATAAGAAGAACCTGAGGCCCAAAGAAGTTAGATCGCCCTCCAGGTTTTCCTCAGTCACGGAGTCGAGGAGTTCTTTCTTCCCCTCCGGCATTTCTTCCAGACAGCTTACTACCTGTGTCAGTGGGTGTGGGAATGAGAGGAGATCGCTGTGGCGCCACCCAGTGGCTGTGCTGGGGAATGTGGTTGTCAGGAGGGAGGCCGTGTGAAAGATTGAGGGGGGAGGGGGAGGAGATTTGAAGATGGACTTCCAGGGAAAACAACTGAGAAAAAGGAGGCAGAAACTGGTGGAAGAGTCACAGACCACCCCCACATGGCCACCAGGTGCAAAGGCTCTGGTGACCAAGCGGAAAAAAGGACTGGGTGGCGCGGGGGGGGGGGGGGGGGGGGGGCGTAAGAAGGAACCTAGAGTCCGAGGTCTGAAGATAACCCTGGCGTCTGAGTGGGAAGACGCCCAACACTCTACACACCCCTTTTAGCCCCCCACTGTCTGGGTGCACCCTGAGGCAGGTTAGAGGGGAAACACTGGGGGGAGCGGTGAGTGCTCTGTATAGAACCACAGAGAGGGGGTGGGTCTCAGAGACCCTCCTGCACCACAGCAGGTAGAGGGGAGAGGACAGCCACATACACAATGAAATATCAGCAGCAAGACTGTCCAACCACACAGCCCAGGAGAGAGGGTGTTTTAAGAATCCCACATGTAGCCTAGTGTGGCTGCACACACCTCTTTAATCCTAGCACTCAGGAAGCAGAGGCAGGTAGATCTGAGTCTGAGGTCAGCCTGGTCTACAAAGGAGTTCCAGCCAGCCAGAGCTACATAGTAAGACCTTGTCTCAAAAAATAGTAATAAATAAATAAATAAAATTTTAAATTTAAGCCCCCCCCCCCATGATGCTAGAGTTTACCTGAAGGATCTGACCACAGGCTGAGGGGCTGAGGGATATGTTACTAGTGAGGTCTCTAGGCATAGAACCTGGAGGCCATGGGCCACATCACCCTCTGGATGAATGTCTCTCCTCCCTAAATCCATTCCACTGCCACCAGCTCCCCCTAGCACAGGCTCTAATGGCCACAGACTACTTTCCCCTCAGTGACATGTGGCTATGTCCTGGAAACACAGAGGAATGAGCTCCCAGCCTTTCAGGATCAAAGCTGACCTGCCTCATCCACTCTCTCTCCTTTGAAGCTATTCTCTTGCATCTTTGAACTAACCAGTCCGTGCGATGCAGATGGAAGGTTCCCACGAGTGGTCCCAAGCCTGCATTGTCCTACCAAGGAACTGTCAACAATGTGAATCATGTGTCCCAGACACAACGGTGAAATTGACACCCTGGGAGTGAGGCCAGTGGCTTGGCTGACAACCCCCTGGGGATGGAGGCCTCAGAGTCAAGCAGGGACAGAGCAACATATGTTTATTAATGTCAGCCTCCTCCAAAGGTGAGAAACACTGACTGTATCTGCTGACATGTGTATCCAGTTCCCATGGTGTAGATTTCTCCCTCCAGGGCTGTAGGCTGTAGATCCATATCTGCACACAGCCAACAAAGGAAGCCTCAAGTCCAGAATGGGGGTCCAGAGCCTACAGAATCCAGTCTTGGTGTATGTGAGCATGAGCATCTCATCTGGAGACCCCCGGACCATCGTGTCTCCAATTCCAATTTCTCCATTTTTGCTGTAGATCCACTTACTCTCATTGACCCCCTAGTAGCTGAGCGATGCTGGGGAGGGGAGGTTCGAGACCAGCAGACACTTCACACACTCCTTGCGGTCACCTTCTGTGTCTGTCTGGGTGGTTGGGCTAAAGACTATGTTACTTACTTAAAAGGCCATCAACAGGGCCTAGGGTCACTGCCCCTCTCCATGCAAACTGAGGGCCAGAGAAGCTTCTGGTCTAGGAGAGCTGGTACCTATGTTGTTCTTGAGTTGAATATGGAGACAGGTCACTGAGTCAGAGGGGGCAGCTATGGCTGGTGGAGCCAGAGCTGAAGAGCTGAGAGACACAGGGCTGAGGGGCAATTGGAATGTGGATGGCAGGACACAGAGAGCCCCAAGTACAGGTGACAATCACACGGATGGAGGCTCTATTGTTGTGTCTCCCTTGATCCTACTCTTCTGGGCTGGGAGTTTGGGGGAAGTTGCTCTCCATCTTTGTGGAGCCTGATCTTTCCTCTCTCCCCACAACACCAGCCTGAAGCTTGGTCAGAAATCCAGCCCTGTGCACCTCTCTCAGGAAGACAGGGAGGAATTGGGGTGTCAGCTGGGGGGCAGCTGCTGTACAGACAGTGGTGGCAGGGGTGTGAGGATTGGCCTTGAGAATGAAATGGAGTCAGAGGTCTCTCCCCAGTCATAGGTCTGCAAAGGAGGTTGCTCAGTGGAGTAAACCCACTCACCTGCCCAGGGAAGCGTCTTGTTTGCAAGGTTGAAAACTCTTGCCAGAACATCCTGACAGCCAGCTGGAGAGATGGCTGGGGATGCTGGGTGCTATGTCTCCTCTGGTCTGTGTGGACATAGGGGTCATGCACAGACACATGGGGGTAGCACACCCCAGGCTGGGGGCTCCTTTGAAATGCAAGAAGCAAGGAAAGCCGCTATGAGCATCCAGGTTCACCACTAAAAGGATTAGAGGGCCTGGCTGCTGGGAAGAGTGAGGAGAAGGCTCTCCCCAGGCCTGGAAGAAGGAGATTAAGGTAGGTCAGGTGACAGCAGCTGGCAGATAAGCGGAGAGAGAAATTATGAGCAGGGTTTCAGAGACCCCTGTGGAAGCGACGCTTAGGTACCTGGCAGAAGACGCCATCCAGAGAGGAATGCTGGTTACCTGCTACTGTGTATTCACCACGAGGCTTGTCTGAGGACACTGGCCGTCTTAGGGTGGATATGCTGGAAACGATGCGCTGACCCACCTACCGGGCCAGTGGGGCAAGAGGCTGCAGTCAGCGTAACCTTGCAAGTTTGGAGGGGAGCGTGTCTAAAGTAAATCTCTTTTAAAAGCACCTGCTTTGGTGGCTGAGGAAGGAATGCAGGCAGAGCTGGATCTGGCAGAATGGTTCCGTGTAAAATTAAGCATGACCACTGGCTCCCTGAGCTGGAGCAAACTGTTCTCCAAAGAGACACCAGGGCGCTCTCTGGTGGCCTTGTCCCCAGCTTGACTGTGGCTATGCCTGGACACACTGGAGATTCTGGAAGGATCCTGTCAGAATGACATCCTAGGCCCAGCTGATGGCAGAGCCCCTGGTCACGGCCTCTATGGGAGCCTCTGTCTGAGAGGCCTGTGTGGTCAGAATGTCTACTAACACACACACACACACACACACACACACACACACACACACACACACTCATAAATAGGTATGTGTGCAGCATGAACAAATGTGCACATGTACACAGTATGTGTACCCCCCCATGATGTACACATATGAGTATGATATGTACTCATTACACAGTGTATCCTGTGGAGTATACATGTACACATGTGTGTAACCCACACATGGAGTTTAAATGTACAAATGTGCACATAATGCATAAAACACACATATTGAATATATATGTACCCATGTGTACCATATTGCATTGAGCACACATGGAGTGTATATGTGCACATGTGTACATATTTGCATAGAACACTGATGCAGTGGAATGTATATGCACACAATACATACACTGCACAGTGCATCCATATGCTGGAGCATATATGCACATACATGTACATACTATATAGAGCATATACATGTGGAGTGTATGCACACACAAACACACACATTATCATGCTTACACTCATGGTACAGCACATACTTGCACACACAGCACATAGAGCTATACACAGATACGCATGTATGCATGTAGGTCAGCGGGGCACAGGTTAACAAGGAGTAGGCCAGTCCTCAACCCTCCAGTGCCTAGTCACTAATGTTCTCATTTTCGAAGCAGATGACAGTGAAAATATGGGCTGCTGCCATGTCACTGGTAAATGCTGGTGCAGGGAGACAGGACTGTCACCATCCAGGGTTGGTAGAGGCAAGAACTCAGCCTCCTTGTAAGTAGAGAACTGGCTTTTTCTGTGGGGAGAGGCTGGGCCAGGCCTAGAAGAGCAGTCAAGTGTGAAGTCTTAGGACAGGGACAGAAGGAGGGTGTCAGGAACCTGGAGAGGGCTCAGGGCCTCTCCCTAGGGATCTTGTGCAGAATACACACCCGGGTCCTTTCTCTGCTGACTCCCAGCTATGGCCTGTCACTCAGCTTGGCATCATCCTGAGGCTCTGACTTTGTACAGACCCTCTTTGGACCCAGCTCTGCCTTTCTCTGGCTGTTGACCAGACTAATGGCTTTGTTTCTTGTCAGTGGCAAAGAATGATAGAGCATTCCTGGAGGGTTAGCTGACACTTTCACCTCAGTGTGATGTGGGGCATGGTGTGGCCCACTAGTGTTTCAGACAAGTGTATGGGTAGGTGGGCACAGCTGGCAGGTCTGTTCGCCATGGCCCTGCCTGCCCTGGCTGGACAAGGTCTCTGTCTCCATGAGGCTTATTGACTCTCCCTCCTCTTCCAGAAGGCTTGAGCCCCTTTTTGTCAGACCCAGCGGCTAAAGGGCTGTGTGGCTACAGGCCAGCACATGCTCTGTGCACCCCCTTTCTGCTGCATGCTCTGGTTTGGCCCACTGAGTGTCTGGGACTGTGCTTGCTGCCCCTCTGTGGGGCTCAGGATAGCTCCCTTCTCAGGCTCAGACCTGTGCCATTACTTACCCACATGTTCTCCATTTGAGACAAGCTATTGATGTTTGAGCTATGAGCACCAGTGAGCCTGGCGTCCCTGAGCACCAGTGAGCCTGGCGTCCCTGGGCACCAGTGAGCCTGGTGTCCCTGGCCCTTGAGGAGTATGAAGGGCCTGAAGGTGTCAGTCCAAGACCCCCAGGCCAGGGAAGGGGATCCTTGCTCTTTTGCCTTGAGAGGCCAGAGACTTGGGCTGAGGAGTAACTGTATTAGCACAGTGCAGCCCCCCACCCCCCTGCAGTCTCTTTTTGCAGCAATGTGTGTGTAGCCAGTCCCCAGCTTGCTGAGCTGGTGTGGAACGTGTAGCTGTGGCCGTGCTGGGCCCAGTCCTTGATCAGCTGCAGTCCATTTGGTCCTGAGACAGGCAGGCCCAGGGTGAGCCTGGGGAGGTATAGAACAAAGCCCCTGTCCTTCAAGTCTTCTTCAGTTCTTCTGCACAGGCTCCGAAACCAGCCTTTCAGACCCCACAGATGGACAATGCTGAGGGCAGAACCTGCTGGCACCCCGTGTGGTCTTCCTTAATGAACACTCTCTAGAGCTAAACACACCCCCTGATAGGTGGACCACACTGCTTCAAGCAAAGAAGCATGCCTTGGGCAAATAAAATGGGTATGCCTGCATCTCCAGTGAGTGGATGTGCTGCTGTCCACAGACCCACAGCCAGTACCTGCTAAATAAAGCCACCACCTGGGAGTCATCTCTCTCACTTCTCCAGCCTGGGATCCCTAAGCAAAGGTGCTCTGCAGCTCAAAGACCCTCTCTGTTCCCCGTTGTCCCTGTAAGTACCGCCTCCTCTCCCTGCCCATCAGGACTTGACCAAAACCCTCATCTATGAGCTGTTCTCAAGGTGGCCTGGCCTTGGTGACTGAGATGTTGCCAAGCCCTGCTTTGCCGTGAGAGTTAGGTGTGGTCCTGAGCAGGCCCACTTTAACCCCTGTGTCCTGCCCTGGGTGTGGGCCAATGCTTCATCCTAGCTGCTGGGTGGGAGGTGCTCACTTCATCTTCTTCATGGGACCTCGGTTCCCCTAATTTTCCACAAAAGGAGGATACCACACCACTGAACAAGAGGTGAGGGGTGCTGGGATCCACAAATGACTCGTAAGCCAGTCTCTGTCCCCCGGGATTCAAGAAGAGGACTGGAGCAGCCTGAATGTCCCTTGAGGAGAGAGACATAGGTAGGGCTGAGCCCCTGGGTCTATAACACCCATGGGTGACTGACTCAATCTTGATGACTTTCATGGTTTTGATTCTAACCACACAATTGTGCTTTCCTGCTGGATGCCGATGGAAAGTCTCCCTTAAACCTTGGGTTACCTTGCTAGGCCTCTCAAGAAATGTCTTTCAAGACTGGGAAGAAGCCAGCCACCTGAGAGCGTCCCTCCCCCAGGATTGTGTTCCTTTCGTGGGTGCACATGCCATGGTACACATGTAGCGATCAGCCTGCAAGAGTCAGTTCCCTTCTTCCACCATGTGTACTCTGAGGATCAGACATAGGTCGTGAGGCTTGGTGGCAAGTGCCTTTACCTACTGGTCCCATCATCAATGAGATTTAATCAGCAACAACTGAGTCTGTCTAAAAAGCCCAAGATTTGGTGCTGCGAGGGGAGCAAGTGCCTCGACCTTTGATCACATGGTTGTATGCTGAGGGCTCTTTTCAGCTGGCACTGTGGTGGCCGAGGGAACAGGGAATGGCACCTCTCTGCCTCCCTTTGGGGTGGTTGTCTTAGGCTTTCTGGTAACAGCTCTCTCAGCTGAGAAACCAGGGCTTTGGTGAGAAGGAGGGTGGGAAAGGAGATGGGTCATTTGGGACTCCATGACTAAGTGCAACCACCACAGTAAGACACACCTGCTCCCTGGCCGACAATAAGCCAGGGATCTGCTGGAGAGCATGTCACTGACTCCACACTAAGTATGACCCTGTGTGCACATGAGACTCAATTGAGCAACTCAGAAACAGGCATCACAACCTGGATGGTACAGCCTCTCTTCACTAACATGGCTTCCCCTGCCACTCAGATCAGTCACTCTGCCACCTTCGGTGTGTGCTTAGCCTCATGCTGAAGACCCCCTCCTGGGCTCCGATGGTCCCAACTCAGTATTCACTGGGCAGTGTTTCAGCAACATGGGGTTTCCAGGTGTCTGAGGGGACCCAGGAAGGATGGATGCTGCCAGAGACCACCAGGATAAAGGCTCTGACAGCTCTTTGCAAGGAAGGTCAACAAAACAGGCATGAGGGTGCTATAGCAGGAGTGTCTACTCATGTTGGCCTAGAGCAGGGTCCTGCTGTAGGCATGTGGGAAGCAGAGAAAGACCCATGTGCCGGCCGACCTGTGTGTGCTCTTGGGAAAGACCAATTCTCTTGCCAATGTCATGTAAGAATGACATCATCAATCAATGAGACATAGTATGTTAGTCTGAATGAGAATGGCCTCCAGAGAATCTAATGTTTGACTAATATTTGGTTCTCAGCTGGTGGAACTGTTTGGAAAGGACTAGAAAGCGTGGCCTTGTTGGAGGAGGCGTGTCACTGGAGGTGGGTTTTCAGTGCTCAAATCTTTCCAATGTGCTTTCTGTCCCCTGCTTGTGTCTGTTCCCACCACCATGCTTGCATTTGCTTTGCCATCATAGACTTTAGCCCCCAGAAATTCTAAGTCCAATTAAGCACTTTCTTGATATGCTGCCTTGGTCACAGTTTTGACACAGCAGTAGAACTGTAACTAGTACACAGAGAGGCTGAGTCCTCTAGGTGTCGATCCCCAGGACACAAGGGAAGGCTTGTCATCTGGTTTCCATCTGCCGTGGGAATCCGTGGGCCTGCTGTCCAACACTAGCTCCAGCTGCTGGTAGCAGACAGCCTCAAAGGCACCGAGTCCATGTGGCCAGATGTAGCCAGGTGTGGACAGATGACCCAGGGACCTATTTTAAAAAACCCAGGTAGATCTCAGGTATGTTGGTCCTTGTATGGGAGTGGAATCCTTCTGGAACCTTGATGGGTCTTTGAGTGCATGTGTTGGTGGCTGCTGCTTCGCACACTGCTAGACAGAGTCCACACAGGACACAGAGGGAGGCAATGACCTGCTAAGCTGGGGGGCAAAGCTCAGAGGTAGGGAGTTTGCCCATCATGCCCGATGCCCTGGATTCCTTCAGCGCTGTAAAAAGAAAGGAAGGAAAAAGGACAAGGAGACTGATCCTTGGAGACAGCTTATGTATGTTTATCAATGGTGGCCAAGCCAAGTTTGTTTCTCTCCTGGGGCCCCTGGGGCCTCCTTCTCTCCCAGGTGTCTTTCAGATCACCCATTCCAGATGCTAGGAAAGGAGAAGTGAAATCTGGAGACATCTGGAATGGAAGTCAGCGAGGCCTGCCTGGGAGAGACTTCCAGATGCCAGGAGACCCAAGAGTTTAGAAGCCAGTAAAAGGGAGCAACTCTCTAAGGACAGTTCTGCCACCCCACACCTGCCCGACAACCATTTCAGTGTTGGGCCACATTCATATAATACCTCCTGTTTACTCATGTCCCAGGCACCCCAAGCCTGTGACAGCTGATGGGACTGGAAGCCATAGATACCCTTCTTGACCTACAGCACACTCACTGGAATGCACCACTTATGCAGCCATAAGCCCCACAAGGATGCCAAGGCTCATGTACAGCAAGAGGCCTGTTCACAGGAAATACACAATGTATTCCCAGACTCTGCTGGCAAGGGTGTTGTTTGTCTGTCTGCTTAGCGGCCATACCTGAATCTACTGATATTTTAACTACCATCTGCACCCCTGGCCCTGAAGTCAGTACCCTACAGCTCAGACCTCAGTCTGGTGGGATTTCCATCCAGTCTCACTGGCATCAGCTCACCTGCTGCCATCAAATCTAAGTTTTAACTAAGTCTCTATTATTCTATATACCAATTAAGCCTTGGGAGTCAGATGTTGGGGTGAAAACCTGCTAGATCAGAGAAGCCTAGAAGAAACTGGCTGTCCTTCCTTTTTGCCTGGGGACCCAGCAAGAGAAGGGTCTCTCTCCACTCATCCCCAACCAAAAGACCACAAACTTCTAAGTCCCTTCTTGTTTCTTCCTGTGTGTCTTTCTATCCATCTTCCTGGCTCCTCCACCTGCTCTATGGCTAATTCCTGTCAAGCAGTCACTGGCTCCACCCCCTGATCCAAGGTTAATTTTTTTTTCAGAGCTGAGGACTGAACCCAGGGCCTTGCGCTTGCTAGGCAAGTGCTCTACCACTGAGCTAAATCCCCAACCCCCAAGGTTAATTTTATTAATACAGTCTCAGAGTTTCACAGTGTGATCAAATATCCCGAAACAGAAGAGCAGGGCAGAGACCTCACCCACAGTGTCTATGCCAATTCTGTATACAGGGTTAAGTGAAATCATTTATTAGCATTATTCTTACCTTTTTCTGTTGTTTTTGAGAGTCTCACACTGTAGGCTGGGCTGACCTTGAACTCTTGGTCCTTCTGCCTCAGCATCCTGAGTGCTGAGCTCACAGGCGTGCACCACCGTGGCACTGACTTCTTTTTTACTTTTCAATGCAGCTTCTGGGGGTGCGGCACTGTGTGTAGATCTTGCACGGTGTTCCTCCTAGATACTGCTGGTCTCAAAGCAGAGGTGCCTGTTGACAGTAATGGTGCCTAAGTGGCTGATGTAGAAGGCAGATGTTCGATAAGGATGTTAGAACATGGCAGGGGTGGGAATGCAGGGGTGTCCTGGTATATGGGTAGAGCTAGGGATTTTGGTTCTGTTGAAAGCTATGGGAGGTGGGGGCAGTTCTGAAGCTCTCAGACGGTTAACATGACTCCAGACATGGTGACCTGGCTTCCAGCCTCACTTGGCTCTCTCCAACTTCCTTCCCATAGACAGATCCATGCCCCCACCCCCAGGCCTCCCTGCCACCTCTCCTCAGAACAGTAACACCTTCAACGTTGGGAGGCTGAGGCTCTGTGCAGACCTTTGACTGGTCCAGGGCAGGCAGCTTGGGCCCTCCCTGGTCAGCACATCCAGAGGAGGCTCTCATTGTGAATGCGTGGCCTGTTGGGTGCCATCGAAGGAGCCTCAGATAAAGTGTCCCTATGAAGAAGATAATTGAAAATCAAAAAAGACTTTGTTAATTTGATTAGGCAGAGCCGTAGTTGAATTGTTCTTCATCAAAAGAGATTTAATTTTGACATGCAATTAAACCCTTCTGCTATAAGATCTGCCCCTCGTGCTGGAGGAGGGCTTGGCAGCCTGGGGCAGGGTGTGGTGCTGGGAACTGTGAGGTGGGGGTGGGGCCCAGAAGGGGAGAGGGAGAGGTGTAGGGATTTAAGGACCAATGGAAATTATGACAAATGAGGTCACAGCAGCAGAGGAAGGGGTCACCACAGAGAGCAAGCAGAGCGTCTCAGACAGAGTTGGAATACAGAAGCAGAGTGGCAGCAGAGGACCGGGCAGAGACCCTTTCCAAGAAGAGGGAGGTCACTTCCAGGAATCAAGTGCAGGATTCGGATTCATGTGGCCTTAAAGACTTGTGTTTCCCAGCGGGAAAATCTGGAGGCACCTGGTTTTGTGACATGGGGTGGCTTTCTAGGATCAGATGCTGAGTGGATTTGTGCTTGGGGAGCTGAAGGGGTCATCAGAATCTGAAGGACTGAGGCAGAGCAGCAGTAGGGAGCCAGTGTGGCTGAGGAGAGCTGGTCTGAGGCCAGCACCACCCCAGTGAGAGTGGGCATGGCTACCAAGTTCACAAGCGTGCTGCAAAAATGTTGAACGCTGTGACAAGTGTGGTGACAGGACCACACAAAGCCTTTTTAAGACAACTGCAACGTGGAGGGCAGAAGAGACACAGCCATACTCCTCATGGGAGATTTTCGTCAGCTCCGGGAAGTGGGCAGGTCATCGGTATGGGTCACATTGTGCTGGAGAGGGCGGCAGTCTGAGGTAGCAGGAGAGAACATCAGTTGGGTTGAGATGCTGTCCTCAGGTAACAAACAAACAAACAATAAACAAAAAGCTGGCCTCCCAGATGGCTCAACAGGAGTGGAGCTGGGATCTGGGCTAGAGGATTCCTTCTGAGGCTTGGGCAGCCTGGAGAATGTCCCCTGGGCCCTGAGGCCCGTCACAGGCTTCCCAGCCTCCTTCAAACTTTCCCCATAGGTCAGCTGAACTATGGTGAGAAAGCTTTCACCAGATTTGTGCCAACACTCCAGCAGGGCAGGGGTTATGCCCCACAAGGCAGAGATCGAAGTCTGTAATTAGTAATTAGTAAATGTTTTCTGTTAGACCCACCCTAGAAGTCAGGGTCATTGTGCAGATATCTGCACTAGCTTCACAGCTCAGCCTGGACCCAATGGGCCTGTGGATAGAGGGCCCAGAGGGGAGCAGCCTCCCAAGCCCCACACAGCTCCCAGTGGACCCCCAGCCCCACCTCGCCTGCCAGGAAGAAGTAGGCACAGTCCCCTAAGTCTCCCCCATCAGTCACATGAGCTTCCTAATGCTCCTGCTTGCTCTGAGGAGAGAGGTTATAGGCATGGGCCAGCCTGGGGAATCTCCCAACTTGACAGAGTGGTACCTCCCCCAAGAGACCCCTTCGGGCTTCCCCCGTCCTGGCACACTCTATTGCCTTCCCAGCACCTTGGAATGGTGATGGGTATGAAGTGGATCTGCAGGCCTCCAGGTAGAGAAGTTACACTTCTGGGGAAAGAGATGTTTTCTAGGCTCATGGAGCCGGGAGAGGGGCGCTAACAAGTTCCCTACACTGTGGACATGCGCACCAGGGTGTTAGAAGCCTTGCTGTCACCAGACATTTGCATAAAGACAATTTAATATTCTATATCAGCACATTTTCTTCCACCTGGAAGTTTATGAACTTATTCTAGTCTTTAGAAGAAGAAGAAGAAGAAGAAGAAGAAGAAGAAGAAGAAGAAGAAGAAGAAGAAGAAGAAGAAGAAGAAGAAGAAGAAGAAGAAGAAGAAGAAGAAGAAGAAGAAGAAGAAGAAGAAGAAGAAGAAGAAGAAGAAGGAGAGTTTGAGAGATGGCTCAGTGAACACAGTGTGTGCTACAGAAGCTTGGGACCCAGGCTGACGCCTTCATAGAAATCAGCTGTGGTGGCGTGTAACCCAGTGCCGAGAGGTGAAGATGGGGCACTCCAAAGGCCCACCGGCCAGCCAATCAGTGAGCTCTAGGTTCAGAGAAAGATCTTGTCTCAAAAATCAAGTGGAGAGCAATAGAGGAAGACACCGATATTGCCCTCTGGCTTCCACAGGCTCATGTACAAGCAAACACACACACACACACACACACACACACACACACACACACACACACACACACGCGCACACACACACACACGCACGCACGCACACACGCACGCACACACGCACGCACGCGCGCATATACTCCCTCCCTCCACTCACAAAATGTTTGCATGGACTCTGGTCCTGGTGGAGATATTCCCTGCCCTCCTGTGGGAGGGCTGGAAAGTCCAGTGACAGAGATGGGTGCACTTCTGAGTCCTTGTCCTGTCAGAAGATCTGAAGACCACTAGGAGCCCTTGTTCTGACTGCGGAGCTGTGGTGGACAGGTCAGTACAGGGAGGTCCATGTGTGATGTGCTTCCCCTAAGGTGCTCAAATAAAATATCACCACAGAACCACCCGAGGCTGAGCTCGAAACTGCTTCCTAAGCCCAGCTCCATCTTCTGTGGAAAGCTCACAGTCTCATCTGTGGCATCAGGGCACAGAAGGTGTCAGAGAACAGAGAATGTTTGTTGAGGGCATATGTGTGCGTGAGAGCACATGTGTGGACATGTGGTTCTGTGTACATGTGTGACTGTGTGTTCTGTTTCAGTATACACATGTCGGCACATCCATGTCTGTCTGGGTGAAAGTGGGCATATCTGTGTACACACACTTGTGTGTATATTCACATGTCTGTACATACACCCATAAAGCCAGCTGGGTAGTTTGGGCCTCGAGTGAAGCCCCAGAAAGATCCTAACATGGGGCATGTGTTGGAAGGAGGATATTCTTGTAGTCAAGGACTCTGCCTGCAGCCTCAGTAGACCAGACCTCACGAGCCCCCCGGCCTCAGTGTGAGGCTCTGCCCTGAGGCCTGTGGCTTACACATCTGCCAGGATGGTGTGGAGAGTAGCCCTGGGCTGGAGGTCAGAGGAGGGCTCTGGGTGAAAGGGAATTTAGGGGCTCCAAAAGCCCCCTACCATAGAGTGCTCAGTTGTCAAACAAGCCTCTCTTTCTCTATGCTCAGTGGCTCTTGACAGAGGGACACGAGAGAAGTTCTCTGTCCCCACCTGAGCCTCCTCCTTAAGCCAAGTGTCCCTCTCCCCACCTTGCAAGGAGTTTGAACAAGCACAGTGTCCAGGGGCTGCTCCCTTAATGTTTACTGAGTCCCGAGTCCTTCAGAGGGACTCCCGTCGACCTTGGCTGTGTGTGATGTTGGTGCTCTGTTACCTGGGGTCTCCCGCCATCCACTTTGTGGCTCCGGTTTCCCCGGAGTCTTAAAGGGAAGGTGCTGCAGGGGTCCAAGGACCATCTTCCACTTCTCAACCGAGCCCTGGTGGCCCCATGTTTAGTAACAGGCACTGGAGACTCAGTGAAAGCCAAACATCAGCCCAGAATGGCAGGCTCGCTGATTGAACAGTGTCTACAGCCCTGAATGCAGGTCCTTCCTCCGTTCCCATGGGCTGAGTAATCAGAAGAGTTCCGTCTTACCTGTCATCCAGGTCGATTCTTGGCTGCTGTTGCTTACAGTCGTCTGTTTCTCAACAAGGACTGTGCATGGGTTCTTCTGTGTTTTACATCCTGTTTGTTTTAGAATTTATCAGGTCCATGACCTTGTCATGTCTACAGGCAAGCTCGGCTGTTAGTAATTTTTTACTTTAAACTTCTAGTTTGGGTAGGGGTGGCTAGTTTTGAAGTAGGTAGGTAAAGTAAGAGACACTAGCAGGGGTCCTGTGTTTTCTGTTCACTTGTAACTGGACCTAGGCTGGCTTATGGCATTTTGAAACTGGACCATGTTGTTGTTGTTGTTGTTTTGTTTGTTTGTTTTGTTTTGTTTTTTTTGTTTTGTTTTTGGTTTTTGTTTTTTTAATACTAGGAAAGGAAAGTGGTATCCTGTTGTCCATGTGCAGTCAAAACAAAGTGCTGTGATGGGCTGGTCCCCAAAGGAGTGCCTCAGGATTGGGGGACAGAGAAGGACTTTAGGAAGGTGAACAGCTCTCCTCCATGCTGGAGGAGAGGGCAGAGACTGAGCCAGCTTGCTGCGCAGGAGAGCCAGTCTGGGTCCTCCAGACACCACATCCAGGCTACCGTAGCTGATGGCTGCATGACTGTAACTGAGCAGTCGCTAGGCCGGGGCCCAGATTTGTACGTTGTGAGTGTAGATCTTCACTAGAAGAGAACAGTTCACATGTTTTACAGCTGACAAGGGCTTCACAGAGAGGTTAAGCAACTTGAATGAGATCACACAGCCGGTGGAGACAGGGCCAGGATCGGACCCTATGTGGAGAGGCTGTCATGAGGCAAGATGGAGGGGTGTCCCTTCAGTCTAAGGAGGGGTATCCTGAGGAGTAAGTTCATCTTGGGGTCTGCTATATTTCCTGGAGCCTCCTCAGCCTCCGCCACCCCCACCCTGTCTCACATCCACTTACACAAATCGGGATGAGTACTGGAGCCTTCCACAGCCTGCTGCTACGTTCTGGGTGCAGACAGTGGTAAAGGGTTGGGGTTGCCCCCTCCCGCAGCTTGGCGCCTCCCCCTCGAACTGTACCCAGTTAGCCTCCACACCCCCAAGAGTTCCTCTGTGTCCTCTAGTTGTTGCCTCGTGGACCCAGAGCAGTTCTTAGGCAGGGGCTACAGCTATCATCCTGTCCCACCCCACAACCTCCCACTATCCCCTGCAGCAGGTCGATCCCTAATCAATTCCTGTTGACTGTCTGGGAAACAATTTTCCTCCACTGTCTCTAAGATGTTCTGGGGAAATGACCAAATGCCCAGGACTGAGAGGACTGTACCCACAGTGTCCAGGGCGACACTTTGCTACAGTTATATGAGGTGCTTCTAGGTGGTACGGAGATGGAGTGCTGGCCCTGGGGGTCCCTGGGGCAGTGGGAGCTGGTGAGGAGGGGTGACTTCCACTAAAGAGATGTGAGTGGAAGTGTTGAGGCTGGCACAGGATGGACTGAAGAGCTGACAGATTAGGGCAGTACCAGGCTGGGCACCAGGGGATTGGACGGCAGCTCAGTGGGCTAAAGTGGGAGGGCTTAAGGATGGCATATGTAAATGAAGTTTCTTTAAATCAAATCATTTTAAGTGAGCCATGGGAGGCGGAGTCTGTGAAGAACTCTGCCTTTCTGCTCACAATAAACATTCTCTAGTGCCTGTTTGTGTATGGAGGTTTCTCCAGGCAGCACACGCTGAAACAGGGGAAAACAGTCAACAGTAACAATGAATCCTGCAAGGTGTGTGTGCCACTATGTGCATACATGCTGTGTGAGTCCTCTCCTTGAGCACCCGGGTGCAACCACATGCATGCTTCTCCTTGCTCCAATTCAGTCAAATGTTGTGTTTGCTGGCCTACGTCCTCAGCAGCAGGTAATTAGCTTAATGACTTGTCTTAATTCTCAGCTAGTAGAAACTCCAGCTTCTGCAGGAAAAGCTGATCCTTTCTAGAGGACTGGGACTTGGCACCTTTCTGGCCAAACATAGAGCATCCTGCACCCCCCAACTCAAACCTTGTAACCCCACCACAACTTAAACACAAATCCATAGAGAGACCCAGGAAAGTGGCAGGTAGCAAGGAGGCCCAGATAGATGCAGGGGTTCAGGTCATAGAGGCCTCATATGGAGCCTTGTTGAAGGGCTTAGTAGCTTCAGACACACTGTCTCCCCTCACTGCCACCCCCACCCCCACCCTGAGCCTCTGGTCTGGTCCAATTGATAACACTGAAGAAATCATCAGGAGAGATGGATCCAAGGAATGAAGGCAACATCCCTGGCCTTCACTCTGAGGTTTGGGGCCAAGTAGCCACCTGCATAGATATTCTAGAGTCTACGGTGGGTTGGGTGGGTTGCTGAGCCTTTGGCAGCCTTGTCTCTGCCTATGTGTCTTTTTCTCTGTAATAGAAATGAGCCTGTGGGAGAGGGTGACTGGGTCTCTGTGTAAGGGTGTGTCCAGGCTGTGGAGGGGAGAGAGGAACTTTGGGGTTTGGGGCCACAGTTGCCATGCTCAGTGTATTTACATAGCCATGAGCTCAGAATCCTTCCTATTTGAGGCTGGGATCTATCATCTCTGCAAGCTGGGTCTCTGTCTGGTGAGCTGCACTCAACTTCTCTTTCAAATGAGCAACAAAATCCAAGCCAGCTGCCTGTTACAGCGATCCGTCTTGACTGTCAGCTTGACTGGATTAAGGAGCACCGAGGAGATTATCAAAATGCATCCCTAGGTGCACCCATGAGGTGAGGGTGTTTCCAAAGCCCATTGAACTATGGGCACTCTGACCTAATCCATGGTTGAATCTGTTGATGGGTTCAGATTTCACAGAGTCTGTCGAGTAGCAGTGGAACCGTAGAAGGTAAGACCTGTTGGGGAAGAAGTTCACTTAGGGTGTATCCTCAGGGGCTGTGTCTTCCTGTTATGGCTGCATTCTACTTCCTGTCCTCCGTGTTTTTAACTCTCCTCTTCCACTCACCCCTGCGGCCATGAGTGATGGGGCTATGTGCCCAGAGATGGAAACTTCTGGAACCACGATGCAAAAGAATCCTTCCTCCTTTGAGTTGTCTCTCTGCAGCGTTGAAAGCCATATTGACCACAGCGTCTACCACCAAGTCTGGGCTCTGGACTGTGGGACTTCTGGCTCAACTGACACCTCCATCTTCACTTGCTGACTTCTGTGTCTGCAAGGTGATGCCCCAACCATCTCCACACATCATCTTTCTTCATTATTGATTCCAGACATGTTCAACCAAGGAACAGACCCCAGTCTATATCCACCACACATCTCCCATGCTCATGGCTAATTGAGCACTCATGGTGGCTCAGGCTACTCTGTTCCTTGTGTTGCCCATGTGAGAGTGGGTGATGCATCCCAGGTGCCTCCTGTCTCTGGGGCAGGAGATGCTGTGAACTGACATAACCTGTCCCTTCCTTCCTATTTGGCCCCTGTGAGTTGGAGCAAGTCTCCAAGAAGGCAGCGCTCAACCTGGAGTCCAGGAGCCTCCTCAGCTAGGTTGGATGGGATGTTCATCCCACTGGCTTCAGGTGACAGAGGGCTTGGTATATAGAGAATAGCCTCCATATGTAGGGACAGGCACTGAGGTGAAACCACTGAACCTGGGGCCCAGTGACAAACTTTATGACCCAGGAGGGTCATTGGCTAGAGAGGTATTATAGGAGTAATGGTGTCTTGCAAACAGGAAGCATGTTCTGTGTGCTAGATGCACCCACATGGCCCATTGTGCCTTTGATCAATCTTGCCTTTCATGGACCTGCTCAGGGTTTTTGATGGTTTCATTTTCCCACCATTAACTGAGAAAATGCTGATATAGCCACATTCCCAAATCTCTAGTACAAGTGTGTGTCTCACTCACCACGTGCTTCCCAGGAGAGCTTCTTGTTATGGGATGAGTGTGACATGTTGTCTGGACACTTCGTTTCCAGCTGGTGACACTGTCTTGGGAGGTTGTGAAACCTTCAAGAAATGGCGCCTAGCTGGAGAAAGTGAATCTTAGAGTCCATAGCCCTGCCCTGCTCCCAGCCCAAGGTCTCTGCTTCCTACGCTGGTGAGACTTGGTGACCAGCCATACTTTCCTGATACCGCAGTAGCCGTGAGTGCTCCTGGACCTGCATCACTTACTTGGTCATTACTGTGATGAAACACCATGATCAAGGCAATGTATAGAAGAAAGAGTATATTTAGACTAATGGTTCTAGAGGTTAGTATGCATGATGGTGCTTGGAGCAGGAAACAGCACACTGGAAATGGAGTAATGCTTTTGAAAAAGCCCACCCCCCCATGATATACTTCCTCTAGCAAGGCCATGCCTCCTAAACCTACCCAAACAGGGCCACCAACTGGAGACCAACTATTCAAATATCTAAGCCTATTGGAGACATAATCATTCAAACTGCCACGGCGCCTGTCCCAGGGAGGCAGCCATGATGGGTTGTATCTCCTTAAACCACTACCCAGGACAAATATTCCTTTAAGTCAGTATTCCAGGTGTTTTTCCACAGCAGTAACTCAAGTCTGGTTGTTACTGAACTTGAGGTCACAGTCTGTACCCCAAGAAGCCAAGCTCAGCCACCTATCCCCAAGAAGCAGTTAAAACAGCCAAATTAATAGTAAAAAGCAGAAAATGAAATGTATTCAATGTGGCCACATGAGGAGGACAGGGGGAAGACAGACAGCCACCCCTCAAGTCCACCATCAGGGTCCTAACATGAGGGTAAGGTTTAAACAGAAGGCAAGAAAAGTGTGATTCCCCACCACCACCCCCCACCCCGTCAAAGACCCTTCATGTCTGGGTTCCAGTGTTCTCTACAAGGTGGTCGGTAAGTTGCCAACACTGTGAGAACAAAAGCTCTTTGAGGGAGGCAATCTCCCCCTCTGACTGGCACCAGCCTTCAGCCTTTTCCTTTTCCCAGCATGAGGTTTCTGGAGGGTTCCATTTTCTTGGGGTCTCTTGTTTCAGTAGTCTGATAGATTGTCTTAGTCGGGGTTTCTATTGCTGTGATGAAACACCATAACCAAAAGCAAGTTGGGGAGGAAAGGGTTTACTTGGCTTGCATTTCTACATCTTAGTGCATCAGTCAAGGAAGTCAGGACAGGAATTCAAGCAGTGCTGAAACCTGGAGGCAGGAGCTGATGCAGAGGGAGCTGCTTACAGGCTTACTCCCCATGGCTTGCTCAGCCTGCTTTCTATAGATCCCAGGACCAACAGCCCAGGGGTGACACCATCCACAATGTGCTGAGCCCTTCTCCACCAATCATCATTAATTAAGAAAATTCCCCATGGTCTTGCCTAAAGCCCATTCTTATGGAGATATTTTCTCAATTGAGTTTCCATCCTCTGATGACTCTAGCTTGTGTCAAGATGACATAAAACTAGCCAGTGCACAGATTGGGGTGTCTCTTGAGAATATCTTCATCTCTTGCTCTATTTTCCTCCATCCTGTAGGTCATGATCTCAAACGTGTGGCTTCTACATTCATGAGGAGAGGTTGTGCATGCATATCAGTGGAAGCATGAGTGTGTGTAGAGAATATTCGTGGGAAACACATGAACGTGAATGTGTACAGATGGGCCACCAAGAAGATGTATCTTGCTATTGCTACTGTGGCTAGGATACTGTTGTATCCCAACTTTCATGAACCCTGTGATCCTTTAAAATATCAGCTGAAGTTTATTTCATGACAGTAGCTAGATGAGAGAGTGCCTGACCCTAAGGTTTTATTATTCTCTTGTGGTTTTAAAGGTTAGCATTCGCAACCTGGCGACCGGCCGAGGGTTGTTGAGTACAGGGTTGAGGAACCAGCTGCCGGGCTGGAGAATGAGGACTCAGGTGGGCTGGTGCATGCAACTGAACGAACCACCAGCTTCACAGCTTAGAAATATCACTGCAGAGTGACGCCATTCATTCCACGATGTGAAGTGACCTGCCTGTGGGCTCCCAGATCGTCCTGTGTGGGAGATGGAGCCAGAATACAAGAATCAGACATCACATACAAACGAGCTCAAATGTGGGACCCTCTTCGTCTCTTCTATAAACACAAGTTTGACTAGAAAATCCCTAGTTCGAATGTACAGAGACGCCGCATGGGGAAGCCCCGAGCAGAGCAGTGTGTCTCGAAAGCTTGCTTGCTTCCTGGTCCCCATCCTGGATGGTGGGTCTGTGCTTCATGAAGCCCAGGCAAGGGAAGGAATCTCCTCTTCTGCTGGGCCCCTCCCATCTTGGTGCCTTCCCTTGATTATGTAAAAAGCCAGCAGTTCAGGAGGCCAAGACAAGCATGGGAAAGGGGTGTAATTTCAAAGAACTGACACAGGGCTAGAGATGGCTCAATGCTTAAGAGCACTTTCACTTTTATGCTCTTGAGGAAAACCCAAGTTTGGTTCCCAGCACCCACACAGCAGCTCACAACTATCTGTAACCCCAGTTCCAGGAGATCAGACACCCTCTTCTGGCTTCTGTGGGGTATTTACATGCATGCAGGCAAAACATTCATAAACACAAATTTAAAAAAATAAAGTTAAAAGTAATAATAAAATGAAAGCGTGCATGCTAGGACCCCAGAGGACAGGCAGAGTCTTGATACATAGTACAGCTTGGGTCAGAGTGTTTGCCCCATACTTCTCAGGCTCATTCATGAGGAAATGAGAGCAAATGGCAGCAGGCACCAATCTCTCTGAGCCGAGACTCTCCTGCCAGAATTCCAGGCTTCTCCACACCTGTGTTGTGTATGTAAGACTGTGGGTAATTTTTCCTTCACCTGTATGGAAGCCAGGTCCCTAAGTACCAACAATGGGCCAGCAGTGGAGGTCCACTTACAGCTCATATCGGGGGTGGAGGGTGCTGATTTCACAAGGATGGCTGACAGCTGAGTGTCTCCCAGGGTGAGCCAATCCTGCACTGTGTGCTGCCCACAAGAGTCTAGGGTGCTGCTGAGACCCCTGGGAAGAGTGTCTCTCCCCACATGACCACATGCACATTGATTCTGTGCCCCTCTGTGGAGGATACAAGGTGAGAGGCATCGGTTTCCCTCAGATTTCAGAGCAGGTCAGTGGAAGATACTGTGCTAACATTACGTATGCTGGGTAAATCCTACACAGCCTGAGCCCTGAGCCAGGGAAAGGGCTGCCTTCTCTGTGGCATGGATCTTCTATGTCCCACCTAGCACCACAGTCTAGGCCTTTCTGTGGAACACCTTAGGTGCCGGCTGACATTTGCATGGGTCTGGTCAACAGGAGAAAGGAGCAGGGGGCAAGCAGGAGGTGAAACTCAGGACATAGAAGAAGAACAGGGGGAGGAGATGAGTGAAGGAGAGGAGGGGGAAGGGGATGTGTGTGGGTTCAGTTCCTGCAGGAAGCTGCTATGAGAAAGGGCCATGACCACATGCTTCATGGGAAAGTGGCCTGGACCCGTGGCTCTCCGGCGACAGAACCAAGAAGAAAGGAAAGGTTATGCTGTAATGTCACAAGACGTGACATCTCAGCTGGCCTGTGGGGAGCTCTGGAATGAGAAGACGGGAGGGTTTACCCTTCATACGCTCTCACTCAACTCTCATAGGTTGTGGCTACCCAAGAGTTTGGAAGCAAGTGGTCTTTGTAATCACAATCCCCAGGGAAGGGCTCAGCTAGAAATACTAACCAATGCCGGTTCCCACTGCTGAGCCATACTCTTCCATGGGAGGATCTGGGTGGGCAGCCATGCTGTGCACTAGAGTGAGGCAGTCCCTGGGGTGGTAGCCTGGGCCAGCTGGTGTCAGCTCCCTGCATATTTACTCCATCATGCTGGGTCCCTGCATCCGTCCTCTTTTAATTGAGCAGATGCTGGGCGGTGGTGCGGCAGGCCAGCATCGACTGCTTGCACGGGAGACATCAATAAAGCTTTGTATGTTTGGTCCAGGATCTGCCCCCACAGACGGCTGGAGCTGGAGAGTGGTACTCTATTCATGATGCTTTGATTTCTCAGGCTCCGGGGACCCTGACTTTGAAAGATTGAGATGTGACGTTGGCACTATGTAGCACACAAAAATAGCTCCCTTTCAGAGCAGGAGTTAGCCACCAGAGCCCACCCATTCCTTTAAAATCAAACAAATACTTTAAAGGTAGGGGAAGATCTGCTGTCAACAGGGAGACACTGGCTGGGCAGTACACTTCATGATGCAGGAGGCATTGATGCCACTTGTGACATGGTGCCTAAGCTGGCTGACACGTCCTCTGGGGTGACTAGTGCCGCACCTGATCACAGCTTGGGCAGCAGACTTATTACGGGGTTGCCTGTCCATCAGCTCTCTAGCTGGTGTGGTCGGTGCCTGGGTTGCTCCGTCTTTGCTACCCCACAGGCCTCTAAGCTTGTACTGCAAAGCAATGCTTTCCACAATGCCGATTTGGCACAGGGGCTCTAGTTCAGCCTGGCTCCTTTTCAAACTGAGCAGAAAAGCCCACAGCTCAGCCAAGCATCTAGGGGTGTTACTAAGAGATGGGGGTGCCCTGAGTGCTGCACTCCTTTTGTTGGTCCTGATCAGAGTTGCGCTGTGCAGATCTGTGGCACTCAGTGATGCTGAGGATGTCTCTGGTGCGAAAGGGTGGTACCCAGGAGGGGCTTCTGTCTCCATGGTGACAGGGCTCCTGGAGGTGAGGCAACGGTGCTCTTTCTAGCTCTCTGTGTTTGCTTTGGCAGGCGCTAGGGCCCATTGCTTCTGTCCCCTTTACAGAGAGTCTAAGGAGTTCTAAATCAGCTCAGAGCCACAAGCACCGAGCGTGGGGTAAAAAATGTTTAATCCACATTGTCAGGGGTGGGGAAGTCTGTTCCTTTAGTTTTATTTCTGCAGAAGGTGTTGTCAAATGTGCCTCTGGTTCATACATGGGAAATATATTCTGTTAAGACATTTTTCACCTGCTGCCGAGCTGACTTCGGCGGGCACTCATTGTCTCCTCGCTTGCTATAATCCATTTATCTGGCGTGCGTGTGGGAGCACCGGGGCCGCGCTGGAGCGCCACTGGAATTAAGTATGAATTAAATGTACCATTAAAATAAAGTGTTATCACAAGCATTTAATGAGTTTTATTCTTTAACAGTTTCCTTTTGCGATTCTTGATGCCCAGGCAGCTCTCTATGTCATTTTCTCCTGGTAGAGCGTCATGTAGAGTTTGTCCTGTTACTTACCTCGGAAGCAGATAACATTCTCCCTGCTTCCCGGGAGCGATGGTGGCCTTGAACTTCTGCTGGAGCTATGAGTGTTCACATCAGAATGAAAGCAGTCTGAGCCAGTGGGATTGCTTTGAAAGGGGGTTAAATAGATCCAGGGGCTAATACTTCCTCCAGAAATAATATGAGTGTGCATATGTCCAAAGAAGGGGGGATTCATCAGGGTCCTCTACAGAAAGCACAGACAAGCCTCTTCAGCCCCCAGACCTCCTCAGTATGCCCAAACCTGTTGTTTTTCTTTAACTTACCATTTCCTACTTTCCATTGTGCTATGGTTTCCATTGCAGAGGTGCCAGAGGTCCTGGTGGAATTTGAATTGCTAGAAACAAGGGAAACAGATTAGTGAGTCCCAGATTTTTAGCTGAGTGGCTAGGTGAAGGGATACTGTTTGCAAAGCCCCCACTCCCCCCCCCCAAGGAGGGAGAGCAGGAACAGGAAGTGTGAGACTGAGTCTTGGTTGGGCATGCTGTACTCATGGGTCTCTAGGGAAAACCCAGAAGGTAGCTAAGCAAAAGAGCCCCAGTGTGGAGTCTGAGCTGGGGGCAGAGTGGAGAGGAAGTGACCTGGAACAACATTTTAGTCCATTGGCTTCTGGAGAGGGTTAAGCCAGGCCCAGGTGAAATGTTTCCACTTCTATATACAGAGGCAATATCTTCTAGAAAAGTCTGGCAAATTTCAGCCCACCACTGGATACTGTAATAGCTCCTATCTCGGGTTTCTCTAGTTACAGCACATCTGTCCTTGTGGGATACCTTGGGCCTTCTGCATATGCACCTGAAATGTTAGCCAGGGTCCTGGTTCCTTTTGTGTATGTCAACCTCACAGGGGCCTCTCCTCAGACCAGTGGCATTTGCTGTGTTACTTACCATGAAGTAGGTGCTCCTCTCCCTGCCATCTCCCTCAGCCTCCCCTGGTCCTGGAGACCCTGTCTGTAACAGCTCCACTCTGGGATTTTGTTCACATGTGACTATGTGCCTAGGGCAGAGACTCTGGCTTCAGAGGCACCCCGATGTCCACCTCATGTCCACCCTATTAGATCCTAGCAGGGAACAAGATAGTCCTGTCTTTTGGAGGCTCATCGGGCAGTGAACACCTTGTTTCTATGCATTTCACAGTCTGGGAATCACTTCCTGGGTTATAGGAGTGATGGAGGTTCCATGTTCCACTTAGGACAACAGTGATACCCCAGCACTGGTTACTTCAGGGAGCCACAGGGCTGTGCTGCTCAGAACCTGGAAGGTGACCTGCCAGCAATGTTTCAGTCATATGATGTGGTGGTCCAGTGGTCCCACTCTCATGTGCCAGGTATCCCAAGCCTTGCCAAGAGACCTTTGGACGTCACCACATACAGATCATAAAAGGTTCCCCAACCTGCTGCGCACAGCAACTGAGCCAGCTGGCAACATCTCCAAGCCCAGCTTCAGGGCCAGCACAGGTGCCGCCCACACCTGCCCCTCCCTACACCTGACCTCCCAGCTGCCATCACTCCCCTTGCCTGGGAGTCCAGGGCCCTGTTTGGCTCCTGGAGCCACTGCTCTAGGCCTTGTCCAGAGCTAGTCCAACCATGAGTGAGGATCTCAGCCAAGTCCTACCTGGGCTGTCTTCAACTGAAACTGAGCAGACAATGCTGACCTCACAGAGTGAGAGTGAGTGAGTGAGTGAGTGTGTGTGTGTGTGTGTGTGTGTGTGTGTGTGTGTGTGTGGTGGGGAGAGCATACTCATTTTCCAGACTATAGGAAAATATCCAAGAGCCAGAGAAAGCTCTCTGGGTGCTCCCCTCGGGCAGGGTCCTCAGACAGGGGGAGATGGAGCTGTCCTGTGGCAGGGGCACTGACTCCCTGCTGTGCTGTGCTCTGATGGATGGCTGAGGACACACAGAAGAGGTGGGAACATCCATCCAAAGCTGCTGGATTATTTACAGGGAGCTTCTGAGCAGCTCAGGGAAGGCCAACACCACTTGCATATTAAAATGGAGATGGCAATTAACTACCAAAATAAGACATTTTTATAACGTTTTTATTGAAGTTTTAATGAACAAATAAAGAAACAGGGAAATCTGCATACGCCTTGTGAGCCATATAAAAATGACTAAATCAAGATGAAATGCAGGAACCAGCAATGCCTCGACTTCCATTCTCCTATAGATTGCTAAGTACAGGCTGCTGGGCCTCTGGACACATGTGCTCTTAACTCGGAGGGCAAGAGGTGGAAGAAGGTATGGAGAGACTTTCTAGAACACGGTGAGACAGAGGAAATGGAGCCACATGGACCACTGACAAGTTCCCAAGGAAGTCACAGACGATGCCAGCTGCGGCTGGGGAGCAGCCAGGCGTCTTCTATGCAGAGGTACCAGGAGCCACCTGTGCTTAGGGGAGAAAATGGTGGCCAGAGGACATGCTGGGAACACTGGTGCCTCCACTCTTCCTACAGGCACAGAGAGACATCCACAGGGAAGATGGCAGGGGAGGTGAGTCTGTGCCAGGGGCACAGAGCTCCATGTGTGTGGATAAGCATAATGCTTAACTGAACCCAGCCCACTTGACAGGAGGGTTTATGCAGACCAACAGGAAGCATTCCATGAGGGGACAGAGGACAGGTGGGGCTGTCACAGACTGAGGACCAGTGTACTCTAGAGATCTCAATGAGAGGGGCCAGGGTGTGGGGCAGGGGGATAGCTGTTGTCAACTTCTTCCAGGCCTTTGGGCTCTGATGGAGTTCTATTTGTTTGCTTGTTTTTGAGACAGAGTTTCATGTAGCCCAGGCTGACCTCAGATTCTCTGTGTAGCCAAGGATGACTGAATATCTGTCTGATCTTTCCTCCTCTACCTTCCGAGGGCTGGAATTAAGGGCTGTTCCACTACACCTGGTATTGTGTCGTGCTGGCTACTGGACGTAGGGTTTTGTGAATGAGAGTAAAGTGCTCTACCACCTGAGCCACACTTAGCCCAGACTTACATTTTGCTGCTTTGAGGAGTTCCTGTCTGTTTTAGGGGAAGTGAGCTGACATTCTTCCATGCACAGCAAGCACAGTGTTCAGCAGGACCGGTCGAACACACCGCACGTTCCCAGTAACGACTCCCGGTACTCAATGCACAGATCAGTTTACAATCACACCTCCACTTTATTACAACTAATTTAAAACTCATATTGCCACTCCCCTCCCCCCACATGATTTAATCTGCTTCTTTGAAAAAAAAATCAAGGAATCTGATCCAGGGCCATTTTTCTCAATTAAAATTTGTGATTACATTTCTGTGCTTCCGAGGCTGAGCTCTGAGTGGGGCTGGCATATAATTGAACTCTTCCTAAATGGCTGACACCAGTCACCCTATAAATTAACAGATGGTGCAGGGAGATCTCCTGGCTTCCTCCTTGATATGTTTTAATGGTTTGATTTTATAATAGGAGTTTTGAGTCCAAGCCAGGAGCTCTCTACCAGCAATGTGAGAGCTGTTTCTGAAATCGGCTGTGTGGATTTCCATTCAGGGAGGCCACAGATTTAAGAACAATGTCCCTGTCCCTGCCCAGTGTAAGCACCATTGCAGATTTTGACCTTAGACTGGTGTGTATGTGTGTGTGTGTGTATACCTATGTGTGTCTCTCTGTGTATCTGTGTGTGTAGAGACCAGAATTCAACTTTGTGTGTTGTTCCTCAGGATCCATCCACACCACGTTTCTAAGCTAGACCTGAGGCTTGCCCTTTAGGCTAGGCTAGCCAGCCAGTGAGCGCAAGGGTCCACCTATCCCTGCTTCTTCAGTGCTTGAATTACAAGCACTGACCAATGTCTGGATAGATTTTTAATGTGTGTAGGGCTCAAAATCAGGTCCTCAAGGTTGCATGGCAAGTACTGTACTAGCTGAGCCATCTCTGGCCTAGATCCTGACTTAAATCAGTGCTGGCCTGGGCTGAGAGGGAGCGTACAGCCAGCACCTATCTAAAGACTGGGATACAGATGGCAGGCAGGACAAGTACCCTAGCTGGCATCTGGTTCCATTCTGGCCCAGGCTGGCAGGAACTCTCAACCTCTGAGCTCCTGTCAACACTTGCTTTGCTTTTGTTGGGCTGCACTTAAAGTTGGCATGACCTCAGTGCACTAGAAAAGGAAAGTCACACCCCGTGACTCCCCAGAACCCTTCTGCACTCACAGATCCCACATCCACACGTGGAACCAAACACGGATTGGAAATAGCTAGAATAATGTGTACTGGGCCAGTTTGCTCTGCTCTAAGGAATACTGCAAATAGCAACTATTCACATAGTGTCTGCATTGATTTAAGGCCCACGGGAGGGATGGGTAATTATCTGCAAACACAGCATCCCACAGAATGGAGCCCAGCATCCTCAGACTTGAGACCTGCTGAGTCCTTGTGTCCATCTCTTGGTTACCCAGCACTGTATCCCACTCCTTCTTCCCTGTGTGCTTGAAATGTCTTATTAACTAAGGTGCATTGAGGCCAGAGAGGCAGGGAGGTAGAGCACTGTCACAGATACACTGGGTACCAATGTGACAAAAATAAACAAGGGTGGATCCAGGGCCAGCTGCTGGAGCCAGGATCCAAGCTTTGGCCTGCCTTGATCCAGTTTGGGGATATGGTGTGCCTTCTCTGTCAAATGTTGGCCACACTGTACACTTGTAACTGAAGCCAGCAAGGTGGGATGTGGCCACACACTGTTGTAAAATAACTGCCATCATCATCATCGGATATAGCAGTTACTTCCCACTGGGCTTGTTGACTGTTATCTTAGTCTCTGGTCTACTGCTATGAAGAGATGCCACAACCAAGGAGCCTCTTACAGAAGAAAGCATTTAATTGGGAACCAGCTTATAGGCTGAGAAGTTTAGATGATGACTGTCATGATAGCAAGTGTGTCAGCATGACAGTCATCATAATGCTGGAGAAGTAGCTGAAAGCTTTACATCCTAACCCACCCCAGTGACACACCTCTTCCAATATGGTCAAACCTACTAATCCTTCCAAAACAGTTCCACCCCTGGTGACTAAGGACGGTCAAATAGACGCCAATGAGGGTCATTCTCATTTGAGACACCACACTGTTGACATTTTATCATAGAAGAAGTGGGGAGGATCACTGGACCCTCACCTGAGTTTCCAACCACCTCTGCCTGCTGTGTGTATACATTTCTGCCCTAACAGCACATGTCTGCAGCATTTCAAGAAGGGCCAGAACACATAGGCTAGGGAAGGTGAATGCAAGAGGCACCATGCCCCTATTATTGGCCCCTCACCCATGCCCAGTAAAGAAGCCCAGCACACCCATCAGGTCCCTAGAGTGGACTCTGGTGCAGTCCTACTTCGGTTTATCACTGGGACCTTATGAGATGTGGGTAGATATTGTTTATATATATAGAATTCCCAGGGAAGAAATTCTCATAACACACACCATCTCTGTCCTCCTGCCTTGAAACCAAGTATGTCCTTTGGGATTGGGGTCCCCAGGAGACTGGATTACTACATAAAATATACACACCCTGATAACTATGCAATTCAGTTGAACCACCAATAATTTTTAGCTTAAGTATGCCCCCTAAAGGATATACTTGAACTGAGTTATCTGTTTAAATTTCAAATTAAAATTGAACTCAACATCTTGCATTTTTATTTGCTAACTCAGGCATCCTCCAGGTGGGCAGGGTGGCAGCCTCCAAGTGGGCAGGATGGCCTTGGACATTTAGCCAAGTCACTTTTCTCTCCTGCCCCAGCCTTTGGGGATCCCTGTGAAGTGAATTTGGAAAAGCTTAAATCCACCTGACCCATATGAATCTTGTTTCACCAGAAACAAAGTTATTAAAAGAGTCAAAGGAAGTGTGGATGGATGCCATTAGCATAGTGCCTACCTGGAAAAGGCAGTGGCCTGAGATGGTTAGTATTGTCACCCAGGAGACAAGCCTCTAACTATGACTAGGAAAGTCATAATTGAGGAGACAGCCCCACCCAAAATGCAGGTGTCACCATTCCATGGGATGAGGACCTAGACTGAATGAGAAGGAGAGAGTGAGCTGAATGTTGGGATTCATATCGCTATGCTTCCTGACTGTGGATACGGTATGACCAGCTGTCTCAGGGTTCTGCCTCCTTGTCCATTCAGGGATAGGAACAACCCTCAAGCTGTGAGCCTTAATAAACCCTTTGTTCCCTAAGCTGCTTTGGTCAGTTACTGTGTTGCGACAAGCCAAGCCACTTGGTAAATAAACAACAAGGCCAGCTGTGGGACCTGCCAAGTTCTGCTCCTCCCCAGCGGTGCTGTAGTGTTTGAGCAAGATGGAAGATGACTGGGGGACACCTGGGGACAAGAGCCAACGACAATCTTTTCCCCTGGTCCCCAGCGTGTCCTTGCTAGTACAATAGAGTCACATGAGAATCTAGGGAGCCCTAAGTGTAATTGAATGGTCAAAGGGGTGGTGGGAACACTGGAGCTGGAGCACAAAGAGACATTGGGGGCCAAGAGGGTGTGAGGGAGAAGCAGGATTCCTTGGCTGGGAGAAGGGAGAAGAAAAGGTGGGGTGGCAGGATGCTTAGGGAGGCACCAGGAGGGGTGAGCGTATCTAGCTCAGACTCCCCCACTCCCACCACATTCTGACCATCTGACCATAAGAAAGCCTGTGTTGTTGCTTAGTTGGGAGTGCATTAGATCCAGCTTGTCTGAGATTTAGGAAATGTGAGCATACATTGTTAGGCAGCATCTATACCACCTGTGCAGGACACTTGTGACCAGACACTTGTGGAGTATCTGGGACCAATGTGGGACTGGGTCAGTGTGCAAGTTGTGGGGGTGGGGTGAGCACCCACCTCCCAGATGTCATCATCATGTCTCATCATGAATGTTGGGTGGGTACTTCAGTCACCAGCTTCTCAAGCAACAAGCCAAGGTCCCCTCTGGATGTGACAGGGCGTCATCCAGATGGGAGGGGCAGGGGAGGGGAGACTGTAGTGAGGACCCCTGACTGTGCCTGCCTAGACTGTGAAACGGTCTTTTCTCTGCTCCTCCTGACACAGTCTCTCATCATGTGCTCATTTATTATAATCTTATCTTCTGTAACATTTCAGAAAGAAAACAGAGTTACTCAGTCCTACTGCTGAATTCAGGGTAATTCTGGGTTCATTTTGTTGCTTTTCTGGAAACTGCTCCTAGGGCCTTGTGCATACCAGACAAACACTCTGCCAACTGAGCCGTGCCCCAGGCCTCTTCTTACTTTCTATTTGAAATGGCTCTCAGCTCACGTTTTCCTTTTATTCTGTTTGGAACCCTGGCCCATGGGATGCAGCCCACATTTTGGATGGGTCTTCCCTCCTTAGCCAAACCTCTCAGGGAACACCCTCATAGACACACAGGCTGGTGTGTTTCCATGGTAATTCCAAATTCCATTAAGTTGACTAAGAAGATTAACCATCATACCACCTTTCCCCATGGTGCCTTGTGCCCATCATCAGTATATTTCCCCCGTTTAAAAAAAGATGAAGTGAAGTGGATCATGGGAATGTTCCAAATGACAGAGATGGTGGAATCCCTGAGTCAAAAATAATCCGATTTGGAGACACAAGGGGTGACGTGGGAAGGAAGAGCCCTCATTAAAGGGGTGGTCTATTAGCAACAGCACCCATTAATAATCCCGCAGTAGGGGAGGGGAGAGGACCATTAGGTGATGATGAGCCAAGCCCAGTTCTTTCTGAAATGAGATAATTACATCCTTTAATTTTACCTTTGGAGGATCAAGGATACCTTGCAGAAACATGGGGCACGTCTACAGAACTAAAAATAATTATACTAATGATTAGTAATGACATGTAGACATTAACCCCACCACGGGGAGGGGAGTACTGCACATCTGGGAATAGTGGGAACAGCGGCTGTCTTGGGGCTATCCATGTGACTAAGGCAGACTCAGGAATATGAGCTGCACCATCCGAGCACCATCCTTGCTGCCTTCGCATCTGACCCCTTCCTGAGCCCTTCCAATGTCACTCTGTAGCAGAGAGGTCTCCACTCCAAGGACTCAGGAGGATCTGGCCAAGCAACTCTAAAAACACAAGCACATCAGCATGAATGACTGAAATAGAGATGGCTGAGGGTCTGTGGTGACCGGGACCAGGGGAAGGATATGTGATATCTAGAACACCAGATGTTCAGGGTGGCATAACTGCTCTGCACAACAGTGTGATGGTGTTTACATGTCACTAGTTACCTGCCCAAACCCAACCTGTATGACGTATGTTGCTCTACCAACTAGGTTCCTCTCTTCTGGGACAAATACCCCACAGGACTTCTGAAGCAAGAAAAGGGTCCTTTTGGCTGGTTTTCAGAGCTTCAGTCTATGGTCACTTGGCTCCTTGTGTTTGCACAGAACATCAGGGCAGTGGGATATGAGGTGAGCAGTTGCTCACTTCCTGCCCACCAGGATGTAGAGAGATGGGAGAGCCAGCAGGCTGCTGATTTCTGTTTCTTCCTTTTACTTCATTAGCCCCCAGTGCCAAAGTGGGACATGTGAGGTGGCCATGGAGTTAAATGCTGGGCATTGACATGTGTTAGAGGTGGGGAGGGACCGGAAGCCTGTTGTCACCAGAGAGGAGGACTGTAGGTCCCGTGATGACAGGGAGCCAAGACGCACGTCCTGGCTGTGCTTGTGAACTGGACACAGGAGAAATGAATCAAGGGTGATCTTTACACCAGCAGTTGCCGGCCAGAGGCCTGGGGAGCCTGTCTCCTGGATGCAGGACCCAGAAGGAACAGCTGGGAACTCCAAAGAGAAGGGGGCGTGGGATTGCTGCTCTGGACAAGTTCCGTGTGAAGCATCATCCATTCTGTTGCTTAACAAGGGCCTTCTTGCTCCAAAGTCAGTCAGGGGAGGGGGGTGTCAGATCAGTGTGACAGGGCCATGGCTTGGGTTGGGCCAGGGGTGACCAAGCACAGCTGTGGGGGAAGAATTAGGAAGGAGAATGTCAGAGTGCTGTGGCTTTTCCCAGCTGCTGCCATCACTGACTTGGGACAAACAGTGTCTGTAGCTACATGCCACACCACTGGCCATGTGCCACACCTACAGCTGCTTCTCACACTTGAGGCCACACTGTACACCTGTAGCCCCTTCTCACACCTAAGATCATGTGCCATGGCCATGCCTCACCTTTTGGTCTCACTACACACCTGTCTGGTGACCATGAGGCAGTCATGAGTGTGCAGTCCACCACTAGAGTGGCACCAAGTCTTTGCTCATGGGAGCCAAGTAAGGTAGGCATGAGGGCCCTGACATCAGCAGCCACTTTGAACCTTTCCCTACAGGTGACTGGGTAGCACTCTGCATGCTCGGCTGGGGTCCCCTCTAAGTACAGCTTCTCTCTGAGGGGAAAGTGAGCTCTGACCTAAGGAGTCAGGGTTAATGCAGCTGCCACCCCAGCTCACATAGGCGACTAAGCTGGCCCTCTCCAGAGGTCCCCACAGGGACTCAGGCAGCCAGAGAAGAGTTGACCCCAAGGCAAGAAACAGTCAGCAGAACCATGTCCCAGAACATAAAGGACTCCTTCCAGGAGGTGGGAGGGCCCAGGTGGAGTGCAAGGGCAGGCCAGCAGGCCTGTGACCTTAGCAGTCAGCCAGGAGGTCAAGGTGACCTCTGGAAGAGCTTTGGAGGAGTGGTGTGGAAGAATGGAGTTGGCCCAAGGACAAAGGGAAGGAGACAGCATGGGCCCGTCCTATGGAAAGGGACTCTGGGACTAACTTGGAAGAGGGTGGATAGAGAAGGCAGACACCTGGGCAGGTGGGGGTGTCCAGTGACATGCTCAGTTGTTCTGGGTTCTATGGCACTTCAGGTTGCTGGCGGTTGTGGGAAAGCCACTGGGATGGAGGGTCCTCCTGGTGACTCTGCATTCAAATTAGCCAGCTAAAAGAAACTAAAATCAAGGAAATGTTTTAACATTTACAATATATTTACATTGCTACATCAGGTCCTGGCCCCAGAAGTATGGAGAGAACATTGTCAGGCTTGGATTCCTGGGGATGTTCACCTGGTTGTGTCAATGCCCTGGTACTCAACCTTTGACCCCACCCCTGCCCACCTCTGACTAGGCTCACAAGAGTCTCTACCAACCTCCCAACTGTCTTGGAGAAGAAACTTGATGCTTGCATAGTGTTCTTGCTGTAGACATGGATGAATTGTGGCACCTTCCCAGCGCCCTTCTCTCTTCCCCAAGTGGCCATGGAGCAGCTGTGTTAGACTCTCAGCCCTGCTCAGGTAGCTCTTGAGTGGGAGCCTTGCAGAGTAGCTCAGAGTGCCACAGTATCCATGTCCCCAGGGCTGGCCTCTGTTGTTCCTTGACCTCTCAGCCTCCAATGTGAGGTGGACAGGGAGTGCTCCCCTGGCAGGGTCAGGGGCTAATGGGATCAATGTCTTGCTGATGTATGGCTCTGGGTTTCCTGGAGAATCCAAGGAGGGAGGCAGGAACTCTTGAACCAATGGTGATCATGCCTAGAAAGCCAAGTGATGTTTTTTCTTCTCACTTTGGAGTGACTGCTGGGCTTCCCTGATGTTGGTAAGGATGCACGCGGCGGTGGTGGGGGGGCACTCCCACTAAGAAGCCATGACTTTGCACTCTGCCTCTTTACCAAAAAGGACAAGCCACAGGGAGTCACCACACAGGTCACACCGGCTGGAGTCTTTTTAAAATATTTTATGTGTATGGGTGCCTTGCCAGCATACATGTCTGTATCACGTGTATCCCTGGTGTACTCATAGGTTAGAAGAGGGCATTGAATGTTCTAGAACTGGGCTCACAGATTGTTGGGAGCCTCCATGCGGGTTCTGGGAATTGAACCTGGGTTCTCTCAAAGTCTTATTGGAGTCTTATTGAAAAAAAAAATGTTTCTCAAAATTCATTCCTTGATTTCTAGAAAAGAGGAAGATTGAATCTACAGCGTGTGCTGCATGTATATGTGTACACAAGTAGTATGTACAGGTGCACATGCCTGTGACAGTAAGTGTGGAGACTAGAGAAGACATTGATTTTGTTGCCTTTATTGACCTCTGCCTTATTCCGTTGAGACGGGTCTCCAATGAACCTGCAGCTACCAGGCAGCCAGCAATTCTCCCGTCTCTGCCTCCTTCAGCCGGAAGCTGGAGTTACAGGTGTATGCGGCCGTAACTGACTCTTGTTTTAAATACTGGTGCTGAAGATCCAAACTCAGGTCCCTGTGCTTGCACAGTGAGCTCTCACCTGAACAGACTTTTTCCAGGTTTGATCAGTGTGAGCACACCACTGCCTTCTCCCTCTCCTCCCCTTCTCCTCCTCCCCTTACCCTATTTATTTATTTATTTATTTGTTTGTTTGTTTATTTGTTTATTTATTACTCTTAATTGACTTGGAGTAAGTGTATGTGCTTATACGGGCACAGTGTGACATTTCAACACCTGTACATAGTATGTAGTAATCACTTGGGGAGCTGGCACACCTGAGACATTAGCATCTCTTTGTGTTGGGAAAGTCCAAGATCCTTCTATCGGCCATTTTGCAATGTATGGCTAATTGGTGCGGCACCTCGTTATCCCATTGCATGGAAAACATTCATTATTTCTCTTCTCCAAGGTTCTGCTGTCTCCACTAACCACCCTCTCTCCACCTTTTCCTCTTTTCTACACCCTTCCCAAGTCTATTCTAAACTCTGCTTCTTTGAGATGAACTTTTTAGTGGGTGAGAACACATGGTTTTATCTTTCTGGTTCTGAATTATCTCAGCAGACATAACGACCTCAAGTTCTGTCCACCCATTGCAGAAAGCGATAGGATCCCGTTCTTTTCCGTGGCTGACGAGTACTCTGTTGTGTAAATATACAACATTAGTTGATATGTATCTGCTTCTTAGTTGGTGGACATCATGGTGGGTTCCACATCTTAGCTGCAACAGGAACGGGGTGCCACTGTCTCAGCAGTCTTCCTGTGACTATTGGACATGTACCTGTGGTTGGACTGACCTCCCTCCCCTCCTCTCCCCCTTTCCTCCCTCTTCCCCTCTCTCTTTTCTCTTTCTTTCTTCATTCCTTTGATTATATAAAACTTGGAAGTTCACATAAAGGAATTCACATTCAGACGCACCCAGGACGACTGGGACAGAGCCCCCTGTGCAAACTCAGGCATGCTGCTCTCCTTCTCGGGACTGTGAATGTGGATTTTCTGACCATGTGGAGTTTGCTTGAAGCCAATACCTGTGTTCTTTTATTTTGTTGAGATTCTCTCTCTCTCTCTCTCTCTCTCTCTCTCTCTCTCTCCCCCCACTGCACCATCTCACTGAGACTGCACACCTGTCCCCATTGCCTTTGCCCACCAAGCCATTAGCACCTTTGGCTTCCAGGTCACTTAACCTCATTTACTCACATGATGGGAGTGCCATCACTCTCTACCCCCAGACCTGAGGGAGAGCCCTGTGCTGCTCGCCCTGGGGCTCTTGGTTCCTTTCCTGGGGCCCAGGACCCCAGTTTTCTGTCTGCCTCCTGCTTAGCAAGTCAGCTCCACATTCATTCAGACAGACAGAAACAATTCTACTATGGACCCACACCTTCCAGTCAAAGGAGGGAGGGAGTGAGGGAGAGAGAGAGAGAGAGAGAGAGAGAGAGAGAGAGAGAGAGAGAGAGAACAATAAACGCCCAACAAAATACAAATAAATTTCTCTAAAAATGCAGTCGTTGGGAAAAAGAAAAAGGCGGTTTGTCAGGCTGACATCAGGGGCCCTGCACTCACCCTGTCAAGACGCAAAGTCTAATGTTTTATTCACCATGCCTGAAAAATAACTTCCCGACGAGGGCCCCATAAATAAACCAGTGTGATGAATATTACACAAAATAAAAACTGATAAAGCAAGGGCCCTAAACACGGGCTGCACAATGAGGTTAGAGAAGTGTGTGTTCCTGGCCGTCTGTGATAGTGGCTGACAGCTTTGGTGGGTGCCTCAAGTGGTGGGGTACAGCCTACCGAAGGAGGATGACTTTTAAGGAGGCCTGGTGGCATAGTTCTCCTCTGTTCTGAGGTCTCAGGACTCTTCTACTGGGGGTTGGGGTTGGTGTTTGTTTTTACTCTTTTGAGAGGCCCACCTCCCAGCTTCCAAATATATCACACATGGAGGCTTATTCTTAATTATAAATGCCCAGCCTTAGCTTGGCTTGTTTCTTGCCAGCTTTTCTTAAATTACCCTGTCTGTCTTTGGCCTCTGGGCTTTTACCTTTCTCTATTTTTGTATGCCTTTCTTTCTTACTCTGTTGCTGGGTATGTAGCTGGGTGGCTGGCCCCTGATTCCTTCCTCTTCTCTCTTTCCTAGATCTCTCCTCTCCCAGCTTTCTCCTATTTGTTCTCTCTGCCTGCCAGCCCTGCCTGTCCTTTCTCCTGCCTCACTATTGGCTGCTCAGCTCTTTATTAGACCATCAGGTGTTTTAGACAGATAAAGTAACACAGCTTAACAGAGTTGAGCAAATGCAACATAATAAACAAAAGTAACATAGCTTAAACTAATATTCCCCAACAGGTGGGGGAAGTCGAGTTTCCTTCCTCAGACCCTTTACAGCCCCACTTCCTGGAGGATGGCCTGGGAGAGGCGGTGAAGTAGAGCACTATGGCAGCCAGCTGGCCTCAAGACCTCAGTATCTGTATCTGCCATTTTACCATTTATTCCCCCATCTCTGCACAGCCCAGAAACACAATCCGCCACACACTAGCAAGAATTAGTCAGTGCATGGGGGCACTGACTCTCCTTCCCATGGGGAATAGGGTCCCAATAGTCCCAATTAAATAGTTTGATAGATGGCCTGAAGCTGGAAGTGCACCTGATACATTATTTTCCTTGTACGTTTTATTTTTAATTTTCCTGCTAGAGAGAAGAAGATGTGAACACAAAGCAAACTGATAAAAATAAATGGTTGAAAAAGATGTCACCTGGGTCAGAGGGTATAGACGCTGGCTGCATGTGCTGGGAGCAACCAGCTGCAGGGCAATTTTCCTGTGCCCTGGGGGTACAGTCTGGGGGCCATGACCTGGGGGTACAGTTGGGGGGCATGACCTGGGGGTACAGTCGGGGGCATGCCCTGAGGGTACAGTGTGGGGGCCATGCCCTGGGGTTAGAGTGTGGGGGCCATGCCCTGTGGGTACAGTCTGGGGGCCATGCCCTGGGGGTACAGTCTGGGGGCCAGGCCCTGGGGATACAGTCTGGGGAGCATGTCCTGGGGTACAGTCTTGGGGAGGTCATTGTGAGAACAGACAGGCTCTCCTTCCCACAGCCTACTAAGGTGGCTGTGCAAAGAACCAAGAACTCGGGGATGAAGGGAGAAGCACCCCGGGCTCCACACCTTGCACAAATCTATGACACTCATGTTTCTAGGCATTCTTGGGCATAGAAATGAATTCTCAACTTGAACTAATGGGGAACACGGCTAATACGGGGTATAAGATGGCCAGCGGGGCCTTAGGAAAGTTGCACCACCCAAATCAAGCTCCCAACAGCACAATCTACCACCTTACCCCTGTCATTTGGTTCCTAGCACCCTCCACCATCACTGAGTATACACAGGCAGATAGGGGTGGATTTGTGAACACTGGGGAGCTGGGGAGCACTCAGTGATGCACAGGTTGAAGAAGAAGAAAGGAAGGCTGATGGAGTTTCGCGCCAATGTTTCTCTGAATGTACATACATGTGAGACCATGGTTGTATGTATATGCATGTGTGAGTGTTCACACATATGTGAGCCCATGGCTGTATATATATGCATGTGTGAGTGTTCACACATATATAAATTCATGCCTTTGTGCCTGTGCATCATTCAACCAGACACGCGTGACTATGGGCATGCATCTGCACACCTGTGTGAGGGACCAGGTTGCACACACAGTGTGGGTGTGCACATGTCACATGCCTGTGCTGTCTGTGCAGCGGTCACTGTTTCTGTGGGGATGCCACACCCCCACCGCGGACACTTGGATGTATTGACCACTTTCTCCAGGTGACATTTTTAGGAACACTGGACAAAGTGCAGAGGCTACAGCTGCTGCAGTGGCAGGAGGAGCTTCCCCTGCTGCAGCCATGGCTTCACTGCTCTGCATGCCTCTGTTGCAGGAAGCGGAGGTGCCAGGGTGGCTTCCCATTTGAATTCTGCAGCTGTTTATGGACACCCCTCCCCCGCTCACCCCAGCATGCTGACTCTGAGGAATTGGCTGCTGTGTGTGACTCACAGCCCAGCCATTGAATCCAGATGTTCTTTACAGATGTTTTCATCTTTTTCTTTTTGGGGGGAGGGGGGTGGCCCATTCATCAAATCAAGCCAGGCTGTCACAGAAAACTGCAAAAGCTTGTGTCAGGGACACTGAGTGCCAGGCCTGTGTCAGGAAGCAGTAGCTAGCCATGCCACCATCAAGACTGGCCTGCCAATAGTCATTTCCCGCCACACAGGAAGGTGTGCTGGTCACATGTCCCAGTGGAGGGAGAAGCTGAGGTTGCACACCCCAGCTTCACACAGATGCTGAAGGCCGCGGCCCTGGGGAGCTCATACAAGAGGGCTGTGTGGGCATGGACCGGAGAGGTAATGCTTGCCTAGCAAGCAAGAAGCAGTGAGTGGGTCTACCCTCAGCACTGACAAACTCAGGGGAGGGTTGCTGAAGTGGGATGGAACCTCCACCTGGGCCTTCCTTCTCAAAGCCTGGCTTCCACAGTGGCAGCATCAGGGTCATCCGGAAGCTTATTCAAAAAACAAACCCCTGAATCCCAACCCCAGACCAAGGAGTCAGCAGCTCCAGGTACAGCCCAGAACTCCCAAAGGGGCTGGGGTCAAGCACGCGCTTTCTTCCCAGCTCTCGGTTGTTGCTGAGGCCTCTGTGTCCCAGCTGCAGGCAATGCTCATCTGAATCACAGCTTCAGACCAGCAGCTTTGCCAGCTCTCATGCAAACAGATTCTCCAGCCTCCGTAGAAGATAGATTATACCTCCCCAGAAACTCAGAGTTGGTGGGGCTCGGGGCTGGACCCCTGTTTCCTCTTAACCAGCAATTCTGCTGCCAACTCCAACTATACCACGAAAAGCTAGACTAGCCCAAGAGCTACAGTGGGAAGCCGGCTCTTGCTGGCTCCTTATTCATCCTCAGGGCAGAGGGGGAGAGTGACAGCCACACAGAACTCCTTTCCCCAGCGAGGAATAAGTGCTTCTCATCCTTCTTCCTGCTCTCCTCCCCAGCTTATCCAAACTCTCTGAACTGCTAGTTCAGAGACAATGGTGGATGGATAGAGCGCTCATCAATTCTGCTCTAGGTGATATATGTCAACTCCCACACCCAGGTGAGTACAGTCTGGGGGAAGCTAGGGCAGTCTCCCTTAAGTTCTCAGGTAGCCACATGGAGGCCAGGGCAGAGGTGGGCTCATCACAGCCTCACAGAAACTCCTCTGAGTGGAAAAGCCTCACCAACTCTGGGAACAGAGAAGTGTCTTGGCTGTCTCCCTAGGTAATAGGGGCTCTGTGGACTGCAGAACCTTGGACAGCAGCCACATGCCTGGCTGGGCCACTCTATCCCTTGTCCCATCACTGTAGGCTGTAACTAGGACATCAGAAAGAAACCCCACTCTTTGAGAACACTGGAGGATGTCTGTGGGGTAAATGGGAACAGATAGGAATCAAGAGTGGGGGGAGATGTGCTGGCCGGGTTGCTTTCTTTGTTTTGTTTCTTTCTTCTGAAATGGGCTCTGAGTGAGGAGTGTGCATGTAGCTGTGGGGAGTTTTGTACATAATCTTAGTTATCTGCTCTGTGCATGATGTCCTTGAACACACACAAAGGAGCACAAAATTAGCACTCCATTGTGAACTCCTGAGAGTGTAAAAACATGTTGGGTCCACGTGGGTTCTGGGGATGAGCGTGGAGCCAGGGATGTTCAGGAAACTCCTTGGAATTTGACTCTGTCCCAGGTGGTACTCATTACTTTGTCAAGGAAGCAGTCTCTCTTTGGAAAAGTCCTAGCTGGGAGCAGGTCTGGGTAGAAGCAGGAAGGTGCAGCTCTCAGGCCTGAGGTGTAAGAGTCTTGAAATATGAGCACTTCACATTTTTATTGTGCCGTTTAATTGCCTCCTGAAGGCTGTCAGCCACCAATAAAAGCCCCTAAGCTCTGGAGAATTCCCATTGTTATTCACTGTGTGTGTCTACTCCTTCAAAGGCACCCCTTGTCCTGGCTCTGGTGGGGGAGCCGGGCAAAGGATAGTTCTAATGCTAAGGGGGAGCCCACAGTGGCACTGGAAAGCCGCAGGGCCTGGAATCACATGGAGATTCTACCCCTGAGAACACCTTACCCTGCTTGGTCTCATACCCTGGACCTGAACTCCTGCCACAGTCCCATTCTGAGTTTTAAAAAGTGGAGTTATTACAGAGCATTGTGGGTAAAGCATCCTGGCCATGTAGGAGAGACTGATGGCGTGGCTGTGTCCTCAGAACACCAGGCAGGGAGAGCCACAGTTTTGGGAAGCAGCGAGTTCCGGTAGCTATAAGAAAAGATCAGGGTAAGGATGAGAAGCTGAGGGGATTATGGGAATGCAATGCTGGATGGAGACATCTAAGTTACAGAAATGAGCCACAGGCTTTATGATGCTCCAGGGTTGCTCTGGGGCCCTGCAACCTGAAGGAAGATGGGATGATCTCAGGGGCAGGGAGTTCGGGCTAAGAGCTGCGGGACCTGTGAGCGCAGGGAAGGTAGTAGCAGGAGGCAAGGGTGAGGCAGCACAGGCCGGAAAGCCCCTGGAGGACAGCTCATTCCTGCATTTGGAGGGTCTGGAACACAGGCTGGAAGACTGGAGGGAGTCCTGACTGTGAGACCACACCCTCAGGTCTGGGTGCTCTGGGAGCCTCGTCCTCCCACTGTGGGAGTGTGGAAACAGTAACACAAGAACAGACTCAGATCGGGGCTACCTGAGAAGGTAGATAACAACAGGCCACAGATCTAAAAACATGCAGACAACCTGAAGACACATGGACATACTTGAAAACGTGTGGATACATGCACACATATCCAAACATGTGCACATATGTATATGCATACCCCAAATAAAACCCATGGAAATATACACAAATACTCTGAAACATATGAACATGTGCATACACATTTTAAACATGCATGCACACTCCAAAATACATGATTGCACAACACACATCCAACACATGTGAACTTGTATATGCATATCTGAAAGCCCACGTACCCCAAAGTGTGTAGGTGCATATTCCTGAAAATGTACAGACACATGTTCACATGCCTGAAAACACATGCTTCTATCAGCACAAAAGATGACTTTTAGCCAATCCCCTGCCTCACTGTGAAAGAATTCACATGTAGTGTCCATAGCTTCATGTTAGACATGCCCTTGGTCATCCACAGGGAACATCTACTGTGTGAAATCTCTGAATTTCAGAGCTGTGGTGCTGGGCCCACCTGTCCTGTCCTCCAGGAGCCTACCCACTCAGAGAGAAGCCCCATATTAGGGCAGATATGGTGATGTCAATAATCCCAGAAGCCCACAGAGGGATGAGGCAAGAACCATGAAGGCCAACTCCAAGTAGACAAGGAGCTGACATCAGAGAGACATGTGAGGGTCACCACAGAGAACAATTCTGGGTTGACATGATGGACTGTTCAAGGACTGGTGTGGGGCAAAAGAGCCCACTGTGTGCATCTATGTGGAGTGGACTTGTCGGAAAGGAGACATGTTTGCTGTGTGGTTCCATGGCCATCTCTAAGCTCACACACCTTTGTGAGCCCATTCCTGCTCTCATGTTATAGAGGGTGGAAGTGGAGGCTTGGAGGAGATGGGGATCTAAGAGTGGCCTGGGTGCTCCTTGGGAGAGCAGAATGTCCTGCAGTCTGCGTCCTACAGGCCTGTGCTCCACAGATGACTCAGTCTGTCTGGGAGTCTCTGGGGATGGTTACACTATATGGCATCTGTGCACAGACTTGGGGGCAGAGCTTTTTAGGGTCTCCCAAAGTTAAGGGTCTCCCAAAGTTAAGAGCTTGTGGGTAGGACCTGTGGAGGTAGGAGATTCTTAAGTAGTAGGCACAGCACTGAGCACTGAGGACACCATTCCAGGACTCCAGGCACAACAGCTGCAACACAGGTGACTTGAAGAGATGGGAAGAAATGAGGGGGGCACAGTGAGCCTCAAAAACCTGCTAAAGTGACTCAGGGGTGTGTTAATGCCAGGAGCCCGGCGGTGCCATGATGGATGGATATGGTGAAGCAGAAGCAGCATCAGGCATGATGAGACTGCCTGGCCATTCTCTGTGCACCTGCTGGGCAGTCTAGCATGGAAACTCCAGCTGGGCAGAGAAGGCTGAGCTGGCTAGACTGTGATTTTGGAAGTAGTCGGGTTGTGTGCGAGAAAAATCCCCAAAGAGGAGCACTGGAGGAGCCAGGGAGGAACAGCAGGAAAAGGCCGTCTCTGGGCAGAAAGCAGCAGGAAAGACAGCAGGATGAATGGGCTCGGGGGGAGCCCCTGGCAATCAGGATGGGGACTTCAGTGAGAGGTGGACTGTGTTTCTCAGGAAAGGGTGCTTTGGCCTCTGGAGGAGAAAGGGGACGTGGGGTCAGGGAGTGCTGCAGAGGCTGAGCATGAAGTAGCCGAAGGGAGGAGGGTGCCAAGGTTGGGGACAGGAAAGGCTCTGGGAAGTGGGCAAGGATGGGAGTCTTGGAAGCTGCTCATCCATGGGGCTGGGCTGCATGGTTTGGGGGAAATGTTTTCTGTCAGATCAACCCTCTGGAGTTATGGCATATCCTCCCCTGGGGACCTTCTTCCTCTTCACTGAGTTCACCTCAAAGCCATTTTGTAGATGCAGGGACCTGCTGAGCTGGTGGCGCAATGCCAGGGTCAAACAGTTCTGAACAGAGAGAGGGTTTTTCTTGCAGCCTCCTAAGTGAGGATTTCTGCAGCATCTCTCTTCTTTAGACTGTCCTCAGTCTCTTTTTTTTTTTTTTTTTCTGGAGTGAAGATAATGGCTTCAGATGACATGACACCAGGTATTGATTTAAGGATGAGAATTAAACAGTTCTGTGTCTCTGGAACAAAAGAAAGTGAAGCGATCACCATGCAGGATGCCCGGCAGGCTGTGGCGGCAGAGCCAGTGCGGGCAGCCTTCCATTCTTTGATGAAAACGCTGTAGGAGAAAACATTGCCCAAACTCTTTGATGGGTGCAGCCCGTCCTGAGGCTGTGGGGTAATCTTCTGTGTGTTAATGTGAGTTTTGAGGGCCATGCCTTCTCCAGAGAAGGTTCACAGCCCTCAGTCCCTCTCCCTTCTTCTCTCCCTCCCACCTTTCACCCCCACCATGTGTGTCTCCCTAACTCCCCTTCCCCCACATCTCTCCCTCTATTCTGCCATATTGACTTGGGAGCTCAGGTGGGTTCTGTGTCTTGCCAGCTCCCCAGGGCTCCCTATCTATCCCTTCAGTCTCCCACCCTGGGCAGTGTATTGATTTATCACAGAACACCTCCTTGCCAGCTGTGCTCAGCTTGATCGCTGCTCTGCTCAGCAGCATAAAGAAAAGAAGAGAGCAGCACAAGGCTCCTTGCCCCACCCCCACCCCCAAGCTGTCATCCCAGCCTAGGGGCAAGAGAGACTTCTTAGGGGGCAGAATTGTACCTGGAGTTCAGCAAATAAGGGTGAGGAAGTGGCCTTTAGGTGACTCTGTGGGTGGTAACTGGCTAGGAGTGGAGGCATCAAATAGTCTCCCAGAACCTTAGGGAACATGTCACCCTGTCTAGACTTGAGATGGAACTGGCAAACAGCAGTACGGGGCAGAGGAGAATGATCATTGGTTTGCAGTGGGGTCTCAGATGAGCCTGAAGTCGACCCTGTGGTTTCATGAGCCTCAGGAAAACTGGTCCAAGTGAGCTGAGACCTACACTGTTCCCTGAAGCATCTGCCAGGGACCTCAGCTGAGCTGGAGTTCTCTGGCTTCCACACAATGGCAAGTTGTATGTGTGGCTGACAAGCCACTGAAGGTAGGCCATTGTATACAGGCCACTGAAGGTTGGCCACGATGGCCATATCATTTACAGTTGGCTGTGGTAGGCAGGCCATTGAAGGTTGGCTGCAGTAGCAAACCATTGAAAGTTGGCCATGATGAGAAGGCCACTGAAGGTTGGCCATGGTGGACAGGACATGGAAATAACTTACCTCAGAGAGTAGTCACCCACATTAGTTATAGGCCAGGCCCTGGAAGGACATATAGCTATATAACTAAGGTAACTGGTGTACCCAGGCTGTCAGGTGGTGAGGTTGGAGCAAAAGTGCATGCTGACTGCAGGAGACCCCACAGGCACAACCTGGCACATGACCTTATGACTGGACAGCCTGCATCATGGCCACTTTGCTCACAACCATTTAAAGTTGGCTATGGTAGGCAGGCTATTGAAGGTAGGCAACAGGAAGTAGTCCATGGAGGTTTGGCTGTGATGGACACGCCATGTAAGGTTGGCCACAGTGGGCAGACCATTGACAGTTGGCTGTGGTGGGCAGGCCATTGAAGATTGGCCATCCAGAATCAGGAACCCACAAGAATGAGGAGAATGGTAGATTGGAAAGGGACAATTCTCAGATACTCTGTCCATGCCAAGACTCTGCACACAGTGAGTGGGGAAGTACATGAAACTTGTTCCTTCCCAAGCTACCTACAGAACCCACAGAACCATGAAAGACTGTTCAATGTAAAAAGGAGACCATGACAGGTGGCATCACTGGCAGACAGCTGGGGTCTAAAGAGAGAAACTGGGCAGAGCCCAGGAACTTCTGGGAGCTCCTCGGGGATCCCAAAAGGAAGCTCCTGCCCAAACTTATCTTACTCCTATTTAGATGAGGATCAAATGTGAGCATCTACTGTGATTAGGGTCCTATAAAAAAGAGAAGGCTATTCTTATTTTAAAGTGTGGTCAGCCTAGATGAGGGTCACAGTAAACTCTCACAGATTTACACATATTTACAGATACATATGTGAATACATGCACACACCTACCTGTACACACAAGCACATGCTCACACTTGCACATGTAGACACATGTATGCACACACAGCCACATTCACCCATGTGCTTCCTTGCATACAAGAGTTCTGAGGTTCATGTGCTAGTCGGTTTGGGGAACAACTAAGCTGTATAGGGAAAGAGAACAGACTCAATCACCCTGGTGAGTAGAGGCTGTTTTATCCGTCTCTGGTTCAGGGTGTGAACAGAGATACGACTGAACCCTGAGATTTTTCCTCCTACACTGGTGAGGTTGGCAGGAGGAATCAGGCTGCAGGGTCTGGAAGGGTCTTATAAGGAGCTGGGGTCCTTCCTGGAGGAGCCTGTGTAAGCCCCTGTGTGCAGCAAAAGTTTCTGAGCGGGGAAGCTGCGTGAGCGGAGAGGAGAGCTGCAGGGAGTCCAGTCCTGGGTGATCAGGGCTGGGAGTCTGCATCCGTTCCCATTCTATGCCCCACAGGGTGCACCGAGAGGCCGGTGTCCATCCAGGTGGACGTGGTGGGTCAGAAGGTGTGCAGCCCAGAAGGCCGGGCTGCAGCGCCCCTCCAGAGGAAGCAGGAGGGGCGTGGGGCTCGGAATAATTGCTGACTTATCCAGTGAAGCTTTAATGAAGAAAGTTCTGAGGTGATTTCAGTTGATGGTGTGACCATAAAACACTGTCAGCAGAAATTGTCACCACAGAAGAAGTGGCCCCAGGTGAGACACTTGCATACCTTCCTCCTCCACGGTCTGAGTTCAGCCATGGTAGAGGGCAGCGCTGGGGAAGGCCATAATGGGCTCCACATTAGATCACACGCTAATGAAGGTAATAATACTAAGAAGGTAGGAGGGGAATTTGCCTGCAGAGAGCGGAGTCAGCCTGGAAATAACAGCGATCTGAAATTCTCCTGTGTCCGAGCCAGAGAAGCTCATGGGAAGGTCAGAGCTGATAGGCACGGCTCTCTAGACCAGTGGTTCTCAACCTTCCTAATGCTGCGACCCTTTAATACAGTTCCTCATGTTGTGGTGACCCCTGCCCATGTTATTATTTTCATTGATATTTCATAACTGTGATTTTGCTAATGTTATGAATGATAATGTACATATCTGATATGCAGGATAGCTGACATGCCACCCCTGTGAAAGAGTCACTGCACCCCTGGGGGTTGCAACCCACGGGCTGAGAACTGCAGCTCTAGAGAGACCCTCTGATGTGAAGCACACTGTCCTGAGGGACCCGCTGGGAGGCCAGGTGGGAGTAAGTGTCCTGGCCTCCTGCTTTCTGCTGGACAGCACCTTTTCTTCGTGTCCCTTCTCATCTTGTCAGTCCCCACCCAGTCCTTGCCTGCTCAGGCAGCCTGTGGATGTAGTTTTCTGCCTACTTGCCCCTCCTGGTGGGAGACAGGCGCCAAAACCCAAGCTAAAGCCCTTGGCTGCCCAGTCTCAATCCCTAGGCAGCCATGGAGGATTTAATTTCTCAAAGTGCAAGAACTGGCCATTCATCAAGCTGAAGCCAAGCCTCTCAGGGTACAGAGCTGCTCTCCTGCCCTCCCCTTGCCTGGTGCCAACAGCTTTGCCTGCATCTCCAAGCTCTGGAACCCCAGGGTCCTGTCAAGATCCACATCCGACTAGTACACACGAGGTCAGGCAGTGAGACCCCAAGACTCCTAGGACCACTGCTGTCCAGACTGTGCTGTGCAAATGTAGCCATGAGCAGCCAATTCCATGCCAATGAGCTAAGCAGGAACATGATTGTAAATTCTGCTGCTCTTCAGGCTTACAGTGCTCAAAATCCATGTGGGTAGTGGCTGGGAGGCTATGCTGGGCTGTGGGCTGGTTCTACTGTCTATCAGGCATGCTCATGAGAGGAAAAGACAGCCTCTCCATGCAGTGATGGACAGTGTGTGGTCAGCTCATGGCTGCCCCTGTGGCTGGGTACTAGCAGGTGATATCACATTCTGTGGCCAGAGGCCTATACACACAGCTACCTACAACCACATGCACGCAGACACAGGCATGCATATATGCACACAGGTACCCATGTCCAGTGTTTAGCAACATGTCCCCATGGTCAGCTGGAAGGTGATGTTAATTGAATTCTCTTAATCACATCTGTGTATCGGACATTCTGCTCCTAGTAACCATTCCCAGGGAATGAGCAGTCATTTCTTTCTCAAAGATAAAGGAAAATAGATGTTGATGAGGTTGCCGGGCAGGTCAGTGGCCCCAGTCCAGGTGACTTATTATTTAATGAGAAAAACAGGAAACCCTCAGAAGAGACCCTTGACTGAAACACCCAAACCCAAACTGGAAGCTTAGTGTCTACAGGCTTTGCATTTTGGTGGTGCAGAGCTATGTTACCATGTAGAGTGACGTCATCAGCTCCTGCTTGGAGCACGGGGGGGGGGGGGGGGGGAGGCCAGGTGGAAGCCCTGAGGGTAGAAATGGAAGAACAGAAACCCAATCCCTAGAGAACTGTCCAGAGTGAAGCCTTGGTGCACGTGTGTGTAACTGTATGTACTCCCAGTAGATGACAGCAGCCAGGTTTCTGGTGTGTTTACACTCAGTTTGGGGTTACACGTGTTTCAAGCATAATTTGCTGAATTGAAATTCATGCAGCACAGATGCAAACCTCCCAGTCAGCGAAGGTCGGTGCGGGCGACACATTTACACCGTGGGAGCCCCTCATTCAGGTGTATTGCAAATTGATCTTCAGGGCTATCTTGTTTTAAAAGTGGTCCTCGCTGTCACCAGCCTTTTCCCTCTCTCACTGTGCACTTTGCAAGTCAGGGTGACCTCCATAGCACAGGAAGCTCAGGATCTGGTGGGAGGCATTTCTTCCTTCCTTCATACACCAGCACCTGAGGGATGCTGGGACTGCCGAAGGCAAACTCCTGACTTGACGCTGATGGAACAGCAGCTTACCTAATCACCTGGCCTTGGCTTCTCATCGGTAACATGGAACGCTGGCACCTTTCTGGAAGAATGCTGTCTATTGCCTAATCCTGGGGAACCCAGCAGATAGGCAAGCTTTTAAATTTTTACTTTTGCCTGTGGCCAACTCTACACAGCCAACTGGGCTCTTGACTTTTTTCAGCACGGCACACTCACATCGCCAGGTTGCCTCCTCCTCTGTCCACCTTTGTGTCCCCGGCCTTGGCAATCACCTGACTTGATGACTCTGCCTCTGAGAGTCCAGCTTCTCCATAATCTTCCAAAAGTGGAATCAGCTAGTGTGAGCAGTGTGTCTCCCTTTTAATGGTAAATAATACTCATTATAATGGTGATGGCAACCTGAGCCTGTCAACCATATGTGGCTCAGGGTAGCTACCAATGCGGACCAATACAACATCATCAACTTACTTAAAACATCTAGATCTTTGAGCATATGTGTGTAGGACCTATGTATGTATGTGTGAAAACATTGAGATTCTTAGCATAGGTATGTAGTAGAAC